>NC_050573.1:409340078-409644800 GCF_011100635.1 Trichosurus vulpecula | reverse complement strand
AAGTCTACCCAACCCCAAGGATCTCTCTCTCTCTCTTTCTGCCTCTCAAGTAAAAATATTCAAGTTCAAATTTCATAGACTCTAGAGCTGTAATGGGACCTGAGGTGCAGAAAGTGAAGCGATTTGTCCAACTTCACACAGCTAAATAACTAGAAGATTTAGGATTTGCATCTTAGCCCTCAAAGACAATTGGTGGTGCAGTGGGCGTTATGCTGTACTTGGAGTAAAGAAGACCTAACTTTACTAGCCGTGGGACCCAAGAAGAGTCATTCAGCTTCCCTTATCCCCAATTTCCTCATCTGTAAAATGAAAGGGTTATAAACTTGATGGCCTCTAAGGTCCCTTCCAGCCCTAAATCTATGATTCTATGAACTCTAGCTCTACTATGTCATCTTCCTTCGGGTCAAAGTGAGTACAAAGAAAAAGCATAGATATTTCAGAATAAGGTACTTTGGAATTAGATTCATTGGGGAGGCAAGAATGACCTACCCTAACAAACAGTTCTGGTGGATGAAGAACTTCCTGTCTTTAAAGATGGCCACCAGATATCCAATAACATGAGGTAGCACTTAGTCATAAACCAAAGCTGCAGCTGATAACTTCAAAGACCTTGAGAATTACTAGTGCATGGGATCTAATCCAATGCTATGAGAAGTATTTTAAGGATTTTTCAAATAGGGATGTCTGAGAAGTCATGAACTCCATGAATATTTTCCTTTAGTTTTATTGAGCAATATTTTTTCCTAAGGAAACCCACCTGTCTGATGCTGGTCCAACACAGAAAACTTATTATAACCCCATTGTTGTTGAGGGGTACCATAACCGCAGGCTACCACAAGATTCAACCAACTCTGTCCTGATACGTGAGTTAGTGACCTCGGGTACCTGCGCAGATTCTATCCTTCACAAGTTACTTGAATGTCCTCAGGTCCTTTCATAGGAAATGAATATTAGTTCTTCAGGCAGCTAGCTTAAGTACACAGACCTGTCCTTTTAGAAAGCCTGTGGCCTGGCAGCAACCACTTCTTACCTGACCCACCCTGTACAATGCTACACCACAGGTGTTCAGCAGATGAAACGAGGGAAGCCAGTGTTTCCCCTGGTTTTCATTAGGCAATCACATCAGCTGATGCTTACATAATTCATGTGGCTCATTTTCTTCCCCTTGTAACCGAATTTCAATGAGTGTTGAAGTAGTTAAAGTGCAACTATGTTGTTATTCTGATTAGTCAGGGCATCTTTGACAGAAAACTATGGTCCAGTTCGTTTCTCATCATTTTGCCCCCAATTCCACGTCTTTCTGGCAAAGGACCTTGTCATAATTTGACATAATGGGCTACAGCACTGGACTTGTGAAATAGTTTCTTTGACTGCATGGGACTATACAAGATGTGTCAAAGGACAGACAATATAAGTAATTATTTTTTAACCTCATGAACAAGCTTTCTCAACTACATGTCATGAAGCAGTCACTGGCAGTTCTAGGGGCCAACAGGCTATGTGTTCCTCCATGGTATTTTCATAGCCACAGGATAATGGGAAAAGAGAGAATGAGAAAATGACAATTGTTACTAATATTTTCAAAGACCATGAAAATCAAAATGTTTTAGCTGGGTGGTTCATAGGAGCCCACAATAAGTAGCTAGAGTTGATCTTTGAATTTAAAATTCTGGCTCAAAGAAAAACTGGACGTGGGAGTCAGGCTTTTAAAAGTTCTTTTGAAGTGAATAGAATACTAAGGAAAACATGGGGAAAGACCTGAGTGAACTAATATAGACTGAATAAAACAATGAAAAAGTACAATAAGCAAAATGGAAACTTTTAGTCCTAGAGACACCTTGCTCTGTCCCTTAATTCACACATGGGTCCCCCTATCAGGCAAGGATATCCCAGGTTCAAGCTACTCTGCTCAAAACCTTCAGCCATAAGCCCCCCAATAATGTGCTTATGTCTGTGAAGTAAATATTTAGGAAGCAGGTAAGTGACTTAGTGAGTAGAGTGCTGGACCTGGAGTCAGGAAGACCTGAGTTCAAATGCAGCCTCAGACACTTACTAGCTGTGTGACCCTGGGCAAGTCACTTAACTTCTGTCTACCTCAGTTTCCTTAATGGTAAAGTGAGAATAATAATAGGCTCCACCTCACAGGGTTGTTGTGAGGATCAAATGAGATAATATTTGTAAAGCATTTAGCATAGTTTCTAGCACATAGTAGGCACTTTAGTAAATGTTTATTCCTTTCCCTTCCAAGTCTACCAAGAACACAATTAGTTCAAAGCAAAAACATTTGATGAAATGTCACTAAGAAAAGTAGCAATAAGACATTTACCTGGAGAATACTCTCCCACAGCTGCATTCACCAGTAGTAGGACAAGTGGACACATGTAGGGAAGAATATACACAGAGAACACATGTGGCCAGGACATACACATGAAAGACAACTCTCACCCTAAGTAGTAAACTGCCATTCTCTTCTAGAGATGTTAACTCTACTCTGGCTGGACTTGCTCTGCACTGAGCAGCTTCTGCCCAATAGATAGTCTCTCCCTGGCATGTGGATGTGGCATGTAACTTCTGCTGGAAGTTCTTGATCATCTCTCATAGTACTCCAGTCTCTTTACCAAGAAAACACCAAATTAGGTCTCAAAGAACATGACTGAAAATGACCAAACAACAAAAACAAAGTGCTATCTCTTTTTCACAAGAGGAGTAATGGGATCTGACCTTTCTCTACATCTCTTTTAGCATAAAACCCAAAGGATTTCAATTACATCTTTTAGAAAAGCAAAGCTTTCTCATAATCAGGCATCAAGCTAAGGGGAAAACCTTTAATAACTTTTCTTTCCACAAAGAGAGTATTTGTTCTCTAAGCTTTGGCTGTAATGGATGTTTCATCTCCAAAAGGAGATTCCTTACCCCGGGAATACAGCTCATTGAAACACAGAACAGTCCCAGCTAACTTGTGCCTACAGGCTTAGGTCTACTTTTTAACCTTGACTTCCTGAAACCTCAATCTAACTTATGTTAGAAATTCCTTGAAACTCCTTGTTTAATTTCCTCAGGAAGACCCTAAGCCTCAAAGCCCATCATGGGAAAGTAAAGAGGGGACTGCTTCTGCCAAAGTAACACTACATTCCTCTGAAGGTCTGACCCATTAGCATTTATAGGAGTCCGAAATTGCTTTGAGTTGTGCAAATGAATATGAGCTAAAGGCTCAATCTGGGGGGCAAGGTCATTGTCTTTCTCTTTTATCTCTGTCCCTACCTTTAGTATGTATACAAGGCAGACAATAAACTTGAAAAAGGTATAAAATAAATGAAAATCACACATACATACACATACACACACACTGCCAAATCCAAATTAAATGGAATGACCAAGATTGATTTCAGAGAATAAATGATGAAACATTTATCTCTCCTGTCAACAGGGAGAGAGTCTCCCACCTCCATTTTGGATGCCAAATGTGGCAAACATACAGAGGTGGTTGCTGCATTGATTGGTTTTGCTTGACTTTTTTCTTTATTATAAGAGGTTATGGGAAAGAGGGGCAACTGGGTGGCCCAATGGACAGAGTGCCAGGCCTGGAATCAGAAAGACTCATCTTCCCCAGTTCAAATCTGGCCTCAAACTCTTACTAGCTATATGACCCTGGGAAAGTCACTTAACCCTGTTTGCCTCAGTTTCTTCATCAGCAAAATGAGCAAGAAAAGGAAATGGCAAATCACTCCAGTATCTTTGCCAAAAAAAGCCCAAAAAAGGTCATGACAAGCTTGACACAACTAAAATGCCTGAACAACAACAGTAACAAAAGGGGGGAGGAAACATACGCTATCAGACATGGTTAAGTGCTTCAATTTGCTTTGCTTAACTGTTCTTTGTTAAACGAGAGGGTGGGGTGTTGTTGGAAAGGCATATAGTAATAACTTAATAAATGTGTGTTGACTTGAAGTGACAGCAATGTTAGTTTTGATAGGCATCACTAAAACATTTTAAAAGGGAAAAAACAAATAAATTAATATTGTAGCGTTCTTTATGGAAGAGTGAAAGCTCTGACTAATGGGGCAAAGAGTTGTACTTGAGCCAAAGGCAACATGCCAATACACTGACACACAAACACATAAACAGGATAAGCACAGTGACTAGGTTTGCAGCCCACAGGTCAGCAGGGCATCAACCCTATAATATTATTCTACAGGGGCTTTAGGTTTACCATGCCAGTGACCTCAGCAATCATATTTCCTGCATATTCCCACATCAAAAATTGGAAACTCGCCACTTCAGCACAATTGCAGACAAAGAAGACATTCCATGAGAAAGTGTTAGCAGTATTAGATGTAAATTTCTGGTTCATGGATTGGAAATCAGAGTTTCGTAAACCTATTGTAATTGTAAACCTATAGAGGAAAATCCTTTAGATTGTCCTTCCAGGAGAGTTTGACTTCTAGTCAGTCAACAATCATTTATTAAGCCCCTACTATTTATTAGGCTTCTACTATCCCTAACACCAGGCACTGTGCTAAGTTCTGGAGACTAAAAGAAAGGAAAAAGACAATCCCTGATCTCAAGGGCCTCAGAGTCTAATGGAAAAGATGACATGATAACAACTATATACAAACAAACTATAAACAATTCGAGATAATCAGCAGAGAAAAGGTACCAGCATTAAAGGGAATCAGGAAAGCCTTCTTGTAAAAGGTGGGATTTTAGCTGGAACTGGAAAAAAAGTCAAGGAATACGGAAAGAGAAGAAGAGAGAGAGAGAGAGAGTATTCCAGGTACAAGATGGAGTGCCTTATGCTAGGAACAGCAAAAAGGCCAGTTTCAAAGGATCCCAGAGCACAAGGTGGGTAGGAAGATATAAAACTAGACAGGTAGGAGGAAGCTAGGCTAGGAAGAGCTTTGAAAACCTTGAGTGGCACATTGTTGTGCCTTCTGAAGTTGGCATAGGGGAAGCATGCCATATATCATATTGATATTATTATTCTACCTAGAAACCCTTTTATCACTCAGTTTACAATTCATAATGACTAAAGAGCTAAAACGGCTTTATTTAACTTTCTACACAAGTTCCAGAAGGTTCAGAATAGCGGTGGATTTCCTTTAATTCCCTATTTGTTGTTATTTTCTGCCTGACCAAACTGTATGAAAGCCAAAAACTAGATAGGAAGGAAAATTCAAATGAATAAAATTCCCATCTGGCATTTTCTACCCTGTCATGTCTTGTGGCCACTGGAAGTTAGATTTGGAAAATGGCTGCAAATATCACCACCACCACCAATAAGGAGCCATGTTTAAATTGTGAGCATAAGGGGGGAATTTTTAAAAATCACTGGAAAGACTTACATGAACTGATGCAAAGTGAAGTGAACAGAACTAGGTGAACATTGTACACAGTAACAGCATTGTTGTTCAATGAAGAACCATGAATGACTTAGCTATTCTCAGCAATGCAATGATCCAAGACAATCCCAAAGGACTAATGATGAAGCATACTATCAGCTTTCAGAGAAAAAAACTGTTATTGTCTGAATACAGACTGAAGTACACTATTTTTCACTTTCTCTTATTCTGGTCTTATACAAAATGACTAATATGGAAATGTTTTACATGACTGCACATGTAAAATCTCTGATTACTTACTATCTCAGGGAGAGGGAAGGGAAGGAAGGAGGGAGGGGGGCATAGAATTTGGAACTCAAAACTTTTTTTTAAATGTTTTTAAGGCATTTTAATGTTTGATTTGGGGGAAATAAAATATATATTAAAAAGGAAAAAATCAATGGAAGAGCTCTGCTACTTTTGACAATGCCAAGAAACCCTTGAAATGAAGAATTTTAGAATGCTACATGTATTCTGAAAATAGCATCTTCTAAAAACATTGGAGATAAGATAAAGAAACAGTTTGAAATAAGCAATGTCAGATATGACCAGATCAAAAGGACTACAGTGAGACTATCACCTCCATCATTCTGGACACTGCTTCTTTTTATGCATCTTAAGTTCATATTAGGTCTTTTGGTTTACACATCAATTGTTTATTAATATTGCACTTTTAATCTACTAAAACTCTCAAGTCTTTCACAAAAAATTACTTTTTATTTGTAAAAGTATTATTCTATATGTGTGAAGTTGATTTTTTTGAACCACACTAGAAGACTTTAATCTGTATTAAACTTCATTGTATTATTTTTAACCTACTGTCCCAGAGTTTCAATATTTTTATCCTGATTCTGTTATCAAACATTTTAGCTATTCCTCTGACTTTCATGTCATTTGGTAAGCACATTATCCCCCCACTCCTCCAAATTATTGATAAAAATGTTAAATGAAATAGGACCAAGGACAGAGCCCTCTACTAGCTAGCACTACACACACATATATGCCCTTGCAGTTTAACATCAATCCATCAATCAATGCTCTTTGGGTCAAGTCATTCAACCAGTTCTAAATCTATCCAATTGTACTATCAAACAGCCCACATCTCTCCATCTTACCACCCAAGAACGTTATGATACGCTTTGTGAAATGCCTTGTTGAAATAGCTAGTCATTAGATACCGGCCCTGAGAATCTGGGCAACCACATACCATCATCATAAATTTATTGAGTGTTTCTAGTCAATGAGCCTATAAAGTCAAAAAAATGGCCAACTACAGCTCAATCATCATCAGTTCTTCCCAACAACACTGAAGCCAAGGAGGGTAGTCCACATTCATTTACTCACTTCCACTTCTCCCAGACTCAGGGCTGAGTTCACTGATGACACACCATTTGTTCCAAGGAATCCAACAAGATCCTTATCCAGCTGAACATTCGGCAAATGCCAACATCATCACATACCCTGATAATTGGCCCATGGCGCCATTGGGTGCTAGTTAAAGAGGTCATAGCTTACACACAAGGAAAAGCAGAACATATACAAATGTTGCTGAAGTTTTATTTTTTTCCCCTAAAGTGTAGTGCTGGAAACCCCATGTAAACTCTGCAGAGCTGCATTGTGAAAGGGGCCATTTGTTTTACTAACAGGAGTTGGTATGGTGCAAGAATTTTCTTGGCACATAAAGCACAATGGAAAAATGTGTAAACAATGGGTTTTCCTGTCAATTTTTGTAACTGGATAAGTAGCCTTTACAGAAGGTAAAATAATAATCATAGTAATAGTGATATTAACAATGATTCTTTTTCCTCCCTTTCCTGAAGCTCCTAGGAGTGACTCCAGAGTGACTTTTAAAGTCATAGAATATGAAAGAATTTATTAGTTCATGAATATAGTCAGCATGCCCATAGGATCATTTTGACACTGATAAATAAAGCCAGCAATTATTCAACCAAGGCAAATGCTTAGGCCAAACTATGTTGGCAAACATTAGGAATCTCTCAGTAAGAGCCTCTAGCCAGAGTTCAGGAGGTGAGGAAATCACTACTTTTCCCCAAATGTCAATGAATGTGCTTATCATCTCAATGACAAAAGTTCCAAATATTTTCCTTCAATCCTCAAACTCACCATGAGAACAAGGTGTTACTTGCTCTATTACAAGCTTCATTGAGCTAAAAAGGGTGGGCTCTGGCTGAAAGCCAAAGGCACAGGTGGAAAAAAAACCAAAAAGAATAAGGTTAATACATGGCATTTGTTTAAAGAAATTAATAGTTTGATGAATTTGAGCTGCTGATTTCCATACTCTTCTATAAGACCAGCCGAAGGCTGATGAAGTTGGTTTTTGGCATCCTGTCAACATCTTTTCCCTTCTCATTCAGCCAGAACCAGAGACAATGCAGTACACCATTTTAGCAATCTGTGTAAAAATCTGCCTAACTTTATTTCTGATATTAGATGTGTATTTGCACACTAACATATGCAAAGGAATATAAATTAATATTGTATTTCTTGAGGTAATAGTAATAATTAGTGAGTAGTTGTGGGCATGTGAAAAAGGGTGCAAGGGCCGTTTTGCAAAAATTAGATTCATTAATTTAATAAGTTTGTCACTTACCTACAATGGGCAAGACACTGTGAAGAATGTGATGATGAAAAAGACCCAGTCTCTTACCTGGAGGTGTTCACAATCTAGTGAGAGAGATAAAATAAGGACCCAAAAGACTAGAACAAAATGTGACTTTACAATGGTAGTTCAAAGGAGGGAGAGGTTACTTTTTGGTTAAAGAGTATAGGGGAGGCTTCATGGAGGACATGGCAATTAAGCTAAGCCTTGAAGGATGGGTAGAAAATTGACTAGAAAGGGAAGGGTATACCAGGTGGCTGGAGCAATGCAAATAGCATAAGTTGATAATATCTGGACCCCAATCCTTTCTTCTTTGTCCCCTCTGTATGCCCCGCAATGTAACATTAAGCATCTATGTTCAAGTCAATTTAATAAGCATTTTTGAAGCACCTGACTGTGCTGGGTCCTAGAGAGATGAAAGCAAAAATGAGATAGTCCCTGCCTACAAAGTGATTACAATCTACTGGGAAGTTTACATCGTTATTTTTTGATGGTATGTTCAGTCTATAATTGGGAAAGATTCAAACTAGGGGTCAAAGTGAGAAGGGTTAAAGCATAAATATCATAATGTCTTAGGTGGTACAGTGGATAGAGCACCAGGCCTGGAGTCAGGAGGGCTGGAGTTCAAATCTGGCCTCAAACACTCACTAGCTGTGTAAAACTAGGCAAATCACTTAGCCCTGCTTGCCTCGGTCTCCTCAACTATAAAATGAACTGCAGAAGGAAATGGCAAACTACTCCAGTACCTTTGCCAAGAAAACCCACAAAGAATCAGACATGACTGAAGTGATTGAACAACGATAATTAGAGTCAGAGAATCATTTGAGAGCTTTTATTTGGAACACTTAGCCTGGTTTGGTTCAATAAAGCTGCCTTGTCCTTTATGTTAGTACTTCATGTTGCCAAACCCTCTTTGCCAGGGCCAAGGGGTTAAAATTTCCTGTGCCAGTTGACAATTGTGTAATTGCCCTAAAGATTCATTTTGCTATTTGTACTGTTGTACACGGTTGCACGACTTTCCATTGAACATCATCCTTTGTGGCCTCACTGAACATGAACTCCAGGGTTGTCAAGGGTAACCAAAGAAAACACTGACTAGGAAAATCACTACATTCAGAGAGGGATCAGTGACTTTGGGAGCAAATTATCAGAGGGAATTCTGCACAGGGCCATTTAGATTTGAGAGACAACGAATCCACAGGCATCTATTTCTAGATAGACTTAGTCTACAGATAGTAAATAGATCAATTACATATATAGTCTGGAGCAACCTTTTCCACATATATGTATGTGTATATATGCATATGTTTGTGTGTATACACTGCTCAATAATCTATGGTAGGTTTGTTCTGGTTTCCTCAGTCAAAACCATGTGTAGGGTACAGCAAATTGGGGTGATTACTTCAGCAGCCCCAAACTTTAGAGGACTCATATTGTTTGCATTTGGCAGTGATTCAAAGAAGCAGTTGGAGGGGGAGAGGATGTAACTTTACCAGCTTATGGGAGAGGAGCTATAGGTTCATAGGTATATGTGTATGTACATACATATGTATGTATGCATATATGTATGTTATGTGTTGTATATAAATATATAGATATGGACATATGTATATATACAGATGTGGGTAAATATGCGTATGTATGCATGTATAAGAACAACCTAGAAAACCTTCCATCAAGGCAAAAATGTAACCCCTTCTACTTCTATACATACCCCTCAGATTATGCTTTCATAATTTCTTTTATCCTTAAAGATTGCCCTAAATATTCTCTTTAACTTTATTTCACCTGGATAGAAAACTTAAGGATGAGACAAGAAGTCCAAGAAGGTCTTAGCCATTTTCTTCTTTTAAGAAAAAGAAAATGAAGGAGCTCTAGATAAACAAAGCTCAATTTGCAAAAGACTGAGTTGAGAAGAAAAAATCCATTTTCCCATTTTGATGCAAATCTGTTATGTAAGTAGGAAACTGTGAAGGCAAACTCTAGGTTCACTATCCCAACTCCCACAAGCTCTAGCTGATTAGGTCCCTAGAAGGAAATAAGCATTTATATAGAGTCTACTACGTGACAGAAATTGTACTAAGTACTTTACAAGTATTGTCTAGTTTGATTTTCATAACAACCCTGAAAGGTAGGTGCTGTTATCATTCCCATTTTACAGTTGAGAAAACTGAGACAAATAGAAGTTAAGTGACTTGTCCAGGGTCACATAGCTAGTAAGTGTGTAAACCTCAATTTCAACTCAGATCTTCCAGACTCCAAGCCCAGCACTAATTAATGTAATCTTCTATGCTGGGTAGTGTTTCACAGAAAAACCCACTCACAAGCTTTGTATTCATTATTAATTCCTGTAGGGCATCATTTACCTAAATTTGGCCAATATGCTAAACTATATACACAAAATTAGTCTAGGTTTGTATAGAATACTCATTTGACTGTAGGCAATTAAGACTACAGAGAGCCCATTTTTACTAAATGGCACCTAAAATTCTTTTACAGTAATATTCCAGAGCACACTGTAGCCTGGGGGTTTTAGTAGTTTTGTACAATGTTATGAAAATAAAGAATTGGGTGTGTGGGAAGGAGTCTGTGCTAGCAGAGAGAAAAATTCTAGGCATAGCAACATACACAATATATAAACTGACAATACAATATGAAAACAGAGAAATAGGCAGTGTGGCAAAGTGAAAAGGGCGCTGCTTTTGGAGGCATAGGGTCTGGGTTCGATTCCTAGCTCTACTACTTAATTACTTACCTGTGTGACCTTAAATAAGTCAGAACCTCGATGGACCTCAGTTTCCTCACATCTAAAATGAGGGAGCTGCTGGACCAGATGATAGCTATGGTTTTGTGTCAGCTCTTATTCTATAATCCTGTGATTCTGTGAAATATCATTCCACCATATTCCTTTCAAAGCTTTCCTCAGATTTCATTGCTTTTTTCTAAAATCTCAGGTAAGGACTCTCTTCTTTCTGTAGTGAAAAAATGAGCCACAAAGGATTCAGATGCCAATTCTGGGTCTATGAAACCAACTCACAGAGTGATTGAGTTGTGACTCCTGATTCCAACTAGTTTAAAGAATCATTGAAAAGGTTCCTTCTTGATCTAAATAATTACCAAAAACATCACCAGAGGATGAGTTGGGTTAAGGGTTGAGTTGGGTTAAATGATTGTCACAATCACAGTCTGTAGTTAATAATTTCCATGATCTCTCAAAAAAAAAAAGACATCAAATGAGACATTTAAAATTCCTGAGAAACTCTCTTCATTTTCCTTGTCCTCCCAAGTTGTCTATTACAGTCACACACTGACCCCAGGCCAAGGAAATGAAGGATTGAAGGCAGTCTTCAAAATTAAAGACAACTTGCATCAGATGGTTCCACAGTCTAGTGACATCACAGACCCATTTGATGTGTGGGCCAGCCTAGTTTAAGGTGGTATTATTAGACTTATTTGGATCAGATGAAAGAGTGTTTGTCAGGGTTCTCAATTCGGATGTTCCAGAACAATGACAACATTCAGATGTCAAAGCCGAACGAAAAATGAGACATTTCCAACATTCATAAACTAGATTTAAAACCCTTTCTCTGGCACCACTTGTCCTCTCTATGAAGCACATCACAGAAGGATCTCATTAGAAATATAATACACAAACAGGGTATGTGAAAACGTTGCAATCCTCTGACATTTTCGAGGCCAGTGGGCTGGATGTGTAAAAAAACAACACTATCAGATGCTCCCCAAACCACATCTTAAAATCCTCTAAGATGGGTTTGTGTTTGCTCCTGTTGGGGGAAAAAGGATTTGCAATGCTATGCTTAATATGCAGTGCTCAAATAGTCAAGTGGAAGAACACTAGGCATGTCCATTTCCAAGTGACAAAGGAACAATCTTCTCAAGGTGGAGTTCTCAAACTTGATGGTTCCTCCTAAACAAACTGCCCTCATGCTAGTGGGAGAATTCGAAGCTTAAAAATGAGAAATCAAAGATTCTAACAAATCAATTTAAAAACCATTTTGGGTATGGAACAAAGTAGCTCAGCATGGGCATTTTATGGATCATTTATCAGGACTGCATACACTTCTCTTATGTGGTGGGATTCCATATCCAAGTCCATGCACAAAAATTTGGGATTGCAGACTTGCTGCCTGAAAATGCCTTGGGTAAAGAGAGCAGCAGCTTGGTCAGTAAGGATTTCAATTTTCTATTTCTCATGACAAGCCCACATCAAACTGGTTGCTTTCACTAGACCACACCTCCCCCATCCACCCACCCCACCCTTACCCCCAACACTCCCTCCCCCTCCCACCTCTGGACATAGAACTCCCACAGCTACAGGCTAGCACTCCCTTCTCTTATAACTTGCTCTCAATACGCATACCTTCGTAGAGAAGGCAATGCTATGCCTGATGGACTTATACATTTGACCTGAAAATCATGTGATTATCCTATTTTTAGATACTTATAATACAATAGAAATTTGAAACCTACTAAAGTAGTATTTAGACAGGAACTTTGACAAAATTTTCTACCTTTTTTTTAAGCAGATCCTTCTTTCACAGAAAATTAATGATACAGTCTTGTAAAGAGTCATGGTTAAAAGACATGAGACTATTTGACCAACATGGAGTACATTAAAGGCATCCATTTATAGATAGGCAGTCAGAATATTAACCAGAAAGCCATCTTATTTATTCCTTTTAAATCGGTCAGTGCCCTAAAAACTTTTGCTAGACAATACTTAATCAGTCTAGTTTGAGTTGCTGCGTGTACTTCAAAGTGACTATTCATTTCTTTCAGAAGATCTGTTTTCTTACCTGAAAAATGAGAGTTGGCCTAAATAATATCTGATGTCCTTTGCAGCTCTAATATTCCAGGATTCTATTCTGTGATTCTCCCACTTTTTATTCATATTTAAGCCAGTCTTTCCTCATAATTAGTAAGGTAATAGGATCACAAGGTAACAGAGAATTGTAAGACACCTTGAAGGTTGTCTAGTCCAACCTCCTCATTTTACAGTTAAGGGAACAGAAGCCCAAGAAGGATAAATGACTTGTCTTTGCCTCCAAAGCCTGTCTTCTTCTTTCCACTGTATCACTAAGCCTTGATAACTTTTAAAGGGTTTTTTTCCCCATACTTTGTAAGCCTTCTAACAGTGTGAACACATACATGTGTATACTCTCTATGCTCCTGAAAGCAGGAGCCCAATCTACATATACATTATATAAAAATGAGCAAAATGCCTTACATAATTGGTTGGTTGTTGAACTTCATTCTCAGAGAAGACCAAAATGACATCACTATATTGGAGTCAAGGCACATTTTGTCTGATTGTGGGTGCTCAAACCAATACAGGCTTGGAATGCTCTACCACAATTCAAGCATAAATAGTCCATGTGACCGTTTGGAGTAGAGATGTCCCTAAATTTGTGCATCTCATTTCTTTTGAACTACTGCAATTCTGCTTCATAGAGCACAGTGCCTTGATACCAGCATTCCATGCTGGGCAGTCCTTCACCAGTGTCTCCCATGTCTCACAATTGATATTAAGGTTCTTCACAGAGACCTTGAGAGTGTCCTTGCATCATTTATTTTGCCCTCTGTGTGAGCATTTCCCTTGTGTGTGTTCTCTGTAAAAGTCTTTTAAGCAAACGTACGTTTGGCATTTAGACAAAGCGGCCAACCCATCAGAGTTTTACTCTCTGCAGTAAAGTTTGAATGCTTGGTAGTTTAGCTCAAAAAACAACCTCAGTGTCCAGTACTTTATCTTGCCAGATGATCTTCAGAAGTTTCCTGTGACAATTCAAAGGGAAGCGATTCCGTTTCCTGGCATGACACCGGTATACTGTCCAGGTTTCGCAGGCATACAACCATAAGGTCAGCACAGCTGCTCTGAAGACCTTCAGTTTGTTAAGCAGTCTAATACTACTTCTTTCCCACACTTTCCATCAGAGCCTCCCAAACGCTGAGGAAGCTCTGGCCATGAATGCATCAACCTCATTATCTACGTATACATGCCTGGAAATTATACTGCCAGGGTAAGTGAACTTATCTGCAGAATTCACAATTTCTCCATTTGTTGTAACCAATGGTTCTATACGTGGATGGTGGGGTGCTGGCTGGTGGAAAACCTGTAATTTCTCGGTGTTGGTTGTTGGCCAAAATTAGCACAAGCAGCAGAGAATCAATCCATACTTTATTGCATCTCAGCTTCGGAGGCTGCATTGAGTACACAGTCATCATGACCAAAGAATCATGCACCAGCTCTTCCTCCACTTTAGTCTTGGCTTGTAGCCTTTTCCAGTTAAATAATTTACCATCAGTGTTCATCCTTGTTGAAGGTGTCCAACAACATTGCTGAAAACATCGTGCTAAAAAAGCACAGGAGCAAGCACACAGCCCTGTTTCACTTCATTGGTGAGTGGGAAAGCCCAAGACCTTTTAAATACTTTTCTGGATGATAATAATGATGAAGTAATTGTGTAACCTTTTAGTCTACTTGCTTTCCTTCCTTTTTAATCCCACTTTCCTGAAGGAGCCCATAATAACAACTAGGGCTGAGCTATTGGAGGGATAAACCAGACTGGAACCAAGAGTTCAAGCAGTTTGGGTCAAAGCCAAGAATCTAAAGACATAAATAAGGCCAAGGGCCTGGATTTCCAGGGACAGGTTTAAAACCAGAATATCATTCTATAGGGTATTCCTAAAATCTGGACACAGGCAAAAATGCATATTTTCAAGAAATGAAATGAATGAAATTTTCAACAACATTTTATTTAATTGGAATATTAATAAATAACATCTTCAATATGATTTCCATCATTTGTGACGCAAAGGTTGATGCACTTTGCAGGATTCACATGAACTCGATGCAGTAACTCCACATTGTCGTCAATTTTAGCATATTCATTCTTTATGTGTTCAATCAAATGTGTTGCATCTGTGATTTTCATTGAGTACACCTTCTCCTTTAGCGTACCACAGAAAAAGAAGTCGCTGAACAACACAGTCTTCAGTAAAACAGTTAATGAGATGTTAATGAGATTTCCTATGTGTCCAGACTTTAGAGACACCCTGTAGAGAGGAAGAGGGAGGTAAGGAGAGAGAGATCAGCACTACTCGATATGAATTTGAACTGAGATTAAGGTCCAGGCTGTCTAACCAAGCAAGGGTGGAGTTGAGCAGCAAAGGTCTACATGAATAGCAGTGTCAGAGAAGGCAGTGACAGACACCGAGAACACAAACAAAGGAATACTAGCATTCAGGATCAAGTGACCTAAAAGCCTTGGGAAAATCAGACTGTAACACCAGGCAGGAAATCTAATCACGTAAAGGGCTGAGTCAAAAAGGCAGGAACCCAATCACTGAATAACTGAAATACAGAGCAGGAAATGTTATTAATAGGGAATCAATATAAGCCAGAGACAGTGTCAGAAAAGAACTAGAATACAGAACAAGAGCACAGTTACTGTAGAACTAGGGTACAAGTCAGGTACTAAATAACAAGTTCCCCAGTTGTTGGGAAACTAAAAGATCAGAGAATAACGGCAAAAACTGATTTGCTATTTACCCAGTGAACAACTTCTTTTATATGTTGCCCATTCCTAACACCTTGATCAGTTTCCCAGTCTAGTGTAAAACAGAACCTACAGGTGGGAGTTAAGTGACCTCAAGCTTCAAAAGTTGGCAGGAAGACCATTACGCTTAACCTAGCAAATCAAAAACTGGGAAATGCCTGACCCAACTGCTAAAGAGACTTCAGGCCATCTACAATTGATCTGTTACTTTCTAGCTCCTAAAGAGTTAAGACCTAGGTGATCTATCTATTCTGCATAAAAATAAAGTCCCCAGCAGTTTATGTGCCTGGATACCCTCCAACAAAGCAAAATCAAAATGAGAACAATATTCCAAATAATTCAAGCAACTGCATCATTTACCTAAAACCACTTGAGGGCAAGTGATGCTTCATGTTTATTCATATTATAATGTCTTGCATATAATAGGTACTTGGAAAATATTTGTTAAATTGTATTGAACTATTTAGTATGAGCAGTAAGAGAAAAAATATCTATAGTCTTTCTAACCATACAATGAATATTTTATTGATTTATTCAAAACTTAAGTTTTTGGAGCTTCGAACAAGTAATGAGAACTCAGTTTACTCAGATTAACAAAAGCATCTCTAAAGGAATATTACATGAACTCAAATGAATCTATGATAGCATGGTATTGTGGGTTTTACCTCCAATGATGCAAATCTCAACCCATCCTTGACTGCCTTGACTATATGTCTCTTGTCTATGTCTATGTCACTACATCAGTTCACCATAAGGGCATCCTTGTGAACATTCTGGGGACGTTCCTGAATTTCTCTTCTATCTCAAGGAGACAAATAACTTAGATCCTTTACTTCAGTGTATCTCTTCCTTTTCAGCCTAGCTAATATTTTGAAATGCATGATGAAGAAGAAACACTGTATCTTAAACTTCAGTTTAAACACTGGATACAAGTGGCACCTATTCCCAAGGTGCACCAAGTCAAATAAGATATATCATATTCCATCTTCTGAATAACAGAAACTTTCATTCCTGGACAAGTTGCAAAATTTCCAACACTTCATAAAATGAATGGGAGAATCCCACTCAACAGTGGTATTCAAAACAGAGGAGCCCAGAACAGCTATTTTCTATTGCAATGAATCCCAAAAGAGTCTCAGCTATAGGAATGGACCCTAATCCCAGCTAATTGTGTTGCTATCCATACTTTGGGTTATTCAATAAGAGAAGTAAGTTGGTGATCACTAAAATGACCAATCAATTCTTGGACTAAGTTGAAGGTCCATAAAGCAGTTGAAAGGTGTTCAATCTGCCCAATGGCTGTGAATCATTGACTTCCCTTCCAGCTTCAGACAATTCCATCAGCATCTTCTCTGAGCTCTAATAAGCAATAAGTAGCAAGACATGGTTACCAGTCACAAGACCATGGAATAGAACATCTCTTACAATTCTTAATCACATTTTGGCCATGAAGCTTCAACCCCAATAGAGTTAAGCAGGTTAGTTATGCATGAAGAACAGCTTGTTTGATCAGCCCAGGAAAAGTTACCAAAGTGCTTCAAGTATAATGCTCTGAAGTGTAGTCAACCTTAGACAAGGAAGAAGAACAGTTAATACTCCATATGGACACACAGCAACACATCCAAAAATGGAACAACTCTCTTTAAACAAGTATCTTCACCCAGTCACAAGTTGGCAGAGCCACAAATAGCACAGGGCAACACAAATGTGGGCTGTAGTCACAAACCAGAGACTCATCTTCATGTATACATAATATAGGAAGAACTGCCTATCCCACCTGGGTTTTTTAGTCACAGGCTCAGAGATAGTAGTCACTTCCACTGCGTCGTCTCTCAAGGACTCTAACAAGACACCTTTCTTAATTTCCCCAATCTTTACATACCCCAATCTTTACACCCCCAGCAAGAAATAGAAAGAGAAATTATATGCACAATACACAGTAGTAAACAACCATAGTAATCTAGTGTTTGATAAACATAAAGACCCAAGGTTTGGGGATAAGAAGTGACTATTTGACAAAAACTGCTGGGAAAACTGGAAAGCAATTTGGCAGATTAGGCATAGACCAACATCTCATACTGTATACCAAGGTAAGTCAAAATCAGTACCTGATTTACACACAAAAGGTGATGTCATAAGCAAATTAGGGAAGCATGGAATATCTTACCTATAAGATCTATGGATAAGAGAAGAATTTATGAGAAAAATAAGAGATCGCATTATTGGAAGCTAAATGAATAATTTTGTTTATGTTAAAAAGATTTTACACAAACAAAACCAATGTAGCCAAGATTAGAAGGAAAGCAGACAACTGGGGAAAATTTTTACAGCAAGTTTCTCTGATAAAGGTCTCATTTCTCAAATATTTAGAGAACTGTGTCAAATTTATAAGAATACAAGCCATTCTCTAACTGATAAACGGCCAAAGGATATAGTCAGTTTTCAGAAGGAGAAATCAAAGCTTTCTATAGCTATAGGAAGAAATGCTCAAAATCACTATTGATTAGAGAATGCAGATTAAAACAATTCTGAAGTAACATCTCTCACCTAACAGATTGGCTAAAATTACAGAAAAGGAAAATGAATAATATTAGAGATGTGGGGGAAAATGGGACACTAAAGCATTGTCGGTGGAGTTGTGAACTGATCCAACCAAGCTGGAGAGCAATTCAAAGCTATGCCCAAAGGGCTACAAAACTGCATACCCTTTGTCCCAGCAATACCACTACTAGGTCTGTACTCAAAGAGATCAAATAAAAAGGAAAAGGACCTAGATACGCAAAAATACTTATAGCAGCTCTCTTTGTAGTAGCAAAGAGCTGGAAATCAAGGGGATGTCCATCAATTGGGGAATCGCTGAACAAGTTGCAGTATTAATTATGATAGAATACTATTGTGCTATGAGGAAATGATGCATAGGTTGGTTTCAGAAAAACCTGGGAAGACTTACATGAACTAATGCAAAGTGAAGTGAGCAGAACCAGGAGAACTTTGTACACAGTAACAGCGGTATTGTGGAATGATCAATTGTAAATGACTTAGTTAATCTCAGCAATGCAACAATCCAAGACAATTCTGAAAGATTTAGAATGGAAAATGTTATCCACCTCCAGAGAAAGAACTGATAGTCTGAATGAAGATCAAAGCATACGTTTTTTTAACTTTATTTTTCTTATGGTGCTTTTTTGTCTATGTTTTCTTTTGCAACCTGGCTAATATTTTGCGTGACTGCACATGTATAATCTATATAAAAGTGATTGCCTTCTCAGGGAAGAGGAGGGAGAGAATTTATAACTCAAAATTATTTTTAAATGAATGTTAAAAATTGTTTTTACATGTAATTAGAAATATATATACATACATATATATTCACACACAAAAACTTGCTTAGTTTTGTGACCTTAGGCAAGTCACTTAACCTCTTTCCACCTCCGTTTCCTCATCTGTAAAGACAATAATAGCACCTATTTTCCAAGGTGATTATGAGGATAAAACGAGATAATATTTGTAAAGCACTTCTCAAATTTTAAAGCACTATATAAATGCTAAACATTATTA
Source organism: Trichosurus vulpecula (assembly GCF_011100635.1). Classification (NCBI taxonomy): domain Eukaryota; kingdom Metazoa; phylum Chordata; class Mammalia; order Diprotodontia; family Phalangeridae; genus Trichosurus; species Trichosurus vulpecula. The sequence continues at coordinate 409,625,667 of NC_050573.1, read as the reverse complement.
TTATTATTATCTTGAAATCTGTGGCAAACCTTGGAACAGCAGAAAAAATCAACCCAGCCATGTGCAGGAATCACAAACTCTCAAAATGTTCATCTTTGCTAGATCAGTCAGTCAATAAGCAATTATTAAGTGCCTACTATGTGCCAGACAAAGATAATCCCTGATGTTAAGAAGTTTACACTATAATGTGAAAGACTGCATGAAAATAACTAGGTATGGGTGAAATACATACAAGGTAAATTGAAGATAACCAATTGCGGGAAGACACTAGAAATGAGGGCAAAATGGATTCTCACAGAAGATTGCATTTTAGCTTTCACTTGACCAGGAATTCAGAGAGTAGAGATGAAGAGAGAGAGCATTGCAGGCACAGGAGACAGTCACTGAAAATGACTTAAGTCTGGAGATAGGGTGCCTTGCTTGAGAAATAGCAAGGAGACTAGCATCACTGGATCACATAATATTGGGAGTGGGGGAGGGGAAGGAAAGGAGTAAAATATATGAAGATTAGAAATGTGATCATGGGCCAGGTTGAGAAGGGCTTTGAATGCCAAACGGAAGATTTTCTATTTGGTCCTGGAGGCAATAGGGAGCAACTAGACTTTATTGAATGGGGGGAGCCAGTAGTATAATCGGATTTGCCCTTGAGGAAGATCACTTTGACAGCTGAGTGGAGGATAGACTGGAGGAGGGACAGACTTGAGGCAGGGAAACCAACCAATAAAGCTGTTAAAATAATCCAGGCATGAGGAGACAAAGGTCCACACCAGGATGGTAGCAGTGTCATAGGAGAGAAGGGGGGCATGTAAAAGAAATGCTATAAAGGTAAAATTGACAGATCTTGGTTGAAGGAGAGTGAAGAGTCAAAGACAACACCTAGGCTGCAAGCCTAGATGACTGGGAGGATGCTGTTACCCTCAATAGTAACAGGAAAGTTCAGAGGAGGGAAAGTTTGGAGAAAAAATCATTAGTTCATTTTAGGAAATGTTGAGTTTAAGATGACTATGTATCAACCAGTTTGAGATGTCTAATAGGCATCTGGAGATGGGAGCTTGAAGGTCACTTTGAAGGATAAGCAGATCTGAGAATCATCAACTTAGAGATGACAATTGAAACCGTGGGAGATGGTCTTAATTGTCTTAATCATGTTGCGGATTTCTGTTGTTTTCTTCATCTTGTGGTTCTATGTTAATTATTTTAATTAATCATGTTGCAAATTTCTGTTTTCTTCATCTTGTGGTTCTCTTGCTGGTCTCTGAGAAGAGTGCTACACAGTACTTACAAAAAAAAAAAGGAAAACAAGGTTTTCTCCAAGTAATTTAACTTAGAAATCAAGGGCAGCGTTATGTTCCCACAAAGGCAGACTCCACTTTCATTGCCTTGATCTATTCCTCAGTTTCCTCAGTCTCCAGTACAATTCAGTTCCCATTTCACCTTATTAGTTCACAATCACCATCTAGTGGCAAAAGTGGATGACTGCAGGAGATTCTTAGATGGGGAATCTAATCCCTAAAGAAAAAATAAAAGAACCTAAAATAAATGCTGCTTTGTCATTGGATTAAGAGAGTATAGAGTTGGAAAATTCCACAAGTTGTAGCTAAAGTGTTGAAGACATTCTGATTTTTCAAATTCTATGAAAAGAAGAGGAGATAGTTTCTTAGTTCAAAAAAAAGAAGCTGGGAAAAGTAACGAAGGTAGCATGATACAGGAGAAAAGGGAACGTTATTTGGAGCCTGAAGATGAGTCCATTGGACCAGATGTCCTCTGAGGTTCCTTCCATCTCCAGCTCTATGGTCCTATGATCCTAAGACAGTAAAAGTAAAGAAATCTTCAAAGTTAGTAAAAGTAGGAATAGTGTTGAAAATGATAAGTTAAAAGACAATCATAATAAAAGACAAGAGAAGGAAGGTTAATCTCAGGTAAATAATTTATGGCCAGTGTATATTCTTTCTGTATACAGATTAGATTTCAGGCCAGAATGAGCTGTAGAAATGGCCCTACCCTTTTTGGGACACTTCTCCATTTTCTCAAGCTTTCTCTACCTTGGATTTCCAGAAAGATGAGAGAGGGAATTTCTCTGCCCCAAAGGCATCAAGGAAATTCTCTGCAGAAGCAGCAATCAAGTACGAGGTATGCTTGGTGGGGTGAGCAAAGACTAGAGTTCCTTATACTCTGATCAATTCTTGCCTTGTTTTTGTTGTCTTTGTTTCCTTTTCTGGATACCAATCAGAAGTTAAATCCGAAAAAAGGTTATTTCCATCCTCGGACTTTACCTCATTGGTTATCCTGAATTTGAGAGCTATTGAATTCAAGAGTAGGGAATTAGGTGCTCAGAGGAAAAATATCTCCATAATAACAAACTTCTTGAAAGAGGACAACCAGTGATATCTGATAACCTAATGACCGTTAATTCAGGCTATGTGACTAATAAGTAGATCTGAACCTTGCCAATTTTCAAGGCACTTGCTATTTGTTGTTCCAACAAATCAGGTCTGAGATAAATGTGCAATATCTGTTCAGAAATCCCACAAAGGGTCTTTGCCTTCTAGAGAAGAATAATGAACATAATGGACTATTCGAATGTATTTCGTATCTGTTCCTGCATGCATTTTAATCTTTTTTCCCAAAAGATTATTTTATTATTTAATATTTTAGTTTTCAACATTGATTTCCACAAGATTTTGAGTTACAAATGTTCTCCCCATTTCTACCCTTCCCCCACTCCAAGATGGCATATATTCTGATTGCCCCTTTCCCCAGTCAGCCCTCCCTTCTGTCACCCCACTACCTCCCATCCCCTTTTTCCCTTACTTTCTTATAGGGCAGGATAGATTTCTATGCCCCATTCCCTATGTATCTTATTTCTCGGTTGCATGCAAAAGCGACTCCTTTTTTTGAGCATATGCTTTTAAAACTTTGAGTTCCAAATTCTCTCCCCTCTTCCCTTCCCACCCACCCTAAGAAGGCAAGCAATTCAACATAGGCCACACATGTATCATTATGTAAAACACTTCCACAATACTCATGTTGTGAAAGACTAACTATATTTCCTTCCATCCTATCCTGTCCCTCCTTATTCAATTTTCTCCCTTGACCCTGTCCCTGTTCAAATGTGTTTGCTTGTGATTACCGCCTCCCTCTATCTGCCCTACCTTCTATTATCCCCCCGTTTTTATCCCCTTCCCCCTACTTTCCTGTGGGGTAAGATACACAATTGAGTATTTATGTTATTCCCTCCTGAAGCCAAATTCCACGAGAGCAAGATTCACTCATTCTCCCTCACCTGCCCCCTCTTCCCTTCCGACAGCACTGCCTTTTCTTGCCACTTTTATGCAAGATAATTTACCCCATTCTATCTCTCCTTTTCTCCCTCTCTCAATATATTCCTCTCTCACTCCTTAATTTTATTTTATTTTTTTAGATATCATCCTTACATATTCAACTCACCCTGTGCCTTCTGTCTATATATATATATATTCCCTTCAACTACCCTTATACTGAGAAAGGTCTCATGAATTACACACATCATCTTTCCAGGTAGGAATTTAAATAAAACAGTTCAACTTTAGTAAGTCCCTTATGATTTCTCTTTCTTTACCCTTTCATGCTTCTCTTGATTCTTGTGTTTGAAAGTCAAATTTTCTATTCAGCCCTGGTCTTTTCACTGAGAAAGCTTGAAAGTCCTCTATTATATTGAAAATCCATATTTTGCCTTGGAGCATGATACTCAGTTTTGCTGGGTAGGTGATTCTTGGTTTTAAACCTAGCTCCTTTGACCTCCAGAATATCATATTCCAAGCCCTTCAATCCTTTAATGTAGAAGCTGCTAGATCTTGTGTTATCCTGATTGTGTTTCCACAGTACTGAAATTGTTTCTTTCTGGCTACTTGCAGCATTTTCTCCTTGATCTGGAAACTCTGGAATTTGGCAACAATATTCCTAGGAGTTTTCTTTTTGGGATCTTTACCAAAAAGTGATTGGTAGATTCTTTCAATTTCTATTTTGCCCTCTGGTTCTAGAATATCAGGGCAGTTTTCCTTGATAAATTCTTGAAAGATGATGTCTAGGCTCTTTTTTTGATCATGGCTTTCAGGTAGTCCAATAATTTTTAAATTATCTCTCCTGAATCTTTTCTCCAGGTCTGTGGCTTTTTCAATGAGATATTTCACATTGTCTTCCATTTTTTCATTCCTTTGGTTCTGTTTTATAATATCTTGATTTCTCATAAAGTCACTAGCTTCCACTTGCTCCAATCTAATTTTAAGGTGGTATTTTCTTCAGTGGTTTTTTGGACCTCCTTTTCCTTTTGGCTAATTCTGCCTTTCAAGGCATTCTTCTTCTCATTGGCTTTTTGGAGCTCTTTTGACATTTGTGTTAGTCTATTTTTAAGGTGTTATTTTCATCAGTATTTTGGGGGGTCTCCTTTAGCAAGTCATTGACTTGTTTTTCATGGTTTTCTTGCATCGCTCTCATTTCTCTTCCTAATTTTTCCTCTACTTCTCTTACTTGCTTTTCCAAATCCTTTTTGAGCTCTTCCATGGCCTGAGGCCAATTCATATTTTTCTTGGAGGCTTTTGATGTAAGCTCTTTGACTTTCTTGACTTCTTCTGGTTGCATTTTTTGATCTTCTTTGTCACCAAAAAAAAGATTTTTGAGTTTGAGTCCGAGTCTACATCCTTTTTCACTTCCTGGCTATGTTCCCAGCCAACTACTTGACCTTTGAGCTTTTTGTCAGGGTATGACTGCTTGTAGAGAGTGCTTTGTCCCAAGCTTTAGGGGCTGCGCTGAAGTTTTCAGAGCTACTTCTACACAGCAAACTCTGCCACAGCAGCGCTCCTCCTCCCCCAAGAACCACCAACCAGGATTGTGACCCAGATCCAAGTAGTGCAAAGCTGCCTCTGTACCAGCAAAGCTTTCCTCACACTCCCATTCTGATCTACCACTTGATTCCTCCCACCATGTGAGCCAGGGACTCAGGAAGCAACTGACTCTGGAGCTCTGGAAGCCGCCAGAGGAGCTTCCTGTTGCTGCCACCGCCACCACCACACCACCTCCGCCACCCCCAGGGCTGGGACCAGACCACTCTCTAACCTGATACAGCAGTTTTCCCACTAACCTGTTCTGTGGTCTTTGGCACTTGTGGGTTGAGAAGTCTGGTAACTGCCACAGCTCAATGATTCATGGCCCTCAGGCCTGCTCCAGCCCACTCCTGATCTGGTCTGCCCTGGTGTGGCCCATGTTGGGCTGCGCTCCACTCCCAGCACCATGCGATAGACCCTTCCCAGCGACCATCCAGGCTCTCCTGGGCTGGAGACCTGCTTCCCTCTGCTATTTCATGGGTTCTGTAGCTCTAGAATTTGTTCAGAGCCATTTTTAACAGGTGTTCAGAGGGATTTTGGGGAGAGCTTAAGTGAGTCCCTGCATTCCAGCCACCATCTTGGCTCCGACCCCCCCATGCCTTTGAATCTTTTATATCTTATGTAATTTCTGTAATGGAGGATATAACAGATGCCCTATACTTGATTGAATTCCTTCATGGAGAAGGACCTTGGTATCCACATATGAGGAAGCCCTAAATCTAAACATGAGCCATATCTAAAGATTTTCCTGGAGAAATCTGGGTGGAAGCAGAAAGAGATGCTACTGTAATAAAACTACCAGGATTAAACTCAGGCTGTGTGATTTCAGAATCTCTTGGGAGGTTATGGGATGGGGGAGAATGGGTGGCTCTGAGCCATAGGTAAAATTAGTTTCCTCAGAAGCCAAGTGCTACTTTCTACATGAAGACTTTCCTGACACCCGTCATTATGAATGACTTTCTATCCCCACAAAAAAACTTGCATATTTTTGCATTTTTTCCTTGTTTCATATGCAGCCCCCTTCTGCTTTTTCTGTGACAGTGGCAGAGTGGAGAAAACAAGAGCAGAAGTTGCTAAGAAGTATACAATTGCAGATCATCTATAAACTTTAATAGTTAGCACTATAAATGGGAGTTCCTTGTCCAGTGAAAGTAAAACTAGAGGAGCTAAAGTACATCAATTTTGATTTTCTTGCTATAAACAAAACCAAAAGAAAGTAGAGAGTTGCATCTAAATGGAAGAAAGTGTCACAGGTGTTCCCTGAAAGACAGTGAAAAGATTTGGCAGAGTTGCTTTTATTGTATATCCAAAGACAAAAAGAAACATTATTTCATAGAATGTCATCATCTCATATTGAAGCATTGATGTATTTATAAAAAGACCACCATAAAACTAACTGCAGCTCATGCATCAACATCAGTTGTTGAAGATGAAGAGGTAGAGAAATTGTACTAAGAACTTAATAAGACTTTCAAATTAAATCAACATATACTCTATTTCATGAATTCAAAGATGGGAAAAGCATGGTTCAGGAAAAAGGAATGAGACAAGCCAAAGAACACACAGAGGTCTCGTGCCTTTGCATTATGAACACTTTTTTGAGAAAAAAATTTGGTTCCTGGACACAACAAGCAACAAAGGTGTAAAAAATTTTGAAGAGCTATATTTTAACAGATAGGGAAAGACTTGATATTATTATTTAATTTATCCCTGAATCAAGCAGATAGACCAACTTGTCAAGGCAAATATCAGAATTAATAAAAAAAACTTGAAGATAAATAAGAAGAAAAAGGAGATGGTGCACAGTTGAAGTAATTCAATTCTGAATTGCTGAAATAAGTTTTCAGTGATGACAAATGGTTAATACATACCAAAATAACATTGACACTAATTATAATAATGTATACAGAAATTTAAACAATATGATGAATGAAAAAAATTTATTAAGTATTTAATATGTGCTGGGCACTGCGATAAGTGCTGGGGATACAAAAACAAACAAGCAAGATAGTCCCTGCCCTCAAGGATCATACATTATAATAGGGGAATACAATAATGTTATCATTCTAATAAGGCAGCTAAAGTGGGAAATTAGGGAGGGGAGGGCAGAAGAGGGGACACACACCTTACCAGGGTTTGGAGATGGTCAGGAAGTGGTATGGCCCAGGTCTGGGAGGGTAAAGTAAACTTTCACCTATCAGACCCCAGGGTCTCAGGGATGAGATTTCAATACCAGTATGAGGGTCAGAGTGAAGATGTAATGGTTTGAAGATGACCAAGAAGTAACAGAATTGCCTTGCCAGAAGAGCTTGAAAAGTGCACAGTTGAGGAAAATGAAATCCCCATATTTGGACCATAACATCCCAGTCCCAGATTTTACTCATGGTGAACAGAGAAATGGCACTAAAGAAAGGAAAAAAGGAAAAAGCAGCTGGGTTGGACAAAGTGTGTATAAATGAAATCTGCCTCTGGAGTTACACAAAATAAGTAAAATGTTTGCCAATCAGTGAGATGCGGTGGTGAGAGAAAACAGCCAGTTGAGAATCTAAATTCTTTGGAAAATCTTAGAATGAGAGTTGATGGATGATTACAAGCAGTATCACCTCATAAACAGAGAAAAGTAATGGAGAGTAAATTCAATTTAAAGAAAACTTGGCAGGAGATACAACTAAACAAAGTCATTTCAAGGGCATTTAAGGATGGAGATGGAAGGACAACAAATAGAAGAAAAATGGAAAAGATCTGCAAAGATGATTACAATAAACATTTTTTCCACAGTCAAGGAGAGTGAAACCTCCACACTCCTACTATAACATCACAGTTCCAAATTTTGTATACAGTGGAAAAAGAAATGGCACTGAAGAAGCAAAGAAGGGAACAGCAGCTGTATTGGACAAAATGTGTATGGATGAAATCTGTGTTGGAAGAGATACAATTGCAAGAGCACTTGAGAATACTGGATTGATATACAAGGGATTTGAAGTAGGATGCATACTAAAGACATTGCCACCACTACTCCACAGTTAGTGTAGCAAGTAAATCTCTATAACTAGCTAATATAAAGTAACAACAGCAGGAGGTAAAATTGCAAAAGAAGAACATAGAAGTCACTTACAAACTGTTCCATAAATTAAGAGAGGATAACAGTTACTTGTAAACTGTTCAATAAATTAGAGGAACATAAGAGCCCCTGGCAACTGCCTTATAAATTAACTGAGGCTACATCCTGAGACTACGTGCTAAATTAGGGGAAGTCAGCTAGGCCCTAATGTCCCAGCCCCTCAGTGCCATTAACTGCCCTTGGTAAACTGCAGATAAGCTCCAGATAAGTGCACTAAAACCAGCAACATGAACGGACTAACACTAAGATGGTGTTCATAACTTTGAGATGATGTTGATATGTTAATGCCCAAGGTGGCATGGATAAGAGTTAGTTCAGGGATGGGGAACCTGCGGCCTCAAGACCACTTCAAGGATGCAGGCTCCCCACCCCGAGTTAGTCTATCTGCCCCCACCAAAACCCTAGAAAAATGAGACCCCAAACTCATGCCTCCCACCCCCAGCACTCCTTCCTGCTACAGGTCCATATTGCCCCAGTGTTTTCAACTCTAATCCAAAGTTATATAAGTGATTCTCTGTGCCCCTCCTTTCCATTCTTTTCCCCACACTGCCTGACTCCCTCCACTGCCCCATCCCCTGTCCCCATACAGGAAGGCCTCCTCATGCCTCTCTACCTTTTGTGCCTTATTAAAGTGTGATTGGAGTATCATACCTCCCCACCTCCTTGCTACCATCATTGTCTTTTCCATCAAGCATCCAAAAAACTGGGCACGTTTGCCCCAACCCAATGGGATCTCCTTGTGGTTCTTTCCCCTTAGCTCATAAACCAGAAGCATCAGGGCTGAGACCTACTACTACGGCCATTACAAGGCACATAATGTTGAAGAGGAAAGGCCAGGAAGGATGTGTGTGAAACTCTTTCCAGATATACTCCTTTTCTGTGTCTTTGGTCAGTTCCACCAGACTTAGATATCTGGTATCTAATCATATATAGTTTGCCCAGATGATGGCAGTTGCCTCAGCTCTAACATCCAAGACAGTTATAATTAGTCAGTTGATATCCTGTGGCCTGGAGCAGTGAATGTTTTCATAATACTTTGGAGCCATCCAAACATAATGAATAAGTGTACTGTGTTGAATGAGGGTGGTATGGGAGCCCAACCAATGTCTCAGTAGTAGGGAAAGGCCCTTCCCTTTGGTGTACCAAGCTTGTATGGGTCCTATAAGGAGGAGAAGGATCAACTTAGTAGCACCTTGTTTCCCATATGCACATTTGCATAAGATCAATAGGAGAAACTTCAAGTTCAAACATTGGGGAATTCTAACACCCAGAACTATTTGGTAATTATGGAGCATAGCTTGCAGAGGTGAAATTTGAGAAATATGTTGTATGATAGCCATAAGGGACTCAGCTCTGAGCCAGAAAGGGTTGGGAAAAAGAGAAAAGGAATGGCTGCAACTCTGTATGACCACCTGCTTCCTAGAAGGTAGAAGACTTTCAGAGCGTAGCCAAAGAAGTGAGACTAGAAAGACTTCTACCAATCCTAGGCTAAGGCTCTTTGCCCTTTCTAAAAAGCTTAAGTCTCATAGTAGTAGGTGCCATTTGGTTTCTTTCTGAAGGTACACCACTCTGCCCTTGTCAGGAATTCTGGCCGTTAGAATAAGCCTTCTCCTAAGAGGTGCAATTGGAAGACCTGTAGGCACTAGTGTCCTCTAATAATTCACCAACAGCCTCCACAAAACCTAAGTGGCCATGGCACAAGAACTAGCTACACAAATTGATCAAAATGCTACTGCCCCATGCCTGTTGGCCAAGGACCAATGAGTCATAGGGGTTTTGGTCCTTGAGAATCACATGGCCTTAGACCTCCTAGCAGATCGAGGTGAAGTCTGCAAAATGGTGACTTCTTCCTGCTGTAGGCAGATCAGTTGGACCCACAAAGTACTAGCCATAGCCAGTGATATGGAACTCCAGGCAGAGTGAGCGTGAGAGAGCACAAATCCTATGCTTTTCTGGGATCATCAACTGTCTGTCCCTGTGGAACTTGAGAAGCACAAAATGTGCACTTTCCCTGAGATGGTGGTCACCACAGTTGTGGTGATCATCCACTCACTATGGAAATGGCTTTACTGCCAAATTTATAAGCAATCCAGTGACCAAATGGCTGCCCTGTGACTGGCTGCCAAGGTCAAGGGGGGAATTTTGATATGAAATTATAGGCAGCCCAAATAATACAAATAAATTAATGTCTACATGTCCCTGGCAACCACCCGCAAAGAACCTGCAACCAGGGACTGTTCCTGAAGTGTGACAATTTGCATCAATATCTATTCTCAGCATATTTGTAACTACTCCTGGAGCAGCCTGTAGCTATTTGCAACTTTTTGAGAAATCACTCTTTTATAGCTGGCCCCAACACCTGAACCTAACCTCTAAAGGTCAAGCTTGCTCTCAAAGGGAGATGGCTTAGCACCACACATGACGGCATCCCTCTCCCTGTGAATATGGACCATGTAACTTTGCTGTTTCTGTCTTTGTTACTTATTTCCTTGAGGCTGCTAGCTGTATCCATACCCTAGCCTCTGTTAATAAACCACTTACTGAAGCATCAACCTAGTCTGTCAAGGTTTCATTTCATGAGAATTCTGAATCCCTCCAGACCCTTCCTGGAACACATTAGACATTAATTCTCCTCAAGGGTTAAAAATCAACCAAGGGGTATGATCTGATACGGCCTTAAAAATTATTAAAATTGTAACATTTCTCTCATTTAATTAGCTCTGAGTCCCAATCCCAGTTTATTAAATACTATTTGTAAAACAAAACATAAACCTCCTTTGCCCTATAAGTTTTCACGTATCTCTACATTTATCAAACTCTCTAATCTCAAAGGTATAAAAAAAATCAAAGTTACCAGCCATATAATTTAAGTGAAACAAAAATAAAACAAAGAAATTAATAATTATTTCTAATCACAGATAGTGTCACTTCTAATCATTATTCAGAATTCTGACTTCTCAGTTTTGGAAAGACATTTCTACCATTCAGCTCTCTCAGAACGACGGTTAAAGTCACTTTTCAGAAATTATTTCATAATGTTTCCTCAAAAAATAAGAATTAAACTCCATTCTATCAGGAACTAAGTTCTCTTAGTCCTTCTCTCTATCCTCAGACTTTCTCCAATTAACAGTCTCTCCAGAATGACATTTAAATTTTTAGTTTCCTCACAGACTCCCCACACATGGCATCAAACTTTAACTCCCCATGGTTCCATTTCTCTTAAAAATATAGTAACATTATTGATAGCCTCTGTGAGAAAGACTTTTGAAGTCAATATAATACCTAAGTTCTTCCTAAAAAGAGAAAACAAAATATTCCAAATGTGGCCTAAGCAGGGAAGGGTATAGGATACTACTGCAATGGAATGAAAATTATACAGAAAATGTATGTTTTATTTATATAAAACACAAATATTGTAATATATAATTTATATAAGTTATAATATATAAAATTTTATAAGATTCACAAGAAACCTGATCTGCTAGCTACAAGAATATGTTTACTCACTTTAGCTCCCCCCTACCATGAAATTCTTCTCAGTCTCAGCCTTGATATTAACTCAGTCCTAGTTCTATGATTTAGTATTATCTAAACAAAGCTACCCCTTTACAATTTTCTGAAATCTACTTTCCAAGCTGTCAGTATGGTATATGGGGATCTGGACCTGGGCAACCTACAATTGTTCTTCAGCATAAATCATCTTAGAACACTGCACCCTCAATCAAATGACCAACATCACCCTCACCCTTCAAAAAATTTCCCAGTGAGGAGGGATTCCCCTTTATCTTGGTTCCAAAGTTACAGCTCCTGAGTTTCATACCTTTTATACCTCCCTCCTCTCAAATTAGAGGTCTCCATGCTCTGAAGTTACTGATAACTGCTTGCCTTTGCATCTTGCCTCTTCTACCTGGTCTACAGAAACAGATTCTACAAGTAAGATCCAGCAGCCAATTTATCCTTCATTGACTCATCACTTCCTTCCTCTGTGCCATATATACTAAAAATATACATGTCCCTACCAAACTCAGCTTCTGAGAATTTGGATCTCTAATAATATGGCTACTTATTTCAGACTAATTGGCTCTCATTATGAACTTCTGCTCCAAGATATTAACCCTTACCAACCAGATATTAGCTAAAATAATGGGTGATACCCAAAGAGCAAAAAAAGACTGTATTCTTTTCCCTCAGCTGGGTTCCATTATTTTCTCAACCCAGAGTCACAAGTCACTGGCCCTATTTGTACCCCTTTCTGGGAAACCTGAATATCATAGAAAGGTCTGGATTTAAGTTCTGTCTCTGATATATGCTAGATGTGTCATCATTGCTAAATTACTAAATCATTCAGGTAACTAAGACTCTAAATTGTAGAATAGTTGCCAATCTGCATTTGAAACACTTCCACACATAAGTTCCTAATACTGATGAAGAAACAAGTCTAGGTAAAAAAAAAATTTAATAATTTTTCATCAGACCTCTAACATATATATACACATATATACACATACATGTATATATACACATGTGTGTGTACATGTGTGTATAATCACCTATGGAATTGTGAAACACATGTGCCCATCACCTGTCATGTCACACATAAACTGCAGTGTACCTGTCTGTTCCTTTTGCTGGCTTGTTCATGCAGTGGCTGGCCAGAACGCTGAATATTCTTGCAACATTGGCGTGATGTAGGAAAGTCTCAGTAAGTAAAGCTCCTCCTACCAATATAGATTAATCACTGCTGGCAAGCTACAGATTTAGAGTTGCCTGGATCACTGAGAGTTCAAATGACTTGTCCAGGGAAGTACAAGTATGTCACAGAGACAGGATTTGAACCACTGGTCTTATCTATGCACCATACCATATTCTCCCTCTCAATTATAATAATAGCTAATGTTATGGGGAAAATACCTCCACTTTGGGTTAATGGGATTGGTAACTGTTGCCAAAATAGTTCTGCCACAACACATAACTCAAAAGCGAGGTATTTCTCCCATAATCCTAGCATATGGTTAGGTATATAGGGAGTGCTTGCTTTAAGGATTACAAAGCACTTTAGGTATATTATCTCGATAGTAAAACTGCTTGGACATACAACATTACCAATATTCTCCATCTCTCCTTTCTTCCTTACATACCCTAATAATTAGGTAGAGTCACTCAACTATGCACAGAATTTGAGGGGGCCACTTCCCTCAAAACAACATTGAACACTAATCTCCAAGATGGCAGAAGCTTCCTATACCTCTACATTCACATCAGAGAAAGCTCCTTTCTAGCTGAATCACTCTCCAAATATTCTGAATTGAGAAACAAAAGATAATTGCTCCCCAGGTGGGTGGGTAGATAAGACAGCTAGCCAGCTGGTAGAGAGGACAGACTGAACTCAGATGCTCTTTCTTCTAAACTACTCTTATTTGTTAGGTTGGTTGAGGACTGCCTACACTGAGTCATTCAAATTCAAATTCTGTTTCAAATTCAGAAGAGTACTGTTAAGAGAAAAAAAAACTAAAGAAAACTAAAGTTCAAAACATTCCATTTTTTTCTGATATTAGCAAATCCATTAAAAAGATTTAACTTAATTATCACAGACTTTAATGAAAATAAATCTCTGAGAACAGTAAAATGGATAAACCAGTTGTAATTCTTTCTTAATAGACCTGTAATAATTTAATGAAAAAAGAATGAGAAGCTTTTGGCTATTGTTACATGGAATCTAATTGGAATAACTTTTGTGGTTTTGAAAATATGTGTTAGAAGGTATGTTAGCTCCTAGTAGTCTCCTTGTTTCTAGGGATTTTTAATGGGTTAAGTTAGTCATGTACTACATAATTCTTGGTTTCAGAGTAGCCCTCAGCTTCAGCTTTCCTACTTGAACTACCTCAAGGAGCCTAAATGAAATCTAGCACTATTCTACTTCTCCTGGGTAAAGAAGCCCTAGGCCTAAATCCTGTGAACTGAGAAAGAAAAGAAACAAATCAGAAGAAAGGAAAAAGAAAACAAGAGAAAACCGTAAAGGAAAAACATGAAACAGAGAAAAACATAAAGGATAAAAGGATGGAAGAATCAAAGAAAAGAAAGGGGGACAGAATGGGAAAGGAGAAGGAAGAACATGACATCAAAAGATTAGAAACATTACCCACCATTATTTTTAACTCATCACTCTTTTGCTAATGTTAGTTCACATGTATATACGAACTTTATTATTTGATAGTTTCACCCTCACAACCACCCCGTGAAATAAATGTTAAGTGCAGTGACTTGTTCAGGGTAGTATTGCAGATGTGTCTTCTGTATCTAATGTATCCATAATGTTTTTTTCATCTGTCACTTCTTTATTCCATGTGCACAGTGCAAAAAATGCACAACATGCAAAGATTCCTTTCACAGAAAGAAGAAACAACCCTTTCCAGTGCAGAGAGCTCTACGAAGATAGCATGTCAATAGAAGCCATTGAGGGTGCTGTGTATTAAAGGTCTGCCCTGCCCGCTCTCCAAAAAAAAAAAAAGTAAAAGCTTTAATATGAACAACCTGAACCAGGTACAATCAAGAAACAAAGCACAATACTAATGATGAAAACAATGACACGTGGGTACAAAAACCTTGTGTAAGAATGGTTTCACAGTGATTAATTATTAACACTTTAGGAATATAAAATAATAAAATATAGATCAATTCTGTCTAAACAAAAATAAAGAGGAGTGAGAGTCAAAGGTGGGAGCCAAACCCAGGACTTGCTGACTTGTAACAACAGGTGGTCTTTTCCTCTGCGCATTTCAGTTTGTAATTTGTACCTCTCTTAGGCACTTCATGTAATATTGTGTTTTATAGTTCTCTGTTGTGATAGCTCCCATTTTAGAGTACAAACTCCACCTGCCCCAGTCTCTCAAATCATATTCTGCACACATTAGGCACTTAATTCATATTGACTGAGTGCAACTGACATCCACAGGCATCTCTTAGAGTTTGCCTTTATATCCCTGGTCAGACACCTTAGACAAAGCACCTCCTTGGTTTTCTCATCTGTAAAATGATGGGGTTGGAACTTAAAAGTTCCTCATGGCTCTAAATCCTGTGATCTTAGAGTTACCTTTAAAGGCCTTGTGGGGACAGCCAAGGGCTGAGCAGGGTCCCAATGACAGGTAAGTTCCCACCCCAGAGCACACTATGTGATTCAGAAAACGTGCTCCAATTTACACCCATTTCATCAGTTTTCCACACTTCTTTAGATCAGTCTGGCCTCCTTGACATGCCATCTAAGAAAGCAGAGAAATTAGAAATGGGCTGGGCAAGACCCAGAAGGTTAACAATAGCTCCTCAAAGCCCAAGCCAATGATCATGTTATAAGGGGAGAGGAGGAGCACTAGGGAAGCAAATCAGGATGATGCCCAGTAAGGACTCGGTGTCCTCTGAGACCTCCATAGTATTTATGAAACCCTGGCAGTCACACTGAAAGATTAGCCAGTTGGAGTTTGTCAATACTATTAATTGCACCCCAACTAGTGTGGCAAAAGTACTCCCATAAATCTAATAAACAGAGTGGCGTGGCTTTGCAGGCTGGCGCAAAACTATCATGGCAATTTGTTTAACACAGAGGACATGGGAGTAAGTGGTGCTCTTTCATGTTCTGATAACCACAGAAAGGCAAGATTCATGGGAACAATTCAGAAATAACAATACTGGACTTGCTAGAAATGCTTCCAGACCTATCGTATTGACCAGTAAAACTGTCAAACCATGAGTGTACATGGAATGGGCTGAGGACATGAATACTTTCATTATGTGCCTGTACTGTATAATAACAAATTGGAAACAGATTTTACCAGTACCATACTGCTTTTTGTCAACATTATCCTCAGTTCCAAGTCAGACAAAAAAAAATATGGCCAACCAGTGAAGGGTAATCATAAAAAGTAACATCATTCTTAAACTTAGATTAAATTGAAATAAGGGTTGAAAATCAAGGATTTGCTAAATTATGATAGGAAAAAAAGCTAGAGAACCTGAAATCACTGAAAACCTTCACTTAATATATACTCCGGAAATATGCCTAATAATGAAATAGATGACAAAAACAGCACTAAAAAAAACCTCGAATGATTTTGAAAAGGTGATGAGAATGCTTAGATTGAAATATTGAAAAGTCCTTTTTGTCTTTGATGGCATGAATCCAACTAGCAGACCAATTATACCAAAACAGAGTAATTCCAAAAAACTGGTATCTACTCTAACCACCATGAATGAATGCATTCTTTCTTCCATGGTATTTGACAAAAGTCATAAAAGACATTTCAGTACCTTCAAAAAGCAGTATACCCAGCAGTCATTAACATGATAATAGACATAAGAGGAAATGTAATGCTGTTGAGGAATACCCATACAGCCAGGCATCAAATACCATGTCAGAAAGTGACTTGAAAGAACTCTTGAAGATCTACAGAAAGGCATCAAAAGGTTGCATCAATATCTAGCTGGTATGTCTAATAAATAACTTGAATGTTACATTGTCTAATTAAAAATGACAAAAAGAAATGTAGAAAGGAATCTGTAAAACAGGGAGAAAAATTCAAAATTCTAGACTCCTTTAATCATATGTAGAAGCAAAATTCAAAAGGTGAGGGTGATAAAAGGAATCAAAGTAGTGCATAGAACAAAATAAATAATTTAACGTTCATCAAAAACATGAAAGCAGAGATTTGAGAAATAAAGAAATCAGAAGTGAGAGAGAAGTCCCAAACAAGGAGAATGTGGAAAATTCCTAGTCATCTACATGGTTACAAGAGGTCCAACATAAAAAAAAAGACAATTTAGATCAAATAAGAAAAAGAAAGCTTGAGCAGCATTAATATAATGAATGATGAAATAGTTATATCAAAGAAAGTGATTAAAATTCTGGCTTCTCTCCTAATTGGAGAGGTGTGGGGCCAGAAAGCATTTGTCATTAAGGGCTGAAGTACTTCAATGGTAAATAAATTATTAGGAAGTATACACTCCTTTCCTTGAGTTCATAGGACCATGGATTTAGAGCTGGAGGGAACCTTAAAGACATTGATACTTTAGACACAAATCTAATGCCATTTATCGGGTATCTGTTACCAAAAAATAAGAACACCAGACGCCTTTCCAAATATAGACCAATTTAGTGTCTCTGTACTTTATGCAAAGTTTTCATAGTTTGTAGCACTTAAAATAACCTTTATAAAATACTTTTAAATGGGAGGTGGGGGTGGAGTCTGTGAACTTGGATGGGAAAAATTATATCTTTATTTTTACTAACTTCTAACTGAAATTTAGCAATTCCTTCAATAATTTTAAGGCATTGTTCTGAAAAGAGGTGGTTTTACCATGCAGACAAAGGGGTTTGTGATATATCAGAAGGTTAAGAACACCTGCTGTAGAGAAAGTTGCAGGAGGTTATATCTGCATCCTACTAGAATGGGTCAACTGTTGGAGAATTGTATTGCTAGTGAGTAATCTCTTCCATGGTCTACTAGTCATACGTGCTGGGGAAAAATGTCATTAGTTCAAAAAAAACACCATGGAACACTAAAGGAAAGGAGAGAAGACAAAAAAGGGGAGAAGGGGGAAAGGTAGGAAAGCGGGCAATAGGGGATGAAGAGGGGACAAAGAGGAGAGGGGAGGGAAGATGATAGGAAAGTTGGTTTTATCAAGTACTTTCTATGTGCCAGGCACTAGGCTAAGTACTTTATACATTTTGATCTCATTTGATCCTGGGAAGGAGGTACTACTATCCTCATTTTACAGTTGAGAAATCTAAGGCAGTGATGCTTAAGGTCACACAACTAGTGTCTGAGACGGTATTTAAACTCATATTTTTCTGACTCAAGACCTAGCCACTTGGCTACCTCTAGGCAGGGACAAGTGGTTTTGTAATTTCTAAAAACTGTGTCAGCCTTACTGAATATATACACTCCTTTAATGCTGATATCCAGTTTTCTTCAATAAGAGAAGTACCTTTACCCACCCCACAAGACAAACTGACCACAGCGTTTCAGTCTTCTCTGCTAGTAGGCTAAGCCCTGGGGAGGAAGCAATCATTTCTGATGATGCCAGAATGCCATAAACTAGTCTCATCTGCCCCTCTATTTGGAAAAGGAAATGAAACTTAAACCACTCACTTTTGATACTTGTTAGAAGCCCTAAAGTAAAGGCTTGCTAGAGAGGGGGCGGATGTTGTTAACTTAGGTTTTGAATTACCTGGGGATTTCCGTGATTCATGCTATCCCTGATTTCCATCACGATGAATAACCTCAAGGTGGCTACATTAGCATTCACCAAGTGTTGAAAGGCAACACTAACACAACGACACAACAGAGATAGGCATGATTCCCTCCTGGTGGTCCTATGATCTAAGATAGACTCGCAAGGCAAACAAACCTAAGGCTTGAGAAGGTGGGGGAGCTGGTCCTGGTGAGTGGATAATTGACATCTGGTTTCAATCGACAATTCTTTATTGATAACTTAGACCATCTGTGACACAAAACAAATGGGCATGATTTTCCTGATACTATAATAATGAATAGGGGAAGGAGGGGTTTTTTGGATGTTGGGGAATTGCCTTTTTTCCTTGGCTCTAAATGATGTGAGGAAAGGGAAATTAGACAGAATCAAAAATGATAGATAACCTGTAAAAAGCATTAACAAAATATTTTATGTAATCTAAATGTCATAGCCCCAAGACTCATTCTTGATGGTACTTCTCTAAAAAGTGAGGTAGAACTCTAACTCAGAAGCTTCATTTATAAAAATTATTATAATTATGTGTGTATACATATATATGCACACATATGTATACATGTGTATATATGTGTGCATGTGTATATGTATGTGTGTATGCATATTCATGTGTTTTTATATATATATACACACACACACACACACACAGGGTGTCCCTAAAGTCTGGACACATAGGAAATCATAGGAAATCTCATTAACAGTTTCACTGAAGACTGCGTTGTTCAGTGACTTCTTTTTCTGGGGTATGCTGAAAGAGAAGGTGTACTCAATGAAAATCATAGATGCAACACACTTGATTGAACACATAGTGAATGCGCAAAAATCGACGGCAATGTGGAGTTATTGCATTGAGTTCACGTGACTCTTGCAAAGCACATCAACCTTTGCATCACAAACAATGGAAATCATATTGAAGATGTTATTTGTTAATATTCCAATTAAATAAAATGTTGAAAATTTCATTCATTTCATTTCTTGAAAATATGCATTTTTGCCTATGTGTCCAGACTTTAGGAACACCCATATATACATATGGCATGGGAACTCATGCCTTCCTGTCTCCAGGCCCGGTACTGAAATAGGGAGGAAGGCAGAGTCAATTCTTTGATTGTCATCATGGTATCTCTGAGCTCTTTTCTGCCTTGCCACCCCAGGAGTCCACAATGTACATGCTCCCCAGGTTATCCAGAATGTAAAGAAGAAAAGGGGCAGCTAGGTGGCGCAGTGGATAGAGTGTCAGGCCTGGAGTCAGGGAGACTCATCTTCCTGAGTTCAAATCTGGTCTCATACACTTACTAGCTATGTGACCCTGGACAAGTCACTTTATCCTTCTGGCTTCAATTTCCTTATCTGTAAAATGAGTTGGAGAAAGAAATAGTAAACAATTCAAAATAAACCATTCAAAATCTTCAACAAGAAAACCCCAAATAGGGTCATGAAGAGTTAGACATGACTGAAACGACTATGCAAACAACAAGGAAGGAAATGAGAGAGCCCTGCTTTGAGTACTAATGTGGTCTACCTAGTCCTTCAGAGAAAAGAGTCAACCTTGCCTGTTCCCAAGGAAATAATTTTAATTCATTTTAATGAGATACCACCCCACACCCATCAGATTGGCTAACATAAAAGTAAAATGTCGAATGTTGGAGGGGATGTGGAAAAATAGGGACATTGATGAACTGTCAGGGGATAGAAATCCACTGCCCCTAAGCAGTGGTTTTATATTTTTAATAATTTTTTGTAATTTTATAATTGTCAGCCTTACTGCCTATATATGTATGTGTATATATTAAACAAATATATACATATATTCTCTTAATGGTGATATTATTCCTGAATTTTCTTCACTGAGAGAAATCCACCTACCCATAAGACAAATTGACCACAGTACCAATACCAATGATAATTAGATAACATTTCATATTGGCAAGAATGGCACAGTGAAAAGAGCACTAGACTTGGAATTAAGCAATCTAGTTTCAAATCCTGATTCTCAGGATATACATTTGGCAAGGCAGTTTCCTCACTGTATCTTGTTTCCAAGTATATAAAATAGGGATACTAATATTTGCATATCCTACCTTACAGGCTTGTTCTGAGGAATGCACTTTGTACACTTTAAGGTGCTTTAAATGTGAAAAAAAGCTTTCTACTGATAACTTCTCAGAAAGGGACACCTCATATTGGTCATGAGCTCTAGCCTTATGTTGAGACCCATGTGCCTTGCCAGAATGACATAACTCCTGATTGTTCCCCAAGAATTGACATGATTAAAGGATTGCGTCAAGGATAAATGGACACAGGACATATTATAGAGGAACTTTCTGTAGTCTCTAAGATGAGCTAGAGATATACTTCTTTGGGGCCTATCCCCTGCCTTATCTCCCTTGGACGGCCAGCAAGATAGGGAGTGGGGAGCAGGAATTTCTCACCCCTTTCTTTCCACCTCCACTCCAAAGCACTTGGTGGGGGGGCACATGTGCTGGCCTAGATGACCTAGAATTCCTGGTCTCTAGTTTATGCTTTGGGGAAGCTAGGCAGCACAGAAGAGTGCCAGACTTGGAGTCAGAAAAACTTCCCGAGTTCAAATCTGGTTTCAGACACTTAATAGCTGTGTGACCCTGGGCAAGTCACTTAACCATGTTTGCCTCAGTTCCTCATCTGTAAAATGAGCCGGAGAATGAAATAGTCAACCACTCCAGTATCTTTGCCAAGAAAACTCCAAATGGGGTTACAAAGAGTCTGGAGCTGACTGAAAAACACCTTATGCTTTCCAGTGAGCAAAAGCCAATAGTCAACAATCCTGAAAAATGTACACTTATTTATAGTTTGATGGTGATGTTGTGGACCAAGAGTTCTGAAGTCAGGTGTCAGGTAGCCAGTGGGATACTAGCTCCTCAATTACAACCACTTCTTAGAGGAGAAGAGTACCTCTAGGAGGAACCAACCACTGGATCTAAAGAAAGGATTAACAAAATCAAAGTCATGCCCTGGCTGGTCAGGAGATCCAGACATTGTGAGTTGTTGGTCAGTGCAGATCCAAGGTGAATGTGAAAGTGTTCCACAATCCCACAAAACTGTCTTTTCTTGTACAATCAATGTGATGGTTTATTTGTTAATGTAAGTTTATGAGTCTTTTACTCACTTTTCTGTATAGTAAAGAAAATAAACCAATCAAAAAAATTTGGAGACCATTGGTCTCCATTGGATAGGACAAGCAGGATGTTTTGTTCTCTTCTCCAGTAATGGCAACAACAAAGCTGTTTATCTTCTCTCTACTGTCTTCCCTTCTACCCAACTTCCAAAAAAAGACAACTCCAAGGGAAAAGGAAATGTACGCATTAAGAACAAAATTATGAAATTATTCAAGTGACCAGGAGTTGCCGTTAATAGAAAAAATCATATCTAACTGAAAAAAAAAATAAGAATAATTTTCCTGGATCTGCCACCAATTCACAAGGTGACCTCAAGTACACTTTGTCAATGAGGACTTTTCTGGTCCCAAAAGCTAATTTGTATCTGCTTTCTGTATGATCTCTATGCATGTGTGTGTGTGTGTGTGTGTGTGTGTGTGTGTGTGTGTGATATTATCCCCCTCGCTAAACTGATGGCCAGGGACTGTTTCACTCTTGTCTTTGTATTTCCAACCTAGCTGGTGATAGAAGAACTTTAATTAAATGTCTATTGATTGGCTGATTGGTTGACCTTTGATGTTTCTATTTTCCCAATGACAAAATGAGATCAGTTGTCTTTCCAATATAGACAGAAATAATTTCTAGAAAAAGATCTTTGTTTCTCTGATGTAGTGATACAAAAAAAGAAAAGCGCAATATAATTTCTAAAGCCTGATCTTAACAAGATGGGATCAGTGACTCTCGAAAATTATCTTTTGACCTTTGGTTTTTTATTTAGGAGGAGCTCCAAACATGAATTAGTGTTTCTTTTCGAGTGCTGGCGATAGATTTAATACCAAAGCCCTGGAGATGAACTAATAGAAATTAGATGATAGAGTACATTGTGTTCCTCGTAGGAGAAAAAAAATTAGTGTTTCACAAAAACAACTCTACAACTCAGCAAAGTTAATTGGAACAGATTTCTTAGGTCATTTAGCTGATCTCCAGAGACCAGTAAATGATTATGCGTTATCATGTATCTCCTCCTGCTTGATCGAGTTTGGTTTCAAATGACTAAAATAATGGGGCATCTACTTCTTTTGCGGTGAAAATTACTCCATAGACCATTTTTTGGATACAGGGCTAATTTTTTAAAAATGAATTTCGCCCCCAAATATAATGTGTAACAAAAGGAGAAACATGCCAGCACAAAATGACACTGCCATATTCTCCCCACTCCGGCATTTCTCTTTTGTCAACATTGCATTTAAAATCTTCCAGAACTACAATTCCAAGACTCACTAGTGACCTTCATATTTCCATACCACCGTAACTGAACAGCTCAAGAGAATACTTTGCCCTTTACTCTCTAAATTTATCCTGGTGCTGAATTTACTTGCATTTTCTCTCCATTCCTTCTCTAACCACCCTGCCTCTCAAGTATACTGTGTCCCTCTCCCCAACAATAAAAAATACAAAATGTGGTTCATTAAGCATGGCTCTACCTTCTTCAACTGCTCCCACCAAGCCTTCACAGGCTGACAAGAGGAAAATGGTTCTTCAGGCTACAACAGGAGAAGCACTCCAGTCTCCCTAAGGTCAACATTTTAGCAACAACAGTGTATCCATATCATTTTCTCCTCCTGCAACAGACATGATCCTTTCTTCAGTTAAGTAGGGTTAATCAAGAATGACATGACTTGCCCTAGGTCACTCAAGTATAACCAGTGGCAGAACTGTGAGTCAAACTGAGGTACTCTGGTTCCAAATTAACTAATCTAATCACTACATACCAAATTCTCTCTCATTTGTCTTCTGGACTCTTGGTGTTGCTTGCCTACATGATATAGTGTTGTAAGAAACAAGAACTATTCACAGAATCACAAAAGCTCAGAATTAAAAGGGATCTCAGAGGCCACTAAGTCCAATCCATATCAAACAAAACTATCCCATGCCACCCCCAACAAGTGGGCATCCAGCTTGTCCTAGAAGACCTCTACTAGAGAATTTGCCCTGCTACCTCCTGAGGTAGCCTACCTCACTTTTCTACAACAAGTTTTTCATGATTAAACCTAAATCTGATGTAACTTCTACTCATTGTACCTTGTACTGCTCTCTGGTGCCCAGCAGAAGAAATCTGATGGCTTCTTTATATGACAACCATTTAAATACTTGAAGACATATCATGTCTTTCTTTAGCCTACTCTTCTTCAGTCTAAACGTCCTTAGATCCTTCAATTGATCCATATATGGCAGGATCCTGAGGCCTTTCACCATCATGGTGACTTTCTCTGAATATTTTCATCTAGCTCATCAATGTCTTAAGTCATGTTCTGGGGATTGAAGACAATACTTCAGATATGGCTTGATCAGGGCAGAATCAAGCCAGACTATATTAACTCCCTAGTCCAGGACACTATGCTCCAAGAGCAATCTAAAATCCCACTAGTTTTTTGGCTTTAATACTATACTGTTAAGTAATATTATAAATACATTACACGTATCAATTGAGGAATGGCTAAACAAGCTGTGGCATATGAATGTGATAGAATTCTATTATTCTATAAAAAATGACAAACAAGATACTTTCAGAAAAACTTGAAAAGATTTACATGAACTGATGCAAAGTGAAATGAGAAGAACCAGAACATTGTACACAGTAACAGCAACATAGTACAATGATCAAGTGTGATTCTTGGCAATATAATAATTGAAGACAGTTCTGAAGGAACTGATGAAAAGTGCTATCCGCCTCCAGAGAAAGAACTGATGGAGATTGAATGAAGATCAAAGCATACTTTTTTAAACTTTATTTTTCTCAGGATTTTTTTGTCTGTTTTCTTTTACAACATGACTAATTCGGAAATATGTTTTGCATGACTGCTTGTTGCACTTAGCTTTCCTTCATATTCTCAGCTTTTTAAGAGTTAGTGCTCCTAGCATAATTCCTATGGGAATGTTCCATGTTTTAAATTTTCATGGATCTTATTTGTCTTCTCTATCATCTTCATTTTTCCAAATATATCCCTTCCCTAGCCATGGACTCATCACTCATAACAAGGCATAACAATGGGTGGGAGGGGGAAACTTCACTTGAGTAAAATTAAGAAAGATATCTACTGAGTCTGACAGGATATGCAATGTTCCCCAAACTTAGTCCCTCGTATCTGATAAAACGGGAGGCTGGCATATTTTTTTCATCTCTTCTTTGGAGTCAAGCACGGTCATAATTATAAAACATTAAGTTTCTATTTTTTTAATTTACATTGCTATAGTTGGAGTGTAATGGTTTTCTTCATTCTGCTTAC
Source organism: Trichosurus vulpecula (assembly GCF_011100635.1). Lineage (NCBI taxonomy): Eukaryota > Metazoa > Chordata > Mammalia > Diprotodontia > Phalangeridae > Trichosurus > Trichosurus vulpecula. Next base: position 409,601,009 of record NC_050573.1, on the reverse strand, counting down.
TTTACTTGCAAGCTGGTCAAATAAGTCTTCCCATGCTTCTCTGCATTCATTTCTTATAACACAGTAATACTCCCTTATATTCAGGTTGCACATTTTGTTTAGCTATTCTTCAATTGGTGGGCATCTAGTTTGTTTTTAGGTTTTTGCTATTATATAAATAATGCTGCTACAGAAATATTGGTATATTTGAGATCTTTCTATCTTTGACCTCTTTTGGGATACATGTCTAGTAGTGGGATCTCTGAGTCAAATGCTATTTAGTCACCTTTTTAACATAACTTCAAATTACTTTCCAGAATGTTTGTTCCAATTCACAGCACCACCAACAGAATATTGGGTACCTCTTTTTCTATGGCCCCTCCAACACTGAATATTCCCATTTTTATTTTCTGACAATTAATTAGACTTGTGTGTCTTGTTTTTGTATTCATTCCATTTCCTGCCCTTGTTTTCATCATTTGTGCATTTGTTTTTTTTATAAAATTCAATAGCCTGAGGTCTCTGTGTATCCACATTGATCTCTTTAAACATCTTCCTTTTTCCTTCTCACAGGAATTATTTATCTTTGTGTTTTTAGGATTTAATCCTTAAAAACTACAGATTCCTCTTAGGTTGATGAAATGTGAATGAATGAATGAATGAATGAATGCATTTGAGTGCTATGTGCCAAGCACTGTGTTAAGTACTGTATGACTGTCCATGACTTCAAGACATACTGAAAACAGAGAACACAAATGGGCAAGTCATGGCTAGAAAAGGCAATTTTGTTCTAGCAAATCTCAGGGGTAATTTATGAGGCAGTCACATGTCACACCTTTCCAGAAGTAATAATAGTATTGATGTGATGACCATTTTAAGTCCATGACATCCTACATATTCTTTCTCTTAAAGCTTTTTACATCTGGTCTTCCAAATCTAGAATGAACTCCAGACAATGCTAGCTTTCCTCTTCTCTATAATAAAGTCTAAGATGCAGTAATTACTTTTTCTGAAGGTTTCCATCATTTCTACTACTTCAGCAACCAGTCCTTGTTGGTCAGAATCAAGTTCAGGACTGTAATTCCCCTCACTGGTTATTTCACTTTTAGAGAGATGAAATTACCAAGGCAAACCAAGAAATGATTAACTTCTAAGCTTTTGAAAGAGAAGAAACTCTAGCAAAGGTTTGGATTAAAGTGTCCCCACTAGCATCACCTACTCCACCATGACCCCCAGGCATATTAAACTCATGGTGAATGTAATTGGGCATTAGAACTTTTTTCATCTTGTGAAAAGTAAAAAAATCCCATTGATTCCTTTCTTTGCCTAGGGACAAATCATTTACTTCATTTTTTGTCTTGTTAATGCCATGTTTTTTCATCACAATAATGTCCCAATGTGTCCTTCTTCCCTTTCCCACAACTATATTTCTCTCTTTTATAATAAAGAAAAACAGTCAAGCAAAACAGACCAATACAATGACAGCTACTCTCTGTATATGCCACATTTGGAATTGCCCTTCTCCTCCTTAGAGGCAGAAAGAGAATTTAATCATCTGTCCTCTGAATCCAATCATCTCATTGATTTTACAGCAGTGACCCTAGAAATTAATTGGTGTACAGAAGGGCTATTTGGCCTACCAATTCTTAATGTGTACAGAGTTTTGTTCTGCTTTGTTAACCTCATTCAGGAAGGAAAAATAGCAAAAGGAGAAAGTTAGAGAATGGTACTGTTCTGACAATGTCATTGGCTATGATGTCTAATAGTTTTCATTACTCCTTCCAACATGGCCCTTTATCGATATTTTTTCCAGCTCCCCAATGACTTTTAGCAATGTAAAAACTAGAGAATGATGATTTGGCATATTAATTCATCAAATCTTAGTGAAAAGCTGACTCACCTCAGACAGCCCCAACAACTCTCATCTTTACTCTTGTGTAAATCTTAACTCTCACTCTTCTTATGTAAGTGGCAGGAAGAAAGAGTTGACTTCAATCTTCAATGCCATTTCTATCCCATAGAGCTATAATCCTATCTTTTCTTTCCATTATTTTCTTTCCATATGCCATATACCTTTACTATAAATTACTATCCCCTCCCTGGCAAAAACCAAGTTTCATTATCCTAAACTATTTCAGTACCTGGCCCACAGTTTCATGCTCCAGCACCATCTTCACTGCTTTCAATATCTTGATTACAGACATTTGAGAGACCTCAAACTCACACTTGCTTGCTCTTCTCTCCAATAACTGTTTTCTCTCCACATCAACCATACATAAGCATGGCTACATCCTGGACTTCATCACCACATGACACTACTTGTTTTCCTCTCTTTGACCAAAATCTTTCTATGTCATTCTTAATCTCTCACAACTATACACCATACTTTCTCTCTGCCCTAACCAACACCCACAAATATTTACCCCTTTTTCTTCATCCACATCATTTATCCACTCCAACCTTCAAATGACTTCTTCCCAACTCTTTACCCCAGAGTCAGCTCCTCTAAATACTTCTCTATAATCCTAAAATCCTTTTTCTCCTTGAATTTTCACCAAGTCCACAGTACATATTCTCAATTATGGATCACCACCCCCTCCCCCAATCGGGCTTCAGTCTACTTTCTCACCTGTACCCTCATGGTCGCTTTCTGCAGGAAAATGTAAAATCAAGAAGACTCGGTCACTACAAATTTATACTAACTTAGTTGTCTCTGTGTGAAAATGATTAAGAGGATTTAATCATCTTTTATGCATTCCCAGGTTTGTCCCCCACTGGGGCCTTCTCAGATATTCTTTTTTTCTTCAAATTCCAATCCCAAACCCCCTTAATAACCTCACCCTGTAAGGGTAAGCCAAGTGAATAAGCATTTTTCTAAGTTGTACCACTGGGAATACAAATACAAGTAGAAAGAGAAATAGTCCTTGTCCTCAAGAAACTTCTGTTCCAATGGGGAAAGACAACACACAAAGGAGAACTGAAAGGGAGAAAGACATGAAGGTACCTATGGAACACTGTAGAGAAAGTCTCAGACAGTGAAGAGTGCATCCTGGAGGGAAAGGAAGACGTGACTGGCTAGGACTTCCTCCTTAAATGGAGGTTCTGGGATGAACCAACCAATCAAATGAAAAAGCCACAGGGGTGGGAAGTACTACCAGTGTGTGAAATCCAGAGGTGGAGTGAGCTTCCTGGATGAAGAGTCATCTTAGAGAGACTGGCAAGAATCAGAATTGCCTCCTGGAGTGTGAAGCCAAGTAGACCAAAAAAATATGTAATATTTTTATTTCATCATCATTTTCTAGGTTTTCCCTTTCTTCTACTTTGACTCTTTTGGATGAAGGTATCCCTCCTCACTAGAACAAACCTTTTCACCTGTGTTCTCAATTCAACTCAGTAAACATTTAAGTACCTACCACCAGTAAGGCATTGTGCAAACCACAGGAATACAAAGATTGTTAAACTGACAATCCCTACATCAAAGAGTTTACCTTCCCCAGGGGTGGGGTGGGGACAGTGAATAGGAGAAAGGAATCCAACATACACAAATAAGTAATAGTGTGCTGGTAAAATTTTTTTTTATTTAGATTTATTTATTTAACATTTTTAGTTTTCAGCATTGATTTTCACAAGAGTTTGAATTACAAATTTTCTCCCCATTTCTACCCTCCCCCCCACTCCAAGATGGCATATATTCTGGTTTGTGCTGGTAAAATTTAACAATTGCTTCTCTCCTAAAAAACTGTACCTGTGGACTTTTAATTTTAATCCACATTATTAATACTCTCTCCACCACTTTAAGTCTAGGCAGTCAACAAAACAATAAATCAAGTTCTGATTTGTAGATTTGGTGATTCCTGAGGTGTGAAAGTTTACCCTAAAAACTTAAAAAGTGACTGGAGCCTGGCTCCAACACATCCCTGGTATAATATAAGGTAAGGTATAACGGGGCGGGGGGGAGGTAGGGAGGAGAGTGCTCAGAGAAAGAGTAGAGATCCAGACAAGGTGCTCTAGGAAAATTTTATGGAAAGAACACTTATAGCAGGTGAGGGGGAGGGGTGAATGAAACAAGGTTTCACAAAGGTGGTATTTGAGTTGAGTGTTAAAAGAAGAGCAGTATTGTGAGGTTATTGAGGAGATGTATTCCAGGCCTGGATAACAGCCTATATGAACATACAATGATGGCAAATATCAGGTCAGGTTTGGGGAAAAGCTAATAAATAGTCCAGTTTGTCTAGAATATAGTAGACCACGTGAAATGGATGGCATGAAATAAAACTGGAAACATAGATTAGAGCCTCATTCTGGAGCATTTTAAATATTATGCTAAGGAGTTTGTATTTTCTGCTGTAGGCAATAGGGAGCCACAGGTTTTGGGGTAAGGGGATGACATGGTCAGATCTATAAATTAGGAAGATTACGTTAGCAGCTATGTGAAGTTTGGATTGAAGGGAGATGACAATTACAGCTATTATTATTATTATAGAGCAATCACTATGTGCCAGGCACTGTATTAAGTGCTTTACAATGATTTCATTTGATCCTCACAACAACCCTAGAATGTAGGGGCTTTTACTATCCCCATTTTACAGATGAGGAAACTAAGGCAAAGTATCTGGGATCATATATAAACTCGGGTCTTCCTGACCCCAAGCTCAGTGATCTGTCCGATGTGCCACCTAATGCAAAAATAGGAAGACCAATTAAGAGACTACTACAATAGTCTAAGTGAAAGGTTATGAGGGCCTGAGCTAAATAGGTGTCATTGTGAAGGGGTTAGATGTTAGAAGTGTTTATGGAAGAAGAACCAAAAAGACCTAACTGATCTGGAAATTGTCAAAAGTTACTCTTGTATCTGTCAAAAGGATAATCTTGTCATCCACGGAAATAGGGAAATTGGAAGGCGGGTCAGGTTTGTGAGGGATGGGAGGGGCAGAGTTTTGGATATATCGAGTATGAGGTACCACCAGGACATGCAGGTGACGTAAATGTGGGACTGAAGTTGAGGGGAGAGGTCAGGATTGGATATACAAGGTGTTCCAAAAGTCTTAGTACCTTTTAAAACTCTAATAATTTTAAATGGCACTAAGACTTTTGGAATACCCTAGATAAAGATGCTCCCTTCCCTGTCTTATAAACCCAAACCGAATGAGGGTATAAAATCACCACGGCGGGGGCGGGGAGTGGGGGGGAAGGGAGGAAGAAGAGTGAGAAAAGATTTCTCTTTTCATTTCCTTGGCCTTCATCCTCATCCAGGTCTCATCGCCCCATGCCTAGATTAAGTAATTGCAATCTAGATGACCCGTCTCCCTTTTATTCTATTTCCTCATGTTAATCCATCCTACACTCTACCTACAGATTAATCTTCCTAAAACAATAGCTCACATTTATGTAATACTTTAAGATATGCAAGGTACTCTATATAACTCGTTTGATCCTAACTATATTGCGAGGTAGGTGCTATTGATCCCCTTTTATAGATGGGGAACATGAGGTGCAGAGAGGTCAAGGTACTTACAACAGGTCACACAATCAAGTGTTAACAACTCAAACTCAATTTTCCCATTTCTAAGTTCAGTGCTCTTTTATCATGTTATTTGCCTTTTAAAAAACCTTCATCTCCGTTAAGCACTGCCTCAACTCTAAAGAGATCTGCTGAACTCTGTAGAGTCTTCATAATCGGGCTTTCCCCTACCTATTCAACCTTTTTTCCCACTACTTCCCAAAGAAATTACCCACTTCAATCGTGCTAGCGTCTCTTCTTTCATTCCCCCTTTCCTCCAGATGCCCATGCCTTTGTTCATGTTGATCCCACTCAAACTAGAATATAGTAGAAATTCGATAATCTTCCATTGGAATACTGAAGAAAATCCTAATACAATGTCAGGCTGAGGTAATAGTAGTGTCCACTAAGAGAGCGGTAAGAGTCCCACACTCTGTTCTAAACAGACCATACGGAGAATATTTGCATTTAAAGGCTAGAAGAGGTCCTGAGGAGGGCAACCAGGAGAGTGAAGGGCCTTAAAATTACAAGAACTGGGAATGTTTAACTTAAGGAATATTTAAGGGAGGCATCATTCCCATCTTCAAATATGTGAAGAACTAGCATGTAGGTGAGGGATTAGATGTTGGTTTCAGAGGCTCAACTGGCAGACATTATGGGGACAAAGATTTTAGCTCCCTATAGGAATGAGCTAACTCTTAGAACTGCCCCCAGAATGCAACGGACTGCCTCTGAAAAAAAACAAAAAAGCTCCTTTGTCATTGGAAGTCTTCAAGTAGAGGCCAATCACTCATCAGGGGTATTATAGATATTTCATGCTTTTAGGCAAAAAAAATTAAAGTAAAAGATACCTGAAGTCTCTTCTGATTTTAAAATCCTGATTCATTACATGTTGTTTTATAAATCAATTAAGTAGTGAGCATTTTATTATGCTTTCCCCTGGATTGCCAGACTCTCGTTCCCACTCCAAAATTTTCACTTCCAGCATCAGAGCAAATAAAATGCACCATTGTGAGGCACTAATGATCTTCTAGATGTGGGGGGCAGCAAAGGGTGCAGCCCTTTAAAAGTTCAGTTCCTTAGCCCCAGATGGTTGGTCTGGATGTTACTTAAGAGATAACAGTTTGAGCACTGGGGTCTTGAATGCTTCTTAAATACAAACATGACAGTTTCTGCCTTTTTATTAAAGCAAGACCATAAAAAGCTTCCCTTGGAGGGATTTTTCCTTTGCTAATTAACCCAATCCTTCTTTCCTTGGAAAACCTCAAGAGCAGCTGGGTTATGAAAATTGCTACCATTGGAGCAGAGGAATTTTTTTCACCCTTCTAGCCCAATCACATTTGTTGGCACAGTTTTTCAAATACTGGCAAGGTCTATAAATTAAATACTTGAAGTACTCTTCCTAGATTTACAACAGAGCTGCCCAATTTTCCCAAAACTAATATGCTTTAATACATTAGCTTTGTTGCCTGAGGGACTGGGAAAGTTGCTTATTGATTACATACACCATAAGGGTTTTGATAAATTTGCTAGAAAGAAAACATTCATGGAGTTGGACAAATTGAGTTGAAGTTTAATGCTTCCTATTAAATGATTTATATAGGCGATTCTATATCTAAAATTACCCATGTATAAAAGTAAAGTATCTGCTTTGATGGGGATTACATTCTTGAAAGTTCTATTTCCAGATTCATCACCAAGTCAATTAACCAATATGTCCTAATCCAATTTTCCTATCTGTTGAACAGGGAGAAGAAATTGCTAATGTTAGCAATGGGGGTTCATAATGTAGCAGAGAGACTATAGAGACTAATGAAGAAAAAATAATCAAATCCACAAAACATTTTAGGCATCATTTATTAAACCATTTGGAGGCCTGTTTGGCAAGGTGATTGATTTCAAAACAGTCCACTCCAGCAGAAAAGAAAAACACAAAGGATGCGTGGATACTAGAAGCTAAAGACTACATAAATGTCAGCATGTATCCTAGGTTGCTTACTGAACTATAGCAGGATATAAAACACTAAGTCATTCTTTTTTCAATGTCAGAATACGAAGTGAGAGAGGGGAGAAAGGGAGGAAGATATGCACCATGAGTGATCAAGAAGCAAAAATATATGGTGAACAGTACAGGCACACAAGTGCTTCACTACTACAAAATTTAAGACAATATAGAGGGTGAAAAAGAATATCCACTAATGTCGATATTCTTGTGGGGAAACAAAATGATTAGGGAATTTAAAAATTTTATTGTAATTCATAACTTAAGACCACCACTGTGGGGATACTAATAAGAGAAGCAATATGCTCAAAAATAAATCTATCAGATAAAAATCACCTTTAGTTTAATTTTCATTTCACTTAACAGGACTGTACAACAAAGGCTTGCCAAGTAGCAAAAGTGTAATTTCAAGTAGCAAAAGTGTAATTGGAAATTTCACTGAGATTTGTTAAACAACTACTACAAACGGCAATGATAATTATAATAATTCAGGTATAATCCAGCTGCTTTCAGCTTAACCTGACTGTAGCAGCTATCTCCAAAGCATAAATGTGTCTCCCTTCCCATTTATACCTCCCTGCCATACTGAAATAGTCTCAGGAAGGAAATACTGTTCACTCTTTCAAATAAATCTTTCATGATAAAATATAGTCCTGAAGTTAAAAATGAGTTGTGATCCATTAGCCTACTGCATTTGTTACTTAAAATACAAAGGAAAGGTTACGTTCCTATTCCTAGAAAACACTGAGCCTAATGAGGCACACAGAAACATAAGTTGTTTACCTAATGAATAAATCCTTCAAAGTGAAGCATGACAAAAAAATAAATATTTTTGGCTTGTTTCAGCATGATTTTATAGACTATATTGTTAACTGAAGAAGATAGCTGAATTCTGCAGATAGCAATTAATACCAAATTTATACAAATGTCTTTAGTATTTGTCACACTTTTGCCACACATCAAGAATATATGAAGCTTTTGGCACAGCAGACAAGATCAATCAAGAATCTATTTTTCTGCTTCAAAAAGGTATGGTCAGTTTCTTTTTACTGATATTTGCATAAATACAGAGGTAGTGAAAAAAGTGCTTGTATTTTTTTCAAATGTCATCAATCACACAAGAACCCAACACAATAATTTGAAAAATCATTTTTATAAACAGTTAAGATGGATTAATCTCATTTACTTCATAGTAACATGTCTTCCCCAGATGTTAATGCTTTCTAACACAAGTAAAACTATCTGTATTTAGCCTTTGTCACCAGAAACAGTTGCTACATCATTATGCAAACATGATAAATTTATTTTATTAGTCAAATATTTGAATTCCACTCAAGTGCACTTAATAAAAATAAAACAGCCCTACACAACATAAATTGAGTACTCAACTAAACCTACCATATGAACTCAAAGAGTTCTTATAATATTATAAAGGGAGTTAGATTTTAAAAGCAAAACAGATTTCAAATTGGTATATTTCATCATAGCTCAACACATATAGGTTCCAGTGAAACATACAAAAGCTAATAACATTAATGTTTTCCAGAATTTTAAAGAGGTGAACTAAGCCATTAAGAGTACATTATACAAAATAACCCCAAAACTCAGGGTTTGAAACAACAGACTGAAAAAAATGAAGAGAATAATGGTGTTAATTTGAAACAAGATTAAACATCCAGGGGACAACTTAAGAATAGATAAAGCTTTAAATTATATTCATTTGATTAACAAAAATTTTGGAATAATACAGATGCATACAATGTTTACATCGTGACCTGTTTTTAGTCTAAAGCACTTAGAAGGTTCCTAAAACACCATATTTTTGGTTCTTGAAAAACTGTTGGCTACTAAAAGTGAAGGGAGGAGAAATTTTTCAACTGGATTTCACCTAAAATGATGATAGTCTCTTTTTATAAAATGCTTCTGACTCATCATATCAAATATATGCACAGAAAGATATAGCATCTTTGATGCTTCTTTTAAAAACTATGACAATTCACTATATTTGGATGGTATGTGTCCTTTTCATTTGTATTTTTCAGAGTTTTGTCTTTCTCAAAGACATGATTTATACCTTACAGATATTCTTCTGTTCATATAGTTGAAGGAGCTATTTTAGACAATGGCTACTGATATCTACTTCTGGTAGGATTCCCTAATTTTTGCCTGTAGAGCATCACAGGTCTTCTTGGCATCCCCTAAAAGCATTGAAGTGTTGGGTTTGTAGAATATTGGGTTGTCCACTGCAGCATAGCCAACTCCCAGAGACCTCTTCATAACAATTACCTGAAACACAAGTTTATTATTCTTTTAATAACATGGGCCATTCATTCCTTTAATATTAAGACATCAAAATATATGTGGGCTAGAGAGTACATGAGCTTCTATTAAAAATTTTGACGTATGTTTGAGAGGGAAAGTAGGGCAGGATTCCCAATTCTACCTTTTAGTCACTAGACCTCAAACTGTCAAAATCTTTCAATACAAAAGACCTGTGGGGACAGATTCTATCTCTCAAAAAGAAAAAGATAAACAGTTAACTCTAATGCTGTATTTCAACAAAATAAAAGGGACAGGGAAGGTGAACTCTAATTTTATACGCTATAGGTGTAGCACAATAACCATTCCCATATGACATGATGCAAGCCTAGTGGGCCAATCTAGATAGACTTTGCTACTATTGTCACTTTTTGGTTAAATAAGCAAGCTTTCTGTAGTTTATGGACATATACCTCCCAAGAAACTAGACATTGAAAAACATTTTCATGTGTAGCACAAAGTGTCAAGCAGAAAGTTATACTGCTCTCCCCCCACCCCCAGGGCACATTCAATTATGAATTGATGATGCAATAAACTTTGAACACAGACATGCAAGTGTTCACATCATCTATATTTATTTAACACAAACAGTAACTTAGTTCCTGAATAGAGCATATTTTTAAAAGAAATAGTGAATGGCTAGGGTCCAGACCTGTGATTTTACTAATACAGAGAATTCCTGGATAAGGAAACCTCTATTGATGCAGGTCAGCACTTTCTCTCCAACTTACAAGTCTTAGGGAGTTGCCAGGAGATTGAAACTTTAAGTAACTTACCCAGGGTCACCAAGCTTTTTTGTGTCTTAAGAGACACTTGAACCCAAGGTCTTCTTGGCTCTGAGACCAACTCTCTATTTACCACACCATGGCCTCAGAGTGAAGCCAAATACTATTCTAAATCAAAGGTACTTTTTTTGTTTCCCTTTTTTCCTTTGTTTTGTTTTAACTTAGGCCTCTCACAAAAACATAAATTTAAAGTTTCTTTTCTCCCATTTACAAAAATATGCCCATTGCCATCAGGACCACACTTGGAGAGAGAGGAGGAGTAACACCTGCTAAGTGCTTTGAACTTTCTAAAAGCTGTCTTCATTAGCCTCCTCGGAAATAATGTACATGAGTAAAACTAAACTCATTGAAATGTAGCTTATTTTTTGGATTTGGGTCACCTTTCTGTAAGACAAGGCATATCAACGACATTCAAACTCTTGTAAAATAACAAATGAAAATACATTCTATCCTTCATATATGAAGATGACATTGATTTGCTGTCACAGAGTGAATCCACTTGTTCTTAGTTACTTATGCCAAGCATTGACTCTGGATTTCATTCAGTTATAATCAAAGGATATAAATTATTCTTCCAGCTGAAGTGATGGATTTACACTGTTCCATCCACATTCTCGTACTCAGTTGTACTCACAGCCGGGGATATACACCTGAGTTGAGTCTATAACCATGGAACTGCATGAAATCCATAAAGAAATTAAAAGCCCAAACCCCAACCTCATAATAACACCACGCTCTAACCCAGTGGGTATCAAAATCAAACGGAAATAGGGGCCACTAAACTGTACATAAGGATCCCTGAGGGGTACATCTTGGCTTAGTTTTAAAATGCAAATATATCTATGTTTTATTGCATTTTTATTTATTTTGATAAATATTCCTCAATTATACTTTAATATGGTTAAGGCCACACTTGGCAGTATTGTGGGTCATATGCAGCCTACCAGAGACCATGTTTAACACCTCTTCTCTAACCAACTAAGCTAACAGATGCAGGTACCTGCTATTTTGTAGCATGAGAGAGGAGGCAATTTGATGCCTAAAATGTAGGTTAAAAACTTACTTTAAAATAGGTATTTGAAACTTTACCTGTTTTGATTTCCAGACTTCTAAAACTGGCATCCCAGCTATAATAGAGTTGGGATCTTCTTGAGCTGCTGAATTAACAGTGTCATTTGCACCAATTACAAGGACTAAATCAGTATCTACATCATAAAAAAAGAAAGGAAGAAAATGAAGATTAAAAACTTAAGTGCATCATTTTAACTCCTCCTTTGACAAGTATCTGTATTTTCAATAACATGCTTAATCCAAATAATGATAAAAATCCTTTTAAATTTATCTTTCCAAAATGATATTTCAGTTGCATTATCTTTGATGGGGTTATCATCACATTTTGAAGTTTAGGAGAGGCAAATTAGGGTCAATGTCATAATAATTAATCATGTATTGTAATTGTACCCACAATGTCACTTAAGTGAATGGTCCTGACCATTTTCTTCATTTTCAACACCATTTTTGGCAAAAGTGAAACTCTGTGGACACTGAAATTTAAATAAATGAATTACTAGAGTACCTGAATGAAAATATCTTTAAATACTAAAATATAAAAAATTCTAGAGTGTCATCAAAGTACAGATGCATGCTGTCCTCCTCCTTCCTCCATATTCAGGATGCTTTATCTACTAAGTTCTCAGAAGAGCAAACTAGTTTAATTTCAACAATACTACATATACATAACAGAAAAATAGTAAACCATTCAGAAATTAATCAGTATCAATAGACTAGCATTGAGACTAATAAAATTCTATTTTACTTATAAACTCATTCTGCAAAACATAGATTGGCATAAAGGGAAGACAAGGACATTCCACAGACTGGCAAGTGTTAGGTGGATTTATTGACTAAGTTTTTATTGTCTTCCTCCAAGAATACCAATATACAAAAATCAGTTGAATTTTATACAACATTGTCTTTTTCTGAGTAATAAATATTCCAAAAGTTCTTATAGTCATATTTTTGTCTCAATTTGGTATGCTTTCATCTAAACAAAGTTTTTGAAGATACTTTTCCACCACTTCTTACCTGGGAAATCATGATTGATCTCATCCATTTCTAATACAATATCATACGGGACCCCGGCTTCAGCTAAAAGTACATTCAGCTGACCAGGCATTCGGCCTGCAACTGGATGGATTCCAAACCTAGTCGTGAAATAAATGAACAGCTGGCCTTACTCTATGGGCCAAAATTTGCAAAGGGACCCCAACATCACCTCCAAATCTGCACACATTGTTCTTGGCTTCTATATTTCTGCATGTTTACTATCTGATCTGTTCAGGCAGAAATACAATTAGTCCAGATATATGGGCAGTTCACAAACATTCAAGTTTAGACATTCAATATCTAAGTATATACAAACTATAACTTCTCTCAGAAAAATACATGTGTAGCTTTGAGAGCTGCCTTTGAAGCATATGTTATAAGCACAATGAATCTTCGATAATAAAAATAAATAATAATGCTGCCATACACGAGTAAAGCACTTTTAAAAACTTTCCAAAGCCTTTTCACGGACATTATTTGATTTAATACTAACAACCACTCAGATCCAAAGCTTTTTCCTATTCTTTAATACTAATGAAAGGCAGTAGTAGCACAGGAAATTCTTAACAGTGAATAGCACAAAAATTTTATTTGTCTGTGGCTTGCACTAATAGGTTTTTGCAGTAGGTTTTTCTTCCTAATTGTTTGACTTTGACTAATATTAAAATTAGTTTGCTTCCCTGGGCAAAAATCAGTTGATGGTAACGCAAGATCAACTAGAAGCATGCTGAGGAGCAAGAAAGTTCCCACGAAGAATCAACTTACAAATAAGGAAATGCTGACTTGACATTCAACTCTGAATCTACATGAATAAAAGGGATGGAGGGGCACTGAGACAACATGGGTGAACTACAAGAGCCTGACCACTCTATTCTGAGATGCCATAGAGAGTATGGCAGATCCAGTGCTCTGAACCTCAAAGATTCAGCGAAGCTTAATTTTAGGATGTGGAAGTTAGCAGAAGAATCGAGGAGATCCAGGTTGAGATGAACCAGGAATGACCGTCATACCCAGAACTACATAGGGATGGAACTTGGCCCTGGCAAAAAGCCACATTACAGGAACTAAAGCTGGAGAGATGAATAAATCAACAAAGACATCAACCAGTACAAAAATTATTGTGGCTCTTGAGATTCCCCCAAAATAAAGAGACAGTAACTCCATAACAAATCCAAGCAGAGACTCAAAGGGAAATAATGGATTTTCTAGAAGGACTACATGAATACCTAGAAGAAATGAAGCAAGAGAGAAAAAGGGAAAAAAATCTGAAAGGAGAATAAATAGCCTGGAAGAAGAAATTGTAAATCTTACCCAAATAATAGACTCCTTGAACACTAGAATAGACCAAACAGAAATTAAAATCTAGAAACATGATACTGATCAAAACCAGCTCTATTAAGGGCTGGGACCCTTTCAGAAAAGGCATACTATGTCTAATCCTCCTTGTAAATAAACCTAGTTGCATAAACATGGTTCTGTATTGGTTCAAGAGTAAAGTTACAAGCCTTTAGCCTGGTTTCAGGATCTTCCGCAATCTGGGGCCACCCTCCCTTTCCAGTCATGTTTCAGATCACTCCCCTTTGCATACCGGATACTTCCTGTTTCCCAAACACGAGTTTACAGGATCATAGTTATGGAGATAGAAGAAACCTCAGAAGCTATAAATTCCTTTATTTTTGAGATGGAAAAGCTGAAGTCCATGGAGACAGAGTGTTTTGTTGTTGTGGTTGCTTTGGATTTGGGGGAGGAGGGGGTTGGTTTTTTTTCCTAAGGTACAGTCAGTAAACATCAAAGGCCAAATTTGAACTCACATCCTCTGACTCCACCATCAGTTCTCTTTCCATTATTCCACATTGCCCCCCTGAAATTTTCTACTTCTATCTCTGCCTTTGCCTGTACTTTCACCTGTGGCTAAAATGTTTTCCTTTCTTTCTTCCTCATTGTCAATGGTGGAATTCCTTGTCCTTTAGAACACAACTCAAATGCTGCCTCTTCCAGGAAGCCTTCCATCACACATTCAGGTTAAGTCTAGCAATCATTCAATTCACCAAACGTCTATTAAATACCTATCATCTATCTGCAAGGCACTGTGATAGTCATTTCATCTTGGACATCACCTAAAACTTGGCACTTCTCTAATATACTTCTACAGTATTATTCTAGAGTTTTATAGACCTGTTCTATCTCCTTCCTAGACTGTTAAGAGCTATATAAGCTAACAGACCCTGTCTTATCTAAACAGTCTATCTCTACCAAGCAAACACAGGAGCCATTTAAAGAATACTCAATTGATAGACAGTATAAAACAGGTTTCTTGAATTCTCATCAACCTCCATGCTGCCCTCCCAGTGACAGAAAGCTCACTGCTTTCCACACTGGCCCTTACTTCATTGTGAGGCAACTAATGCTTGGAAAGTTGTTTCCTTAGATTGATCCAAAATTGGGTCCTTGTACCTTATACCTTATACCCATCCATGTTAGTTCTTCTCCACAGAATTTTTAATATTTCTTTTTGTTGATGTACATTTTAACACTATAAAATTGTGCATTAATAAGGAGCTTTGAAGTTTGCTAAGCTCTTTACATAGATTATCTTATCTGTCCCTCACAACAAACTTATGAGGTAAGTACTACAGGTAATATCACTCTCCTCTGACATATGAGGAAACTAAGACTAAGAAAGGGAAAATGACCCATCTACGGTCACATCAAAATAACTGTCATAGGTAGAATATGAACTGGAGTTTCTTCTGACTCAAAACCCAGGACACCGACCACTAAATCACGTATATCTCAGAGAAGGCTCAAAGCTTCCAGCAGACAATAACATTCAGGGCACACAATTTTCACACTTTCCCTGGGACACACATATACCTTATGCCAGGCCTGCACAGTCCCCTACAACATTTTCCCAATCTATCCTCCCCATCCTGGATCTGGAGTATAGCCATTTTCATACAGCAGCACTCAAATCCAACAAGCATTTGTTAAATGCCTATTGCTGGTATTAAATGACATCTTAGGCATTGAGATACAAAGGCAAAACAAAATACGCCGTCCGTGCCCTCAAGAAAGCTTATTTCCTACAGCGGCAGCAGCGACGGCAGCAGAAGGTGGTACTGCATCACACAACGAGAGCACTCATCCTGTACCACCGCTTCAGCTTCTTCCCACTGAGCCAAAGCTCCTTATGCCCTGCCCAAGTGAAGGGAAACTCATGGAAAGAGCGAGAAGGGTCTGGAAATCCCGTTGTGCGGCCCCTCCTTTCACCTTCTTTTGCTGTTGTAACGAAAGCGTCCCTCAAAATAGCTTCAGATAAGACTTTTGGCAAGACGTACAAGACGGTGATACCCTGTTTTATATAAATCTTTTTAAAAACTGCATGGCAAACTTTAAAATGTGGTAAATAATAAGTCCAGATGTCAGGAAGCTTAAGGAATCAAAAACCTCTGCATCCTGATGAGATATCGTACAGCAATGTGTGTTGGGAGGCACAGAGGGCTGCAGTTACCAACTCTTTGTTTCCTTTAAGGAACATCTCAAAAACAACCCCAAATTTCTACATGTACTTCTAGGAAGTATATGTAATAATAATAGTTAATATTTACATAGCACTTTAAAGTTTGCAAGGTACTTTACACGTATCATTTGATTACATGAAAAAATAAGGTGGTATTTGCAGCCTGTACCAGTAAGGCAGTAGTAACAATGCAGATGACAACTGCTGAAATGCCTGTGTGGTTCTGTATCACAAAGTATACGAGACTCCACATTGAAGGGAGAAGAAGCAAACTGAGTTCAGACACCAGAGAACCATATCCCACAGGCCATTTATCTTATCTATCAGAGCAGTAAAACATTCCACACACAATATCACAGCCTGGAGCCTCCCATCCCAAAACCTAAGTCAGCCTGTTTTCAGTTCTAACTACCACGAGGGCGGCCATTAGCAGCCACTAGCAGCTATAACTGCCCTCTCCCGCGCCCTGCTCCCTGCTCCCTCCCCCTCTCCCCCTCCCCCCTCCCCCTCCCCCTTCCTCTCTCTTTCAGCATTTCCTGTGACATAATTTCCTTTTCCTGCCAGGAAGCTCCTCCCACCACACTTAACTTAGACTTCCTGTGAGGTAAGCAGGTCACATGGCCTATTAATGGGTGGGAAAGATCTTCAAATCTAAATTGCTACTACACAGCTACATGAAGGAAATCTTAATTTTTTTAATGGAGTAATAACTGCCTCAGATTTTTTAAATGCATAATTTTCTAATCTTTATTAACAAATTTCAGGGCAGCTAGGCGGCATAGTGAGTAGAGCACCAGACCTGGAGTCAGGAGGACCTGAGTTCAAATACAGTTTCAGACATTTGACACATGTACTAGCTGTGTGACCTTAGGCAAGTCACTTAACCCCAGTTGCCCCACCAAAAAAAAAAAAAGAAAGAAACAAATTCCATCTACATAAAGATTTATATTTTGAAAAATACTGATGTTTTGTTCTTCGTACCTTTATGGTCATGCACTTTATTTTTCCCTTTTCTTGTCAGTCAGTCAATAAGCATTTATTACACACCTACTATGGGACAGGTAGTGTGCTAAAGTGTTGGGCATACTAAGAAAAGCAAAAGACAGTCCTGTTCTCAAGGAATTCAAAGTCTAATGGGGGAGACAACATGCTCTGTGCAAATACACTACATGCAAAAAAAAATGGAGATAATGAAGAGAGGAAAGGGGCTAGCATTAAGGGAGAACAGGAGAGGTTTCTTGTAGAACATAAGATTTTAACTGGAACTTGAAGGAAGTTAGGGAAGCTAAGAGACAGAAATAATGAGGGAGACTTTAAATTAAGTTGAGCATCTTCAGATATGAAGGTAGTGTCTGACAGTTACAGAAAATGTTAAGGAAGCAATTATCAAATTCTTCGGAACAGTGAGAACTTATCCCTACCCACAAATCAATATATGTCTATTTTTCAACTAAGATGAATGACTAAAATTAATTCCATTTTAAAACATTTTGGAATGACTTCTGACATCAGATAAATGCACTCTGGGATGTAAATTGGGGCCTGGGGAAATCACTGTTCTATCATGTATGTGCTATTACCATTTACTCTCTAATGTGGTACAAAGTTCATGGCTTCAACATAAGGCACTGAAAGTTTTTAAGTATCATGTTTAGTCTCTTGTATTTTGCAGCTGCCTAACATCCACATAAAAGTTCTAACCTAATTCTAGTATTACCACCCTGTTTTACCAATCTCTATTTTGTAATAAATATGAGGGCTAGAAATAGAAAGGTATTAACCATCTGATCTTCTGATCTAGCACATTGATTAGTAGACAGTTATAATTGAGGGAGTAAACAATAAAAGAAAGGAAAAATATTGTCTCCATTTATTTCTAAAATGTTATAGATACCCAAAGTAATTTTACAATTAAAAATAGGTAAACCTGTTTCAACATAATATGCTTATTCACTTTAAAGGCAAAATTTGGGAAAACTAAGGGAATACATATGGAAGAAGAGAGAAGAGGACCACAAATTATATAAAGAATAATTAAATATCCTAATGAAAATCAAGGGTTGCAGAGGCTCAATCCTGGATTCAATACTGGAAAAACTTACTTGCAAGTTGTTTGGAAATGCACTTTATATTTCGTCTTGTACTTACAACTTTTTATCACAGCATCCTCCTAGGATATGAGGTACATACCGTGACAACTATTAACATAACCATTACACATCTCATTTTTCTTTTATTTATTACTTATTCTTTGTCTAATTCTTATAGCTAATCCATAACCACTGCTTAGCCATACTAAGCCATACTTTGATACTTTGGGCTAGAGAGATCACTGGCCCCTCTCCTAAGACAATTCTAAGGACACAGCTACTAAGAGGATAACAATGTAATCTGTAATTATTACCATATAGTTCAAGTATTCCAGTCAAGTATAGATCAGAAGTGAAACTATCTATCCTATGAGCCTCAGTCAAATAGGAGTGACTTATCAATACCTAAAGAAAAGGGGCAGCTGGATGCCCCAGTGGATAGAGCATCGGCCCTGGAATCAGGAGGACCTGAGATCAAATTTGACCTCAGACACTGGACACTTACTAGCTGTGTGACCCTGGGCAAGTAAAAGAAAAAATGCCTACCTGTTTAAATGTAAAATAGTTACACATCCAGTCCTAAAACTAAATCTTTTAAAGTGTTTTGTTTTGGGTTTTTTGGTGAGGCAACCGGCATTAAGTGACTTGCCCAGGGTCACACAGCTAGTAAGTGTCTGAAGCTGGATATGAACTCAGATCCTCCAGACTCCTTGGCCAGTGCTCTATCTACTATGCCACCTAGCCGCCCCCTAAAGTATTTTGAATACCATGGTAGGTTAAAGATAATCTTTATAGAAAAAGATACACTGTGCTATCTAATACAAACAACAAAAGATGGATATTTTCAAATGAGCACTGAAACTGGAGACAAATCTGTTCACATAGTCTTTCACACATCCACAGCACTTCATTTTATAGTCTTCTTTCTACTCCCCATAAAAATTCTATGAGATAGTTCAGTATAATTTTACAATGCCAATTAGAGACAAGGAAACTGAAACAAAGAGAGGTTAGTATCTATTTCCATTATTCCAAAAACTTTCTTTTTGGCCACTGAAAGTAAACAAAAAACCACACCACTAGATTATAAATCCTGGACTATCTTCCGTTAGTAACCAGCTTGAAGCCAAGGAGAGTCAATGGGAGAACTAGAACCAGCAGTATGAACAGCTATTAAAGATCATAAAGTCCTTGCTCCCCCCACCCTGGGTTTCCTAAATTATCCTAAAAAACTAACTACCCATCCAGTGCTTAAGAGTACCCATACAGAATGGGAAGCTGGGGTTCAGCTCCAAGTGCAATCCTAGTGCTCCTTTCAGAAAAACTGTACACAAGAAATAACTTGCTTCAAAAGTTCAATAAAAGCAGCTTCCATCACTTAGGAAGTGTTACAGATCAATCATAGTATGATCTTAATTCTGGTTAAGGCAGTGGCAAAAATGTCATATGGAATCCTAGCTCTCCCACATGGTACATAGAAGAACTCTTAAAAGATCATCAGATTGAAAAATGATCAAGAAATCAAAGGAAAAACAATAAACTTCCTCATCAAATCCAGAACTGCACAGAGACAGAATCCTGCTGGATCACTTAGCCAGGGAAGCTATCACAAGAATGGATAGCCAACTCAAAAGCCTGCTAGCATTTGGACTAGAGACACTACAAGATCATGTTAAACCTGCAATGCTCTCTTCCCAGAAGAGAGGGGAGCCTGTATGGTTTAGAAGGGGAAATCCTCAGGATGGCAGGGAGGGATCAGAAATTGACACATGGGGTCAAAAGCCAGCAGAACTCTGACATGAAAGTTCTGGAGGGGTGGGGGGGGGTGGATGTCCATAATATTATGAGCAAAGACACTCCAGAGAATTTAGCACTCTAAAATACCAGGTAGGTAGAAATCAGTAACCGGAGCTCAAGATCAGAAACGAGTAAGTCCTGACCACTCCATCCAGGAGTGTGAGAGGAGTAAAGCCTAGCCCTGGCACAAAGTCTCAAACCAGGAACCAAAGGTATGTGAGAAAACAGAAGACAACACCAAACACTGCAAAGAAATGAGTCAAGATGTCCAAGCAGTAATCTGAAAGTAACTCCATAGTAACTATAAATGGAACCTTAAAGGGAAAAAAACGGTTTGGCCACAAGGAATATATAATTACCTAGAATAAGTGAAATTATAATGAGAGCTTTGGGGTAAAAAATTTTTAAAAGTAGAAAAACATGTCTTAGAATAAAGGGTAAAAAATAGTATTACCAAGTAATGAAGTCCCCCCAAATCAAGATGGACCACTCAAAACTTAATGACTCCATGAGACAAAAAGAAATATTGGATCAAAATCAAAAGATCTACAAAAAGAAAAAGAAAGAAAACATAAGCTATCTCCTATCGAAGCAACTGACCTGGAGAAAAGTCAAGGTGACACAATTTAAGCATCATCCTAATTCCTAAAAACGATGACCAAACAAAAACCTGCATAACCATATCTCAAGAAATCACAAATTAAAACTATTTATATCTATCAAAACCAGAGTATAGGATGAAAAGAGAAAGCATCCACCAGACATCTCCTGAAAGAAACCCCAAAATGCATGAATCCAGAGCTTCCAGAACAAAGAAAAGTTACTTCAAGAAAACAGAAATATAAAGTTCAAGTACCTGGAAAACAGAGGACTACAGAAGACTTTGAAGCAAATACTATAAAGAAGATAAAATTCTGCAATTCAATATTAATAAATAACAAAACAAAAAGCAAAATAGAAAGGCTTATAACCAAGAAAAATTTACTCTTTGAGATTTCTTATAATCCTGCAAGGGGGGAAGGGAACTTTAGTGGAATAGAGACCTTTAAGTCATTCCTAATAAGACCAGAGCTAAATGGGAACTTTGAAAAGGAAACAAAAGAGTCAAGAGAAAGCATGAAATGTAAATATATTAGAGCAACTAGAATGGCATAAATGATAATGAAGTACTTACATCCTAATTGGGGGGTGAGGGGTGAAGAGACAAGCGTCTCCTCAGGAAATCTAATGTCTTCAAGCATAGAAGGAGTTAAATAAGACAAAGAGAAGGCTTCAGGGGTAAATTTGCTCTGGTTTGATTATCCTAAAAGAGGAAAGAAAAAGGAGGTAAAAAAAGGAATGTATCATGGATGAAATGAAAGAGGTAGAATTCACTATTTCTCATAACTGGAGTATGCAGGAAGAGATTACAAACCTATATGTCCTAAAAATACTTGTAACAGCTTTCATTGTGTGGCAAAGAACTGGAAATGAAGGGGATGCCCACCAATTGGGGAATGATTAAACAAGTCGTGATATATGATCATGATGGAATACTACTGTGCTATAAGAAATGATGAGCAGGTTGATTTTAGAAAAACTTGAAAAGACCTGAATGAAATAACAGTGAAATGAGCAGAACCAAGAAAACACTGTATACAGTTAAAGCAATATTGTTTGAAGAATAACTGAGAAAGGCTAAGCTATTCTGAGTATTATAAATAATCACATCAACCAAAAAGGACCTGTGAAGGAAGATGCTATCTACTTCCAGAGCAAGAACTGATAGAGTTATACAGAGTAGGGGGTTTTTTAGATAGATAGATAGATAGATAGATAGATAGATAGATAGATAGAGAGATAGACAGATAGATAGATAGATGGATGGATGTGTGATTACATACATATGTGTATGTATATTTACATGCATGTGTGTGTATGTGAAATGGTGGCCTTCTCTAGTGCAGGGTGGGGAGGGAGGTAGTTCAAAACTTAAAATGGAGCAAAAAAATTAAAGAAAAAAGGAAGAGATTACAAGCATGAAGTAAGGGGTAGAGGAAGCAGACATCCCATGAACCTCACTCTTATCTGACTCAGATAAAGAAGAATTGAATTCATGCATATATACATAGACACATACATACACACACACTGTAGAAATACATTAAACTCAACTGGAAAAAGGTGAAGACAGGGATTGGGGAGGAAAAAGTTTAAGAAGGTAGAGAGAGTCAAGGACAGAATAAACATAAATGAAACATACTTTGCCTTCAGAGGGTTGATCATAAAATGTGATTGAAAGGTAAGAAAGAAAGAGTAACAACCAATGATTAGAGTCTAGGCAAGAAGAAGAGAGGTGGGACACTATAATAGAAGCAAATTACTTCAATTATAGACCACTAATGTTGCTTATATTACTTCTCTTTTCCCACCCTCTTCTTTGTAAACAGTGAGGGCAAGGGGCAAAGGGAGGGAAAAGTATGAGGATATAGTGGAGGGAAATTTGCAATGAACAATCATAACCATAAACATCAATAGCATAAACTCACAGATGAAAACAAAAGAGAATAATGGAATGGACTGAAAAAGTAGACTCCAACAATGCACCTGTTTAAAAGAAACACACTTGAAACAAAATTCATAGAGCTAAAATGAGAGGCTGGAGTGGAATTTATTATTCTTTAGACAAAATTTTAAAAGGAGATGTAGTAATCATGATCTCATACAAAGCATCAGTAAAAAGAAATATGGTTGAAGGAATTACAAAGGGAGACTGCATTATGCTAAAAGGCACCAGAGACAATAAAATAATATCATTGCTTAATATATAAGCCCCAAATAGCAGAGCATCTAAGTATTTAAGGAAGTTAACTGAATTATGGGAAGAAATAGATTTCAAAATAAGACTAATTAAGGACATCAATGTACTTTTTTTGAACTTAGACAAATTTAACAAAATGATAAACAAGAAATAAGTTAAAGACTTGAATAGCTTTTTTAAAATTATATGTGATCAGTCTCTAGCAATTACTGAAGAGGAAAAGAGCACATCTTTCTCAGCAGTATATGGTATTTTTACAAAAACAGACCCTGTTGTAGAGCATAAAAGCCCCAGTAACAAATACAGAAAAGTGAAATATTAAATACATCCTTTACTGACCCAAATGCAATTTACATTATGTGATATTTATACAGAATATAAGACTTTTGAATATTAAAATTTAAACTTAAATGAAGATTAACTAATTCAGTTAGTCCTTAAGAATTAATGGACCAAATAATAAATCAGAAATAATAAATAGTTTTATCAAAGAAAATGACAACAATACGAAAGCATTCCAGAACTTTGTGGATATAGCCCAAGCAGTATTTTGGGAGAATTTATAACTCTAAACACTCTCATCAACAAAAAAGATAAAAAAGAAATCAATTAATTGGGCATGCTAGTAAAAGCACTAGAATAAATCTAATACTAGAATACTAATATTAATACTAGAATAAATCTAAGGCCCCCATATAAACACAAAAATTGAAATTCTGAAAAATCAAAAAAGAGATGAAAAAAAATTAATAGCAAAAATAATGATACAACTGAAAAAATAACGGGGGCTGGCTTTTTGGAAAAAAAATCACCAATCTTAAAGTGAAAAATAATTTACAACAAACAATGAGAAAATAAAGGAAATTATTAGAAACTAATCTGTCCAGTTATATGGCAGTAACATTAATAACAAATGAAATGGATGAATATTTGCAAAAATATAAGATATCCAGATAATCAGAATAGGAAACACAGAATTTAAATAACCCAATCTCAGGGGGAAAAAATTGAACAAGTCATAAATTAGCTCCTGAAGAAAAGGAAAAAAAAACCAGATGGATGTATAAGTGAATTATATTGAATATCCAAAGAAAAATTAATTTTAATATTATTTAAGCTGTTGGCAAAAATGGAGGAGGAGATGATCCTAGAAAAATTTCTCTTATCATAGTCTTGACACCTAAACCAAGGAGAGACAAATCAAAGAAATAAAACTACATGCTAATATTCCTAATGAATATCAACACCAAAATATTATACATTATTAAAGAAGCAATATAGCACAACATTAACTATGACCAGGATGTACTGATAGCAGGAATGTAAAACTCGTTAACCTTTAGGAAAATTATCAACATAACAGAAAATGAAAACAATAAAAATCATATTATATCAATAAACATCCAAAAACGGTTTTAACAAAATACAGCACACATTTCTGTTTTTCAAGAAGTACTTAAAAGTAAAGGAATAAATGGAGCTTTCCTTAATAGAGTGAATAGTAAATATCTAAAACTAGGAGCCAGTATTATCTCTCAAGGAGAAATACTAGAGACCTTTTCTAAGAAGATCAAGGGTAAAGTAAGAATCAAAAAGTAATCCACTAGAGAAGGAAATGGCAAACTGGTCCAATATCTTTGCCAAGAAACCCCCCAGATAGTTTTAAAATGATAAAAGATATGACACCCCTCAGGTTGGAGGGTGTCCAACACACTACTGGGGAAGAGAGAAAGACAACTCTAAGTAGCTTCAGTACCAATGAAGTGGCTGGGCCAAACCAAAAGGAAGATCAGCTGCAGATATGTCTGGTAATTAAAAGGAAAGTCTGATGCCGTAAAGATCAGTACTGTATAGGAAACTGGAGTGTAAAACATATGAACCAAGGTAAGCTAGATGGGTTCAAACAGGAGATGGAAAGATTAAACACTGACATCTTGGGTGTCGGTGAACTTAAATGGACAGGAATGGGTGAATTTAATTCATGTGGTCATTACATTTACTACAGTGAACAACAATTCCTTGGAAGAAATGGAATAGACCTGGTAGTCAATAAAAAGGTGAGAAAAGCAGTGCTGGGGTATAATCTCAAAAATGACAGAATGATATCTGTTTCAATCCAAGGCAAACCATTCAACATCACAGTAATATAAGTCTATGCTCTAACCACTGATGTCATAGAGGATAAAGTTGATCAGTTCTATGAAAACCTACAACATCTTCTAGGAATAACACCAAAAAAAAGCTGTCACATTCATCACAGGGTATTGCTAACATAGGAAATAAAAAGATAATTGGAATAACAATCAACTTTGACCTTGCAGTACAAAATGAAGCAGGACAGAGACTGAAAGAGTTTTTTTCAAGATAACTCACTGGTCATAGCAAACACTCTTTTTCAACAACTGAAAAGATGACTCTACACATAGACATCACCAGATGGTTAAAATTAAAATAAGATTGATTATATGGTTTGCAGCCGAAGAGGTAGAAGCTCCATACAGTCAGTTAAAACAAGACCTGGAGCTGACTGTGGCTCAGATTATGAGCTTCCTATTTTGCCAAATTCTGACTTAAATTGAAGAAAGTAGAGGAAACTATCAGACTGTATAGGTATAACCTGAATAACATACCTTATGAATATGAAATGGAAGTGCTGACTAGATTTAAGGGATTAGAAATAGTAGATAGAGTGCCTGAAGAATTATAGACAGAAGTTCACAATATTATAAAAGAGGAAGCTAACAAAAAACATTCCAAAGAAAAAGAAGAAAACAAAATGACTGTCTGATGAAAGGTAAAGGAAAAATGGAAAGATATACCCAATGAAATGCAGAATTTCAGAGAAGGAGAAATAAGGTCTTCTTAAATGAGCAATGTAAAGAAGTAGGAGAAAACAATAAAATGGGAAAGACAGGAGATCTCTTTTCAAGAAAATTAGAGATAGGTATCAAGGGAATATTTCATACAAAAATGGGCATGATAAAAGACAAAAATGGTAGGGACTTAGCTGAAGTAGAAAAGATTAAGAAGTGGCAAGAATACACAAAAGAACTAGACTTGGAAGATCTTAACATCCCTGATAACCACAATGATGTGGTTACTGATCTAGAACCAGATATCCTAGAAAATGAAGTCAAATGGGACTTAGGAAGCATTGCTACCAATAAGGCTAGTGTAGGTGATGGAATTCCAGCTGAGTTATTTAAAATCCTAAAAGATGATGCTGTTAAACTCACCATGCCAACAAATCTGGAAAACTTAACAGTGGCCAATGGATTGGAAACAATCGGTTTTGTCCCAATCCTAAATAAGGGCAACACCAAAGAATGTTCAAATTACTGAAAAAATGTTCTCATTTCATACACTAGTAAGGTTAAGCTTAAGATTCTGCAAACTAGGCTTTGCAATATGTGGACCAAGAATTTATCACAACAGTAGGATGATTTTCAAAGAGGCAGAGAAACTAGAGACCAAATTGCCAACATTTGCTGGATTATAGAGAATAGAAGAGAGTTCCAGGAAAACATCTACTTCTGCTTCATTAAATATACTAAAGCCTTTGACTGTGTGGCAAGTCTTCAAAGAGGGGTGAGTATCAGATCATCTCATCTGCCTCCTGAGGAACCTGTAGGCAACTCAAGAAGCAACAGTTAGAACCAAACATGGAACAACTGATTGGTTTAAGATTAGAAAAGGAGTATGACAAGGTTGTATGTTGTCACCTTATTTATTTGACTTACATGCAGAGTACATTACGCAAAATGCCAGTCCAGATGAACTAAAAGCCAGAATTAAGGTTGCTGGCAGAAATATCAACATTCTCAGATATGTAGATGATACCACTCTGATGGCAGAAAGTGAAGAAGAATTAAGAAACATCTTCATGAGGGTGAAAGAAAATGAAAAATCTGGCTTGAAGCTTAACATCAAAAAAACCAAGATCATGGCAACTAGTCCCATAACTTTCTAGCAAATAAAGGGAAAAGAAGTGGAAGCATCGTCAGATTTAATATTCTTGCAGACTCATGAAGTTAGAAAATGTTTGCTCCTTGGAAGGAAAGCTATGGCAAATCTAGATATCATACTAAAAAGCAGAGATATCACCTTGTCAACAAAGGTCCATAGAGTCAAAACTATGGTTTTTCCAATAATGTATAGCTATAAGAGTTAGACTATAAGAAAAAGTGAGTACCACAGAATCAACACTTTAGAACTGTGGTGCTGAAAAAGACTTTTGAGGATCCCTTGGACTGCAAGGAGATCAAATCAGTCCATACTTAAAGAAATTAATTCCATTTATTCACTAGAAGGTCACTGGAAAGGACCATAATGTTGAGAAAAACTAAAGGCAAAAGGAGAAAGGAATGGCAGAAGATGAGATGGATAGTGTCACGGAAGCAATGAACATGAGCTCGGACAGACAGGAGATAGTGGAGGATAGAAAGGCCTAGCATGGTATGGTCTATGAGGTCAAGATGAGTCAGACAAAACTGAATGACTGAACAACAACAAGAACAAAAAGAATATCCATTATCACCACTATTACTTTATGCAATTCTAGATATAAGAAAATAATTTTAAAAATTGAGGGAATAAACATAGGAAAAGAGGAAATAAAACTACCACTTTTGCAGATATGATGATTTGCCTAGAAAATCCTAAAAAGTCAACCAGAAAATTAATCAAAATAATAACTTTATGATAAAAGGAAGAATGAATTAAGGGAGGCAGTGGTTAGAGGCAAAACAGATTTTTGAGGAAGGAAAGCATTAAAAGAGAAAAGGATAAACAGAAGAAAGTAGGATGGAGGGAAATACACAGTAATCATAACTGTGAATGTAAATGGGATGAGCTCACTCATAAAACAGAAGTGGATAGCAGAATGGATGAGAAACCAGAATCAAACAATATGCTGTTTACAAGGACACACTTTAAACAGAAAGATACACACAGAGTTAAAATAAAGGGCTGGAGTAGAATCTTTAATGCTTCAGATGAAGTAAAAAAGACAGGGTAGCAATCATGATCTCAAATGAAGCAAAAGCAAAAATAGACCTAATTAAAAGAGACAGGACCTAATGAAAAAATGTAAAGGAAGGAGGTTTAGCAGTACAAGATTTTAAACTATATCATAAAGGAGTAATGACCAAAACTATCTGCTACTGGCTAAGAAGGGTAGATCAATAAAACAGAGTAGACATAAAATTTACAGCAGCAAATAAATATAATGACTTTGTACTTGACAGGTGTAAAAGCAATATTTTGGGATAAAAATTCATTGTTTGGTAAAAAAAATTGTTGAGTAAACTATAAAGCAGTATGGCAGAAACTCGGCATAGATCAATATCTTACATCATTTACCAAGATAAGGTCAAAATGGATACATGACCTAGACATAAAGAAAGATACTACAAGAAAATTAGAAGAACGTGGAACATGCTACTTATCAGACTTGTGGATAAGCAAACAATTTATGAATAAACAAAAGACAGAGAGGAAAGTTAGGTTAAAATGGATAACTTCAATTACATCAGACTGAAAAATTTTTGTACAAATAAAACAAATATAGCCAAGATGAGAAGGAAAGCAGAAATGGCAGGGGGTGGGGGGTGGGAGTTGAATACAGTTCCTCAGCTAAAGGTCTCATCTCAAATACATAAAGAATTTTGTCAAAGCAATTAGCATACACATCATTCCCCAATTGATAAATGATCCAAGGTTATTAACAGGCATTTTTCCAATGAATAAATCAAAACAATTTATTGTCATATGAAAAAATGTTCTAAATCATTATTGCTTAGAGAAATGCAAATTAAAGCAATTCTGTGATATCATTTTACACCTACCAGATTAGCTAAAATGGTTGAAGGAGAAAGCAACAAATGTTGGAGGGGATGTGGAAAAACTGGGACCCTAATTCATTGTTGGTGGAATTGTGAACTGATTCAACCATTCTAGAGAACAATCTGTAATCATGCCCAAAAAAGTTATTAAACTACCTATACCCTTTGACCCAACAATACCACAACTAGGTCTGTTTCCAAAAATGATTAAGGAAAAAGAAAAAGAACCTATATGTTCTAAAATGTTTATAGTAGCTCCTTTTTGTGGTGGCAAAGAACTGGAAATTGCAGGAATGCCCATTAATTGGGGAATGGCTGAATAAGTTGTGGTATATGATTGTGATAGAATACTACTGTGCCATAATAAATGATGAGTTCAATGATCTTAGAAAAACATGAAAATACTTGTACAAAATAATGAAGAAAGCAATGAGCAGAACCAAGAGAACATTATGTATAGTAAGAACAATATCGTTTTAAGAATGACTTTGAGTGAATAAGTCATTTTGACTATTATAAATATCCAAATTAATTATAAAGAATATATGAAGGAAGATGCTATCTGCACCCAGAGAAAGAAGAGATGAATAGATGTATAGAATGATTTTACACATACATGTATGTGTGTATATATGATACACATATATGTATATATATGTGTGTGTGTGTGTGTATACACACACACACACACACATATATATATATATACACACCTGCCTATTTGTTTCTAATGGTAGCCATCTCTAAGGTGGGGGGGATTTACATAACTTTATTATATATTTAAAAGGAAAAGCAAGTTGTACATAATAGATTTGCAGTTTCATGCGCAATCATCTCTTTTATTATACTGTTATGGAAATCCTTGTTTTATTCCATAAATTAAAAATAAAATAAATGAAAAAAGAAGGAAACTACATTTTGCTAAAAGGAACCAGAAACAATGAAGTAATATTAAAAAACGTTTAGAGCAAGTTTCTCTGATAAAGGCCTTGGTTGTCAAATAAAAAGAGAACTGAGTCAAATTTGTAAGAATGAGTCATTCCCCAATTGATAAATAGTCAAAGGAGTTCATAGGAGAAACCAAAGCTATCTATAATCATATGAAAAAATGCTCAAAATTACTAATGATTAGAGAGACGCAAATCAAAACTGCTCACACCTATCAGAAATGACAAATACTGGAGGGGATGAGGGAAAATAGTACACTGATAAATTGTTGGTAGAGTTGTGAACTGGTCCAATTATTATGGAAACCAATTTTAACTATGCCCCAAAAGCTATAAAACTGGGTATACTCTTTGATCTAGTAATACCACTACCAGATCTATAAACCAAAGAGATCAAAGGAAAAAGACCTACATGTATAAGACTATTTATAGTAGTTCTTTTTGTGGTGGTAAAGAATTAGAAATCAAGGGGATGCTCATTAATTGGGGAATGGCTGAACAAGTTGTGGCATATAATTGTTAAGTAGCAGTTGTACACTGTAAAAAATGACAAGGGGGGTGGTTTCAGAAAAAAAAATGGCAAGTGCTATATGATCTGATACAAAATGAAGAACTGGGAAGTCATTATGTACAGTGACAGCAATGTTGTAATGATGATCAATTGTAAAAGATTTGGCTACTCTGATCAATAAAATGATCCGAGACAGTTTTAAAGGACTCGTGATGGAAAAAAATACTGTCTACCTCCAGCAAATTCAAGTATAATTTTCTTGCTTTCTTTATTTTTTTGCCTTTTTTGCAATATAGCTAATACAGAAATGTTTTTCATGATTTCACATATATAGTTGATAACATTTTGCTTGCCTTCTCAGTGGGTAGGAGAGGTGGGGGAGGGGGAGAGGAGGTGGGGGAGGGGAAGGGGGAGGGGAGGGAGAGGGACAGACAGAATTTGGAACTCAACCTAAAAAGAAAAAAATAATTTTTAAAAGGAAAAAAAACAATAACTTTAGCGAAGTGACAGACTATAAAGTAAATCATCAGCACTTCTGTGTATTACCAATAAAACCCAGTAGAGGAAGAAATAGCAAAATTCCACTTAAAATAACCACAGAAACGTATAAAATACTTGGAATTCTATCTACCAAGTTATATACAGGAGCCAATCAACAAATTAACCAAATCAAAACTCATTCATTTTCTTCCTTCTATACTTTGATACCTTTGTCTCAATATCTATATCAAAGATGTGAGTATTCCCTTTGTCACCCTTCAAAGCAACTTACCTGTACCTTCTCATTCCATTTGTCTTTGAGCAGGTCTACCCAACATGCTCCCACTAAAAGCACTGTCCCAATGCCCTATCATGGTGTGGAGGTGATCCTGAATTCTCAAAGTTCTGGTAAGGCCTAACATGATGGCAAGACTCTGAACATAGTCTTAGGGAAAGATAATGTCTGCTTGCTGAGGACCAGTAGAGCAGCTCATTACCAGTAAGCTGGCTACTTATTGATTAATTCTTGGCCAAGGCAACCCATCCAATTACATGCCTACTCTGTATAAAACATAGATATAAACTATTGTAACCCATAGCCCCTGCCCTCAAGGACCTTAGGATCTCACGAAATGAAATGAAGGTCATAAAGTTCTTACGTCTCTGTCACCTCCACCCACCACTACTCTATAAAAAGAACCTCCTGGAAATAAGACCATTTTCGTGTCAAACTTTTAGTCTTTGCTGCAGATTATACCAACCCAGAATTTCAATAATTCCTAACAGTAAAACAAAATGTGTAAAATAAAAAATTTAAAGTCTTTTGTTCAGTTGTTATTCAGTCATGTCTGACTCTTCATGACCACATTTGGGGTTTTCTTGCCAAAGACACTGGAGTGCTTTGTCATTTCCTTCTCCAGCTCATTTTGCAGATGAGGAAACTGAGGCAAAGAGGGTTAAGTGATTTGCCCAGGTCACACAACTAGTAAGTGTATGAGACCAGATTTGAACTCAGGAAGATGAGTCTCCCTGACTCCAGGCCTGGCATTCTATCAACCATGCCACTCAGCTGCCTAGACTTCTTATGCAATAATAAAAACAATATGTAATACAAGTGCAGCTATTTTTAAGGGGACCAAGAAAATGAATTTCCACAATGCTTAATACTTTTATGTAAATCCCACTACATACCCCCCTTGACTATGTCAGCACTGAGCAGAAAAATAAAGCTTTCTATGGAAATTTCTCTCCAAAGAAATAATATCATCAATTTTCAGACCAAAATCTGAAAGAAACGTCAATCACCTAGTCCAGTGACTTCTCGGCACAGGTGAAGAAACTAAGAATTAGGGAGTTGCCTAAAGAGAGTTGCCTAAGGTCACACAGGTGTCAGTATCAGAAGTAATATTTGAATCCAACTTCCATTTGATTCTATATTTTCACTATGGATTGGAAGTAACCCTGAGTCCATCAAAACTATGTTAGTGTCAAAGCAAGTTCTGGCAGGTCCTTCCAAGATGGAAAGGATTAAAGTATAGATGTGGGGATAGACTATATGTTCTTTATCCAGGAACCAGTCAAGCTAAATTCAAAAAAATTCACAAACAGGCAGGCTTCAGTTGATAAATTTTTTAGTTACAATAACTCTTAAAGACCACCTATTAAGGTACAGAGGAGTTGCAAACTGTCAATAGAAAAAGTACCCACACCAATGAAATTATATACATCCCTGAAATTCTAAAGCAGTGGTTTTCAAACTTTTTGGTCTCAGGTCCCCTTTACAACATTTAAAAATTATTAAGGGCTCCAAAGAACTTTTGTTTATGTGAGTTACATCTACCAATACTTACCATACAGAAATGAAAACTGATAAATTTTTTTAAAATATCGATTTATAAATCATTTAAAATAATAAACCCATTAGGTTAACATAAATAACATTATCTAAAATTTTATATTTTCCAAAACAAAAAAAATATATATAGAAGGGTATTGCTTTACATACACATAAATCTCTTTCAAGTATGGTTTAACAGAAGACAGCTGGATTCTCCTGCTTCTGCATTCAAATTGTTGTGATATGCTGTTTTGCTTAGAGTATATGAAGAAAACATTAGGTATCTATATTACCTAATACATGTAATATATGATGTATTATATGTATGTATATATGAATAAGTACACACATATGTTTGCGTATATAATTGACCTTTTAAGCCACAACAGCACATTACTGACTCCCATTCAGTTTGATCTTTGCTCTGACCACCTACCTCCTTTTTCTTCTTTATTTGCAAAAATTTAGATTTTTTTTATTTTTGGGTGGAGCATGTAATGTACTTGGGAGTTAGGAGTGACTTGGGCTCTAATTCCTTCCCTGAAACCTGATATATGAGAAAGGGTAAATCCTTCCAGCTTTTGGCCTCAGTTCCTTCATCTCCCAGGTAGGGATGATAATAACTAGAGTAAGTACCAGGTCTTTCTTTCACCTATGCTATCTTCTACATTGCCGTCATTTCCAATTTTCTCCTCCCCTGCCCCATCTCTGCCATAGACCCATTCTTTATAATAAAGAAATACAGTACAAGTCAACAGGAAAACACTAGCTGTGTCTGAGAATGAATGCTTCATTCTGCTCCCCTTTTCTACTGAGAGAGGCAAGACTTGTTTCCCCAGCGCCCTCTGAATTCAACATTGTTGAGTACTTGGCCAATCCTGTTTAAAATTTTTAGCCTTTCTCTTAGCAGGCCTCATTACTAGCTTGGATTAGTTGGATACATGAAAATAAATTGATAGTTTTTCTATGAACAGTTATGTTGGATATTGATGGAAAAGTGAAATTCACATTCGGCCCAGGGCTTACTGCTGGAAATATGAATACATACAATGTATGTGCATATGTGTATACATATATATATATATATATATATATATATATATATATATATATATATATATATATATATGCATTTTTTTTCAATAGATGAGCCTTTTAAAGCTTCTTTCTAGCCTACCCTGAGGTAAAGTCCCCTTTTTCCCCTTAAGTCCTTAGCATAATTCAGTCAATCAATAGCCCTTACTATGCACCAGGCACTCTTCTAAGTGCTGGGGATACAATGAAAAGCAAAAATGGTCCCTGCCCTCCAGGAGCTCACATTCTAATGAGGGAGACACCACGCAAACAACTGTATAGATAAGAAATATAGGATGAAAATGTTAAGACACAGACTTGGTCATTCAACAAAATATCTTCACTATTCCATTTAACTAAATACACAGTTATTAAGCACCTACTATGTTCAAAGTATTTTGCAAAATACTGAGTATATAGACATGAAATGGCATAACTTTTGCCTTCGAGGAGTCTGTATAGTGGTCTCCTGGAAAGGGAAGGATAGGGCATGTATGCAAATAAATATCATGAAGACAACAGTGAGATAGAGCCACAGCAGAGAGCCAAGTGTTTTAGGAAAATCTAATGAGGAGAAATGTTGCCCTTCATGAATAGGTACGTGTTTCTTATATTTTAGAATAGCAGTCTTAAAGAATGGTCTGCGGATTCTTTCGGTTAGTGTTCTCAAGACACTTTCAGAGGATCTGTTAGGTCAAAGCAATTCTCACAATATTACTTAGATGTTATTCTCCTATTAACATACTCCTCTCTTTTTGAACTATATACCTTTGTAAGGAGGGATTTCCTTCATATACTTTAACCAAAACAACATATCAGAACAGATCAAATGCAGAAGCAGACAGGAGACTCCAGCTGGCTTTAATTAAGCCAGACATGAAAGAAATTTGCAAAAATATGTAAAACAATGTTCCTCTTCTCTCTAAATTTTTCTTGTTTTGGAAAATACAGGGCTTTTTAAAAAAATTGTCATTTCTGTTTGCCTAATAGGTTTAATTATTTTTATTTTAAATGATTCATAAAACAATATTTTTAAAATTTTTCAGATTTAACTTCTAATTTGGTAAATATTGATAGATGTAACCCACATGAACAAAAGTTCTTTGGGGGCCTCAATAATTTTTAAATGTGTGGAGCCCTAAGACCAAAAAGTTTGAGAACCACTGCTTTAGAATTTTAGAGATGTATAATTTCATTACTGATAGACAGAATTACACAAGAAATCAATTATAGTGAAATGAGTTATAAAAACATCTTAAAATACAAATTCGTGAACCCTGGAGTAGTGTAACTACCAATACTTGAAAAACAAAGTGGATGAAAAAGTACATATTGCCCAAACTGGGCCATACAGTTGTAAAGGCTGAGTTTGTCTATCAATACATATGTGTATGCGTGTATATGTGTGTACACAAGTGAAAATACACATGAGTTTATACAATCATATATTTGCATATTTATATATATATATATATATTTATGCTATACTACACATGTACATACTGTAGATAGATAATTAACTAGGCCAAGAATTGAGAAGGAGAATGTTCAGATTGGAACACATTCGTGAAAATGTGTAGTGTTTTTAAATGATCCTAAACTACTCACTTCCTCAAAGCTCTTCAACACAGCATTATCCTGGTGACGCTACATGGCTACAAATCATAAGACACCACAATCTCAAAAGATCAAAATTACAAATAACCAAAGGGGCAATGGAAAAGTATACAACGGACATGGACCCAAGTAGATTCAGCTTGTTATCCACAATAATCTGAGCATAAGAAGAGTGATGGCAGAGATATTAACATGGAAATAACTAAAAAAGGAAGTGGATTGGAATAATAGATAAGAGAGAAATATTACAAAAACTACACTGAAACCTTCACCTCATCCCTAGAGACATAAAAAGAACCAGAAGACAACTTCCAGCATGTTGGATTGATCTTCCGTGAAGGTTTATGGAAATACGTGTACAAGAACTGAATAGAAGGAAAAGTCATGGAATCTGCATTAGCAAAGGGAGGATCACACCAACATTTGTAAAATCAGAGATGCATTTAAATATCAAGTCAAAGTAGGGATAATGTCATTTTGGTAGGATTAGAGGTCTGAAATCAATGGAAGGTATGGTTTATAAAAAGTATAATTTGAAAAAGGATTTTTGATGGCTTATAAAAATAGGAAGGAGCAGAGATAATTAACTAGAAGAAAAGGATAAGAATAACCTAAGTGTATTTTACACAGGAGAATAACAGAGTATTTCCTATTTTTACCCTGTGGAATGAATTTTAAATACAACAGAAATAATTTAAATACAAAAAAGAATTTTTAAGCATAGTTAGACTATATTAGGGTGACTTATTAAAGACTTTCCTGAAGTTAAGTTGGAGAGACAGTCATCTGAAATTAGTTTTAGATGTATTCCTTTCCAGAGCAAGAAAATAGACTAAAAATGTCTACCAGGCAATTTTTTTAAAGAATTTTTTGTACTTTAAAATTATAGCATCTATCTTGTAATCATATATACTTTAGCTGAGGTCATTAGAAAATAAATCGGAAAACTGCTGTAAATATTTTTATATACTGGTAAATATTTTAAGATCTTTAATTTAAAGTTGTATAAATATGTAACTTTGGTTTTGCTCTGTAGTTAATAAGAAAGAAATAAAAAACTCAAGCTAGCTAGTATATTACTTTTATTATCCCTTAGAAGCCCAATGGACTGATCAACTTTTCGTCTTGGATCGTGTTTGTCTAATACATTAGTCTGCTGGATTTCAAAGCACTCAAGTTGTTGAGACATTAGGCAGCATTATAGGAGTATGCCAGTTTGGGCAAAAAACAACAGTACACATACAAAAACCATACATATAAACAGACATTCTAGTGAGTCAATTAGTATTTGTAATCACAAGAAACTATCAATTCTGGCCAAAGCAACTGGCTAGTCCCCAAAATATGTATTAAAATAAATTATTTCAGACACTGGTTGGCCAAGACCAGCAATTTCCAGGAAATGATGGCCAAAGCTGATTTCCCAACATTATTATGTTACATCAGCATATAAAGATCATCCAGGATTTTGATATGGAAAGGCTACCAAGCTCTTAGTTTCTACCAGTGCGATAAGAGAGGGACTGTATTTAAAAGGAGTACATAACCACATACCTAAAGGCAGCTTTCACTAATTGTGACAAAATATATTCTGTTCCAAAGAAAAATAATTTTTAGAAATGACATCTAACTAGACATTACTGTAAAACGGTTCAAGCCCACAGAAAAAAATAAAAGCACAGAAATATGGAACTATGAGAATTTTTTGGCAGTGCAAAATTTGGTTTGCTGACAAATAATTCTCACAATTTCTTTATTGCCTGTATTTTATAGATATTTTCATTGTACCTTTTATAACATAAATACTTGTGCATATTTTCACATTTCTTTTTTTAAATACTTATTACATCCATAGTGACCAGCATTTTTACAATAAATAAAAAACATTTTATTCTAATTTCTCAATTTTCCAGGCTAGATTTCTACTTCTGAATAGGAACATTCAATTTATAATTATAAATGGCAATGATAATTATTAATAACAAGAACTTAAATTTACTTAGCAGTTTACAAAGTACTTCCCTTTATATCAGTATTATTATCTCATTTTACAACTGAGGCATAAGTGAAACACAAAGAGGTTAAATTATCTGCCTAGAGTCACTGTGACAGTGACAATCTCAAGATTGGACCCAGGTCTTCTGCCCCCAAGTCCCATGCTCCTGCTGTACCAAAATAGATCTCCAATTCATGCTGCTAAAGACAGGGTGCTGTAATCCTCTGAATTCTATCCAAGTATCATCTAAACCAATTGGTGGTGTTGCTATGGTTTCTAACTCTGGTCACTTCGCACAACCTTTAATGCATCAAATTCAAAATCAACAAATAATCATTTCTAAATTTACGAATATATTTGTAGCAACTAAAAGTGACTTTGTCCAGGTAATTGAGCTGAACATGCACAAATCATTATTTAATTGGGTTGTCTTAATACCCAGGTGGGAAAACGTAAACACGTTATACGATTTCCTTCTTATTAAAAAAAAAAATGACAACCATAGTTTCAATAGAACATTCAGGAAATACAAAATAGTCAACAGGGAAAATTGAAAGTGATAATAATTCCTCAGCTTCCAACAACATATTTGCATAGATATGAATCTTCCAAATTAAGTGGGGGAAATGATGGTCCCTGTAAAACATATAATGAAATATACTTCCTTCCTCACAGCAGAGACTGAGATAAGACTACTAGGACATAATGCTGCACACACTGACAGATGTGGTCACTTAATATCACTATATATTTGCTTAATTGTATTTCTCTGTTACAAGCAGAGTTCAATGGATGGTAGGATGGGAGCAGAAATAAAAAATGAGCTCAATGTAAAGACAAAAGTATTAACAAAAAATTTTTAAAGGAAAAAGAAAAACAAATTGTATGGGGAAATGATCTTTGACTAAGGAACCTGATCTCTTCACTTTTCAGGTCAGCCAACAAACAAATAAATAAGTAATAAAAAGACAGATAGAGAGAGACAGAAGGATAAATGAAGAAACAAATTAAATAATAGATACACAAATAAAGAATAAATAAATGAGCAAATAGATTAATAAATAAATGGAGAACAGATAAAAATTCATAAATGCAGTCAAGGTAAAATGTGAGAGTAGGATAATGTGAAAATACCACAGAAGATACACACTTCCCCCAAAAGTTTTTCTTATGATGCACACTGTTATAAACATGGTTCTCACAGTTTTATTGCAACCTCGTGCTAGATTTCAGACTCCACATATTCCAGAGAAGGACACAGCTACTTTACTTTCTGCCGTCATGGGTCATGGGTACAACACGTACTACTGAATGTGCTTAACAGAAGCAATTGTTCTTGGAAATGCATAGCTATTTAAGGGAATAAAACATTCACTGCATGGATCTCACCATGACTATTAAAATAAACCATATTTTCTTCTTGCATCATAGAAATATCTAGACATACCTCACTAGTTTATCAAAAGAAGGAACCACAGTCTTCAGGGTTCCAATTCAAAGACAAAGACAAAAAATTATAGGGATCATTTCTAAAGTATTTGAAATGCTTTCTCCTTTTAGCAGCTTCTTCCTAATATAGACACATTAAAAAATAAATCAGGAAACTTCTCAAAAGCACCATTACTTAAGAAAAAAGCAGAACAAAAATAAACTCTTCCTACAATACAATAACTACAAGAGAGTATATCTTTTCAGAATCATTGTGTAAATTTTTTTTCTTACTGAAGGCTTAATTGTTAATCTTCTATTATTTACTAAGCTCAACTATTCAAAATCAAACTGTATACTGAAAGATGACTGAACGTAACTTTTCAGAATTCTGCCATACCAAAGCCTGCTCCAGACAAAGTTCCCAAATAAACAATAATTCTAAAACATTTATGCCAACAAATTCACTAAGCAAAAGAAGTGAAACAAAAGGGGGAAAAGGGCTCATTTTTCAAAACGTAGAGCTGTTGCACTAGTGTCATAAAAGACAAGCAGTACTTATAAAATCACAATTCAGAAGGCTTCTAAAATAAGAATTCAACTAGTCCAGTCTCCCACCTAATTGATAAAAAAAAAAAAATCATTTTTTTAACTTTAAGACCCCAAGGACATACAACACATTAGGAACCTACCAAGAATAAACAATGGGTTACAAAGAAAACTGTTATCAATTACTTTTTTAAAAAAAGGTTACAGACCCCAGTTCTAAGATGGGCATGGGGTAATTTTTAAAACAAAAACAGTAAGAAACATAGAAAATCTTACTGGTAGCAGAAAGCTTCTAAACTCTGAAATGGATTACTGAAAGACTGTAGAACCAACTTCCCCAGAGGCCCTTAACAATAAGACTGATACCTATCTCTCTATGATGGCGTAAGTGGAAGCCTCCCTAGATTAGTGGAAGGTCTAGATTAACTAAACCCTATGATCCTGAAAAAGAAAGTAAAAAGTTATGTAATTTACTGGAACCCCCACAGTTCACTTATTTAGAAAACTAGCCACCTAAGAGTTCAGAGACACAGATAGTACTATTACTCTAAGATTCGAAGAACTGATACTAACCAAGAGTAGGACAAGGAGTCCATGGCCCTCCCTTTAGAAACTGAGTAAATTTATGAAGATTAAATAGTTTATCAAAGTAGTGTCTAAGGTATAGAAAAAAATTATCATAGAAAACAAAGAAATCAAAAGATAAGTCTGTTCCACGGGCAGACTTAAGAAAACAGCTTCCAGAAAGCCACTTCTCACACCTGTTGGTATGTATACTGTGGGCACTCAAAAAGAAAGACAATCAATAACACGCATTTAAGGAAGAATGGGGTCCTATGACTATATACATATGTATATGTGTACATATGTGTGTATATATATGTATACATACACACATACATATATGCATATGTCAATATAGCATTCTTCTAGAACCTGACACTTACTACTATACAATTCTGTTTGAGGAAACTGGTTACAGTTTAAGTCTAAAATCTGTAATAATGAGTTTTCCTCACTGAAGGATGGAGATAGGCCCCCCTTAGGTAGAGAGACTTCCCATAACTCCCACTAATCCCCACAGGAAGTCTTCAAGCAGAAGCTGTATTATCAATAGTTAGTGATGCTGTGTAGGAAATCCTTGGCAAAGCTAAGTGTTGTAGTAGCTGGTTTGTGAAGTCCTTACCCTCTCTGTAATTCTGTGATGGAAGGTGATTTGCTAAGCCTCAAAACAAATGGAAATTTTATGACTAAACACTGTCTTTACATCTAAACAACATATACATAACCTATAGATATATCAAGAAAAGTATAAGAAAACTTGGAATCTTACTTGGTATTATTAGTTAATAATTATTAAGAAGATAAGCAGTTTACATTGGCATAATGCTTCATGACTGACAAAACATTTTACATATATATTATCTCATCTGATTAATGTTCCAGAACGCTACATTCTGACACACAGTGATTCAGTAAAATTTATAGACAATGTTATCTGTTTGATTATTTTAACAGTGTTGTGGTATGGCTCTTCAGATGCTATGGCTAGTAGGCGCCATAAAATAAAATTATTATTGTAAGTAAGACATACAAGAATTTGAACATGGACTGAGAAGCAGAATTTTATTTATTTATATTTTGTGCTGTTTACATGAACTACATTGAAGAAAATAAGGCTCAAAAAAAGACAAAAATACCCAATACTAAAAGCTCTAAAACTAACCTGACTCCAGTGGCAGGCTGCTTCCAGTGAGTGAAGTAACTACATATACCATGAATTTCCAAGAAAAGGAACTCATTATTATTATTGTTCCATTATTATTATTCCATTGTGAAGCAGTAGAAAAGTTTATAGATCATAGGGATCCAATTCTTATTTTGCAGATGGGGAAACTGAAGCCCAGAGCACTTAAGCGACTTGTCCAAATTCACAAGGTAAGTTAGTGGCAGGGCTGATTTTCATCAAATGATCTAAGTTTCAGCAGAGGGGAAGAAAGTAACAAAGTTAAATGCCTGTCAAGCAGCTTCACGTGGTATCTCTTAAGCTGACGCGACTACTGGGTCTCAGCATAACAGGAATTCTCGGCCACTGTTCATACCACCATTCATCTGCAATAAAATGGATGTACCTCCAACACACAGAATGCAATACAGATGGACAATTAGTGCTGCTGCTGGACAAAATTCATCACAAATTAGATATCTAGATATTACCTGGCAACCATAAATATTGGGTTGGATGTGGATAAGAATAAAAATGAACATTTTCTATAGTTTCCAGTTCCCAGCTTCTTTGAGGGTTCAGCGGTTTGGCAAACCATGCTAGCAGTATGACTAACAATGACTTTCCATGGCTACTACAGAAGAAAGGATAGATATAGGGGTGAACCTGCTACATGTATAAAGGAATACAGAAACCCCCTGAGGAATTATTTGGCTCTGGTAACTAAATTCCACAAGTCTAAAAGTCCTATCTAATTTGTTGTCTAGTTTTTTCTAAAAACTATTTTTGTAGCTATCCAACTTATCAGTGGTGCAATGGATAGAGTACTAGGCCTGGAGTCAGGAAGATTCATCTTTGTCCAAATCAGGCCTCAAATAATTACTAGCTGTGTGACCCTGGGAAAATCACCTAACCCTGTTTGCCTCAGTTTCCTCATCTGTAAAATGAGCTAGAGAAGGGAACGGCAAACCGCTCCAGTATCTTTGCTAAGAAAACCCCTAAATGGAGTCACAAAGAAAGAGTTGGACACAACCAAAACGAGCAAAAAACAAGTTTTGCAGCCATACTAAAATAAATGGTTGTTAAATTTATGCTTCTTCTTTAATGCTATCATTTCGGATCACAATGTGATTCTTAATCTCCCCAAATCAGAAAATGCCAAACCACAAAGAGCAATTTAATACAAACATAACTCTCAAAGACAACGTGATGCGAGTTCTTCATAATCTGCTTGTGGTCCTGTAGAATGCAGTCTGGCATCAGTTGATCTACGATCTACTTGATGTCATCTTTACTAAAGGGCCCACCCAACATCTCTTCATGAGACAAACTACTTCCAGTACAAATGATATCCCTTACCTTATTTGGCACTCTTCATCTGGCATGCCATTACCCAGAAAGATACCACACATCTTTCTTTCCATTATGCACTACTGGGTAACTAAAAGCTCCTAATCTTCGCTCTTCATTTAGACTAACATTCCAATACAAACAGCATCATACACTGGGCCCTTAGCCCAGTCATAAAGCCCTATATAAACTATAAGCTACAGCCTACATTCAAGTACTGCTCCAGCGCCTTCATGAAATGGATGTAACCCTGAGTTCTAAACGATAACTTTAACAGAGGTCAAGCTCAAAAAGGTCCTACCCAACTAGAAAGGCTTTAAGCATGGGTCCAATGATCGACAGTTCTGTCATCTGAATGCTACCAGCAATAATTTAGAGAAAGACTCACCATTGAGGCAAGCAAGCGTTTATTAAATATGTGCTACATACTAGGCATTGCCTTGGGCACTAGGGATATACACAGACAAAAAAAAATTATCTGCTATCAAGAAGACCATGTACTCTCAGAAGAGACAAACACCTATACAAGTATACACAGAATAAATGCAAAATAAATATAAGGTAGTTTAGAGAAGGAAGGTGCTAAAAGTTGGTGAAATCAGGAAAGGCTATAAAACATGGCAGTCGAAATGAATGTTAAAAGAAGTTAAAAGATTCTACAAGGCAGAAGTGAGGAAAGTACATTTCAGAAATGAAGAAAAACCATACGAAGGTATAGAAAATAGAGATGGATTGGCTTAACTATAAAGTATGGATAGGGAATTTATTAATAATAAGAGTGAGGGGCAGCTAGGTGGCACAGTGAGTAAAGCACTGGCCCTGGAGTCAGGAGGACCTGAATTCAAATCCAGCCTCAGACACTTGACATACTTACTAGCTGAGTGACCTTGGGCAAGTCACTTAACCCCAATTGCCCTACCTTCCCCCCTCCTAAAAAAAAATAATGAGAGTGGAAAGTAGATTGAGGCCAGGTTGGTAAGGTTTCTAAAAACCAAACCAAAAGAAAGCCTATATTTATCCCTGAAACAATAAAGAGTTAGTAGTTTACTCAGTAAGGTAGCAACACGGTTCTGATAACTGCTCTAGCAAACGACTTAGGCAGCTGTGTGGAGAATGGATTCTTGGGGGGAGAGACAAGGCAGAAAAACCAATTAAGATGCTATTATAATAATTCAGGTGACAATTGAACAGGGCCTGAACTTGCTGACTATGTGACTAATGAGAAGATGGATGTGAGATATTATGGAGATAGAAATAGCTAGAGAAACACCAGGGAGCTAACCTCCTGGTAGTGAATTTTTTTGGCCACAACTCACGAAGACTATCCAAGAAAGGAGTGAGGGTGCTCCAGAGGAGGTAGTCATCCTAATCAAATCACAGATCTTTGAAGCAGAGGCAAGCAAAAACTTTAAACAACACTCAGCTCTTTTCTCAACCCCTCAAAACTTTGAATGCTTGATTTTGCTAGGATTCATTTTTACTACTTTAAACAATACCTTCTGTATTAGAACACCTTGAAAATTAGTTAGGTTAACTTTCAAAAGTTAGCCCTTTGCTGATGGTTTTGGAAAAACCTGGGAAG
The DNA here is from genome assembly GCF_011100635.1 of Trichosurus vulpecula. Taxonomy (NCBI): domain Eukaryota; kingdom Metazoa; phylum Chordata; class Mammalia; order Diprotodontia; family Phalangeridae; genus Trichosurus; species Trichosurus vulpecula. Next base: position 409,557,171 of record NC_050573.1, on the reverse strand, counting down.
ATTTCTATGAAGTGATGCAAAGAGAAGTGAGCAGAACCAGTAGAACAACTTCAACTGTGACAATATTTTAAACATTAACATCTTTGCAAGACTTAAGAACTATGCTCAGTGCAACAACCAACTATGATTCTGGAGGACCACTGAGGAAGAAGGCTACCTGCCTTCTAATGGAGAGGTGATAAATATGCACAGTGAGACACACATTTTTGTACACAGCCTCTTGATCAGGCTTTGTTTTGTGTGACTATGCATATTTGTTACAAGGCAAGATAGCAGAGAGGGAAAACAAATGCTTATTACCTGGGAAAATAGCATTAATTAAAAATAAATGAATGTCACCGAAGTATGCTCTTTAAGAGCTAAATAATAATGACAACAACTGTTTCCACCAAACATCCCTTCACTGGGCTCAACGATAAACATACTAGAGCTTAATCTGTTTATATTACGAAAGTAAAGGGAAAAATGTCCAGTGGTCCTGTAGCATACGTATATTTCTTACCAAGTTCTGCTAAAATCGAAGCACCAGACAGACGGGCCACAAGGGCTTCTCAGGCAGCTGTGAGGTAATGCTGTTCAGCTACCAAAGAAAATCTAAGCTCCTGAACCCTCTTGGCTTTCTAAAATAAGCTTTAGTCATAAAATGTCATGTGCCATATTATATAATCTCAACTCTTTGCTAGCATGTTATGGCTAGGGCTAAAGTAAAGGAAAATAACAGTGTCTCTAAATCAATCATAAGCCATGAAGCAAGAAAGACTGTATGACAGATGCAATTTTTCTTGGCACAGTCTGGGCATAACTAATTGATGACAATCGTATGTCCATGCTGGCACTCTTCCACAACGGATGTGTGCAAGTGTGTCATTACATCTGGATGCTGGGCATGCTGGGGTCCTGAGGCACAGCAGACCTCCTGAAACCAGAGGGCCCAGCAGCTGTACTCAATGAACACCGTGGGAGCTCCACAAAGTGATGAAAGGACCAAATTACCGCAAACTGTAAATACAGATTTATTTCATTAAAACACGAGGTAACTGCTGCAGTCATCTCTTGTTCAGACATCCTCCCCTTTAAAAAAAATACCAATTCATAGATATACATATGTATTCATAGCTTCCTAAAGATCATCTGAATCTCTCCTATTCAAGGGTGACCTGCTAGGTAAAATATTTTTTAAAATCGTACCTTTGATGATCCCTTTAAATGGAAAAATCCCACACAGAAGCTATGAAGAAAAACCAAGTAAAAATATGATGATACACTGTCACCACATTAGCAAGGAGAAAGCCTGACAGAATTCAGCTGCAACATTTACATAAATCTATCATAGCCCATGCTGACAGCCCAAAAATACTATAGAAAAAGAAAAATAAATACCATGCATATATGACAAGCATCAAATCATGTATTTCTTCTTTCATATGTCTCAGAGATGAAAATGAGCTACTGATCTTTTCATGATTGAAAAGCAATAAAACAAATCTCTCCTACCCTAGAAAACAAATGCTTTAATGTTCCAAAGAATGTCCTAAAATGTGTATAAAATACCAAGAATCAAACTAATATTTGACTAATTGCTATATAAATTACATGTAGGAAAACCAAATTTAAACTTAAGAAAATACAAAGTATCCCCACTGGAATGCTTTTTTTCTTTCAAACAATCACTTTTCCCATACAATACCAGTGAAATTAGTTTAAAACAGTAATTCTTAAATGCACCTTCTTTCCACATGAACTGAATTCCTCCCAAACCACTCTTCCCAGTCCCACTTATTCTGCTGTTTTCTTCCACCTTCTCTCAAACTGGCTCAATATTTTCTTAACATTTTCTAACTTTGAATCCATCTATGCATTTAAAGATCAATAAAAGATTAACTTTTTTTCTTCTTCACTTAGGCTGGTAAGTGAAAGAAATAAAAAAAAAGAAGTGTGGTACATGAACAAAATCCTCTTCCCTAGGACTGCAAGAAACACTTTTCTGAAGTATGACTTTATTATGATTACCTACTTTACCTCAACAACATTCAAATTCTATAAAAGAATTCAGTAGTTGACCATGTGAACAATATACTTCCTTTTTTAGGGAAATAAAGAAGTTTCTTTACCCATCTTTTCCATTTCTAGGTTTGTCCATTTCTTAATAATCCAAAGAATCATTAAATTGAAAGAATATGCCTATAAGAAAAGCATAACTTTATACCTTATATAATAGAGTTCCTTTACTGAAAAAGTCACCTCATGTAAAAACAGGGGCATCAACCATCCCTGTGTCTCTCTGGCATCTAACAGTCACATGATGATAACCAAGTATGCCAGCTACCTACATCACAGAAATGTTGGGCATTTGGCATTCTAAAGAACTAGGAATTTCAGTACTAAAGTGAGGTGAGAATGGCAAAAAAAAATGTTAGAAAATATAGTTTGGAAAAAATAAATAAAAATAAATTTAAAAAAATAAAAAAAAGAAAAGAAAATATAGTTTGGGATTAAGAAATGAGATACAAGAGCAGCCTGGTGGCACAGTGGATAGAGTACCAGCCCTGGAGTCAGGAGTACCCGAATTCAAATCCAGCCTCAGATACTTACTGTGTGACCCTGGGCAAGTCATTTAACCCCAATTGCCTCTCAAAAAAAGAAAAATTAGATATGTCAAATTCTTGTAGTTTGCACAGAAACTTCAGGTCCATATATCATGAATTTTTTTAAAGAAAAGAAATATAAGGCATTGAACATAGTAAACATCAAATAATATCACAATCATATTAATTCTATTCTAACAGATAAGAAGTCACTCATTACTGATTAGAAAGTCATTTCTGAATCAGCTACTAGACCACCATCCTGTTAAAGCAAAGACTGAAATTAATACAAAGCTAAAGGAACAAAACTGAAGGGGAAAAAATTCTTATTTGCTCTGGACCTATGATTTCACTGACATTAGAAACTCCTGGTAAGGAAATTTTCTCTGCCAAAAGAACTCATCTGTAACTCAATAACCATAGAATGTTGCCTGGAGCACCGACAGATTAAGTGACTTGCTCAGCATCACACAGGCAAGACATGTCAAAGACAGGACAAGAATCAAAGTCTTCCTAAGTACAAGGTCAACTTGTATGTACAACCACTGTGCCACTGTGTTGCCTCTACTGTCAAGATTTAAATAAGTTATTGATGCCAAAATTTGGGAAACAGATCAAGTAAAAGACATTGACACCAACTATAATAATTTTTTTTCATTAGTATGACTGTTGTAAATCAACTCTTGAGAGCCTAAAAACTGCTTTAGGAATCATTTGACTTAGTTGACAAGTAGAGACATTGCACCCAAATACAGCACCAGTAGATAATGTGATCTCATTTGTAAAACCTTGCAGAAAAGAATGGTAGAAAATAATAAGCAGTAGGGTATCATAAAATAACAAGAAACTGTGGAGAGAAAAACTTGTTTAAAGAAACTTGGCAAGAGATTCAACTAAGTAAAGTCATCTTAGGGGCACTAAAAGATGAAACTAGAAGGAGAAGATAAACAGATGAAAGATGGAAAAAATCTGAAAAGATATGTATAAAGAATTCTTTTTACCATCATGCCCAGTGGAGTTAGCATATCTGAACTAAAATCACAGTCCCAGATGTGCTTTTAAAGAAGGCAAAAATGTGATTAGAGGAGAACAAAAATGTGAAAAGGCAGGACTGGACTGTGTTGTGAAGGTGACAAAATTTTGAAGAAAGAGAGAAATTGATTCTCAAGGCAATCAAAAGAAGATACCATACCAAAAAAATATCTACCATATTACTGCCAAAGAGAAGCAAACAAAAGATCATGGATAACTGCTCAACAATATGCTACACTCCCATCAACATAAAGCATCTCCAATGAGTGTAATTATCAGGTTATAGGGGATACAACAAGGAAGATTAGTTTGGCAGCAGTCTTGTGATAGGTAAATTTTAAATAAAGGAGATATATTAAGAGGCAACTGCAATAATCAAGAAAGCAATAAAAGCCTGTGCTAGGATGATGTCAATGGAAATTAGAGTAAAGGGGCTGAATTCTAGAAATATTTCCCTGACAGAATAAAATTGTAGTACCATATGGTTCAAGGGCCCTTCTAAACCCCCAAAACTTGAGCTAGTGAGCTCAAGCCTTCTTGGTTTTTTACTGATGTTTCACTCAGATTTCAAATTATGATGTTTCTCTTACCTTAACCAGATTTCCTGGCAGATACACATATATGGATATGTAGAGATATATTCTATGTATTTGTGAATATGTCAAAGCAGTCTTTTCCACAATTAAGGTGGAATCTGGTAGAGGTCTAACACTTTTGCACATGATTATGCTTTTATTTCTTGTGTTATTTCTAGCTTGAAACAACGGAAAATAATTTGGTCTGCAAGTCCCATCAGGCTTTGTCTCCCCACATCCTCACCAAAAAAGTTAAACTCCAAAGAAAAGTCTCAGTTTTTAGAAACAATTCCACTGATGTTAGGTATGATAAAACATGTATCTTTTAAAATTGTTGTCACATTTAGATTTATGCCACTAGCTATTAACAGTCAATATTATGAACAGTAAAAATCATAGAACCATTGAATAAGTGGATTTTTTTAAAAGTCTCCTCAGTTTATTTGGGATCACACCTAAATGTAATCTTAAAGAGAACAAAGGATATAGGTATCGTAGCTTCAATTTCTTTGGTACCAGAAACCCCTGGATGAGGGAACACCCTCAACCAACCTGTCAGGACCTATTCTGCAAACTTAAAAGTTTTAGAGTTGGCTGGATGGAGAGCATTGAGAAGTTAAAACTCATGGCCAGTTTGTGTCAAGAGGTAGGAATGAAGACCAGGTCTTTCTGACTACTCCACACCTCCACTCAAAGACAGCAAAAGCCATCTCTTTTCCTTTTTTTTATATAATTCCACATAGACAGCTGGATAGACAGAGATATGGGTGTTATATACAAAAATCCTTACACCTACTTCCTGATCTCATAAAATCACTTACCTGACTGTCTTGCCTTGTTCAGTAAGCATCTTTACCAAATCAGCTATAGGGTACTGGGCTTTGGCCGCACACAAACCATAGCCTGTAAGAAATATTTATTATAACATTTAAGAATATATAACAATTGCTTTAATCTAGAATATATTTAATGTAGAATAATTCTAGTTGCTAATATAGTTAAGAAATCCATTTTTCTCTCCAATCCAAAAATTATTTAACCTGAACAAATTATAATCAATGCCAGGCCTACTTAGAAATGAAAGTAAGTTTTAGCTTGATCTTTTTCAGACTTTAACCTAAAAAAGGGGTTATAATTTAGAACTACTAACCTAGAAACTAAGATTTTTTTGTATTGTTCATATTTTTAGATGGTCAATATACAAATGATGACAACTGTTACTAAAAAAAAAAACAATAAGTTTCCAGTTTGAAAAATCAGTAGGTTATTAAACTCAGACCTTAAAAGTGTACTGAAAATACCAGAGAAAAATTATCTCAAAGTACCATCACATATGTCATAACAGTGATGTATATATGAGTGCTTGTTAGAGATCTAAAGTTCTACTCAGAGTGTGGAGGGAATCCTGGGTCTTTGGAGGCCACGGCAATCCAATGTAGCCTTGAAGCCAAAATGTCTTCATCGAGGGATATGGCAAGAGATTGCCTATCATCCAAGGATCAGCCTTGCTAAGTTCTAAAACAGTTGTTAGATGGATGGACAACTACATGACAAATTAATTTGATCACAGTAGTCTATGTCAGTAGAAAGAGTACCCATATTGATGAAAACAAAGTTTTTTCAAAGTATTAGGGAAGTAGAGGAGATTTTATCCTATGAAATGAAACACAATTCCTTAGAAGGCTAAACCTGAGAAGAAGCTTTAAGTCGACTAATTCAATGATCCTCAAACTTTAGGGATTAAACCCCCAAAAATAAGGTTTTGGCAAGAACCTTGCAATAAAATCTCATTCTTTTTTTAAACATCACTATTACTCTTATCAAATAGCATGAGGCTGATTTTTTAGAATCTTATATTTTCAAAACAATTTTATTCTGAAACTAACAACATCATAAAAAACTGGGGATGTGATTGCTTATTATTTGTGTTTTATAACTGGGAATGACATTATATGAGATGGCTTACTTTGTAAGAAGCTTCAAAACAATTTTCATTTTCTCTTTTACTTACATAAGAAATGCTTGTCGAATTGAATAAGCTAGTATTTTTGGAAGCTTTTCATTCATCACATTTTCACTTAAGAAATTTGAGAGCTTTGTTTTTAAACTGGAATTTGTTCATTAATCCTTTTGTAAATTTGTCAGGACCATGGAACTATTTATTAAAATCTGGTAACATCACACACACACACTGTGCATCAGGATGACTAGAAGTCAGCCCAAATTAGAAATCTGTTACTATTGCATGTGTTTCTTCTGTACTTGGAATAGGGTACTTCAGTTTGGTGCCTGCAGGTTTCCTACATTATAAAATCTCAGTTATTAATACTTCTGCCTTCTCATCTCTTCAAACTTTGAATTTATCCAAAATTACGTAATTGGTGTTGGCACCAAAAAAAACTTTTTTAAGTAAAAATTGATAAGCAACCATTATTTTACACACATTCATCTATTCACTGATAGTGCATCATTTATTATCAGGTAGTAAAATGATTGATTCTAGGCCAGTAAGAAACCAACTCCAACAGTTTTTTCTACTGAGTGAACATTGAGCATGACCAAAACAGACGACAATCAACAAGCATTTATTATATGTGTTAAATACCTACTATGTGCCAAGCACTGTGTAAGGTGCTAGAGATTCAACTATGAAATATGAAACAATTCCTACTCTCAAGAAGCTTAAGCAGATGGAGTTGCTAAGTATTTTTCCTACCATTAAGGGAAAAGAATAAGCATTAATTAAGTACCTGGTATGTGTTATGCCCTATGCTGAGCACATTACAAATATTATCTCATTCAATCTTCTTAGTATAATCCCTTGAATTACTTTGTAGGATCCCAAGATTCCACAAAATACAGTCTGAGAAACATTATGTAGATAAGGTTGCTGAAGCCTTAAGGGGTTAAATAAGTGACCTATGGTCACATGGCATCTAAGCATTAGCAAAGAAGAGACAATATCTCCTGGTTTGGGGTCTCATGTTCTTTCTACTGTGCCATTTCAACTCCTGATTCATGGGGATTTTTAAAATTACAGTTTCTATGGAACTACAAAGCAGCTCAGAACAAATCAATTAAAGAAGTTTCCAGTGGGCAACCCATAGAGATTTCTTGGAGAGAAATTGGAGCAAATTGAATGCTAGATCTGGAGTCAGAAAGACTTGATTTCAGATCCAAAGCCTCTAACACTGTGTGTGTGATTGTGTACAAGTCAATCAACTTCCTTGATGGTGCACAGTATGACAGGACAAAATCACGTATCTTTAAGATATTGAAACAAAGGTTCTTGGGGTTTTTTTTTTTTGCAAATTCTGTCATACCTTAAAAAAATTCAGTAGATGAAACCCCCTACTACCATTCTGGTCAAGAAAGGCAAGACCACAAAAGGCTGATGCTTAACACTTAGAGGCAGATGGTTCAGACTCAGAAAACTGATAAGATAAATAAAGGAAATGAAAATGAACAAATCAGGCCAAGTTGTTCACTGGGAACCTAAAGGGGCATTTTTCTTGGTCTCTGTGCAACTCTCAAAACTTGGGTTCCATGCTTCAGGAAATGAATCCCTCTTTTTTTATTTTGTGTTTTAATTATCAAGAAAGAAAAAGGAATCCTCCACTTTGAAGAACTCTTAAAAAGAAACCATCAACTGTTTCCTTTTTTTATTTATTTTTACCTGGAGTAATGATGATGCTATTGGCTTCTTTTATCATGTCAATAGCATTATCCAGATTAATTTCAGTATGTGTGCCAGAAATTTCCATAGGTTTCCCACCAGCTGTCGAAGTAGTGCCATAGCCTCCAAGGATCACATTAGCCAGGGAACGATTCATGGCCTGGAATTCAAAACCATTAGAGTTTCAGAGCAGATGACAAATTAAACTGAACAAAACTGCTTCTCTGCTCTAAAAATTGTATTCTTCAGAAGATAGAAGCAAGCTGTTTTAATCTACATTACTTTCACCTGTTAAGACTATCGCCTTCATGCAGATATGCTTTTTCCATGCATGCTTCAATAAAAGATAAGATGCAAATGGACAGATTCATGACAAATTTCCAGCTCAAACAACACCCATTAGCTGTCTTAATCCTGATTAGGCATGGTCTGTCTAATCTATGTATAGATTCTCCAGCAGTGTGAAACAGTGATAGCAAGGAATTGCAGGAAATGGGAATTTTACAAGGTGACTCCCTGTAAATCCTTCATCGTGAACTGCTCGGAGTAGCAAAGTGCAGGGAGCAGAACTGGGGAAAAGCAAACTGGCCCAAGCTGTTTCACTGGAGTAATGCTGCCCCCTGTCGTCGACAAGAGCAGGTATAACTCTCTCCCTTTTTCTGATGAATCCTTTCTGACATGAGGCCCCATATGGAGTTGCTGGGCTCCCAAAATTTTTACTTAAAGTTAAGCATGTTCCTTATATGTTTTTATGTTGAGCCTATACACATTTTCCATACTACATATTTTCAGCCACCAAAACATGCAGCACACGACTTTCTCAACTAGAATACTATGCAACATATAGCAGAGAAATGCCTATAAAATTTTTAAATGTTTTTAAAAGACAAAATGTGCATACGATTTAAAATACTTAACTAAAGACAAATTATATAAGGTAAAGGCTACTGGTCCTATGTGAAGGCACTACAGTATCACTTTAGTACTAACTCAGTTGCTAACTTTATAAATAATTTTAAAATTGTTCCCATCCTATTTTCTTATTCATGATCTGCTTATGATGCTTTACAGCTGACTGAGTTTCAGGATGTAAAAAAGGCTCTTCCTCTAAAAAATCTGGCGGTTTACAATGCAAGCTTTGCAATGGCAGAAAAGAAATAGCTTTCTATCCAAAGGCTAGGAAGACATTTTATTTTGTTTAGGAGATCTTGACAGATATAACAGTAACAAAAAAAAGGAGAGACAAGCCAAATTATTAAAAGCAGTCTGAGAACATGCAGCACCAATATCAAAGCTGATAGATACAGCGTGGTGCAGCTGGAAAGAGATGGCTTTGAAGCCAGAGGACTTTGGGTTTAAATCTCAGCATTAAGTACTTAGTGACCTTGGCAAAGTCATTTCAGATATTTGGGCCTCAGTTTCCTTCTTTGTAAAATAAGGGTGTTGGACTCAATGACTTCTAAGAACCCTTCTGGCTCTAAATGTATGACTCTAGATCAGAACATGGCCAAAATTAGTTGTTGTTGGTTTTTTTGGTGGAGATCTGTGAATTCTTTAGTTGAGGTCATTCCTAGTGTGGAAACTCCCTCCACTGATGCAAACTGACAACTCACCTATAACTTCATTGTCTTAAGAGAGCTGCTTCAGGCACTAGAAGTTACATGGGACTTGCCTATAGTCACATAATTAGTATGAGTTACAGGCAGGACTTGAACTCTGATCTTCCAAGGTCAGTCCATTGTTTGAGTCAAAGTGTGCATTCCAAGCAAATGTGCATTCCACAGGAGCCAAAATTCTAGCAAATTTCTCTGAGATTATGATGCTCTAAGTAAAATTTGGAATACCTTGTAAATGTCTTAAGTACTCAAGGGTCCACATAAAAAATTGTTTTTAATTATTTGAGGTTGGTTAGTTATCACAAAGGACCACTAAGATTAAAATCCTCAATTCATCTGTTTAAAACTAAATCCCAGGCAAGAACACAAGTAGGATATATTTAAGGCTTCTAACCTATTTCACTTTAAATTGTTTAGGGACATTCTTGGAAGTTCTGTTTGTGACTACAATTAAATCAATAAAATGGGTAAGCAATTTATTTTTTTCATCCCTAAGGAGTTGTTTAAAGAGAGTTCAACAACTTTATTTGTGGCTATGATATATAGAGCACTACACTAAATCCTAGTAGAGATGCAAAGACTAAAGATGTTGTGCTTAATCTTTTGAAGCTCAAAATCCTGTATGGGGGAAGGGGAAAATAAAAAACTATAAAATAAAATACAATGAAAAATTATGTTCAATAATTGCATTAGAGTAGAATGGTGCAGTCCCAATTCTATTTGAGATTGAAGACAACAAGGATTAGATATACTGGCTGAGGATCAGGGAAAAGTGATCATGAAAGAGATGGGCTTTTCAATAGGAACAGATTTGGGGTTGGCACGATGATAATCCGTAAAAAAGAAACAGCATGAGAGGCAGAGAGCTCAGACAGTGCAAGATGCATTCAGAGCATAGCAAATGGTCCAATTTCAGACCCAGCTATTTCTCATATATGTATTTTTTTAATTTAAGTATATATTTTCGAGTAAATTTAGGGGAAAGATTTTAGGAAAGAAGTCATGTCAAAAAAAAGGCCTTGTTTCACTATTGTAGGCCAGAATAATTCTTCTGTTAGAAGTTTAATCCAATTCACTATTATACAAGGATAAAATTACTTTAATTTTACTTAAAATGAGCTGTTTTTCTTAAAAAGCTGAATGGAGTTGAAGGAAAAGAAATGAGAGATTATGTAGATATTTAATTAATAAAGTATTCAATGTCTAGCTACATTTAAGGAAAAGAAAGAAATGGGAAGAAAAAAAAAACCACAGCAGTTTAAAGTCCACTTGTTAACATGTATCCACAATTAAAGCCCTGTTAAACTTCCATGTGGTCTCTTAAAAACTAAATTATTTCTCATTTCTGTGAATTTACAATTGCAACATTGTAATTTTTTCAATGGATGCTTTATAGATACTTAAGTGACTAAGTGATTTTTTTCACTTAAGTGATATCCTGTGACCACTGAACTAGTGAAGAGTCCTTAGCTTCTCAGAAAGACGAAAGCATTTGTATGATTGCAAAAGGTCCTTTCAAGTGATTATAACCTATTATAAAAATTGTACTTCGTTTCAAAATCTAATTCACATAAATCCAAATACATTTTATTAGAAATCTGAAAACAAAGGAAAATTTACAATGACCTTAGCCACAACAATAACCATGTAATACCATTCGTGAGCATCTTTCAGTGTTTCCTAAGTGTTAATTAATCTTAAAACAGTCCCCTCGTGCATAAAATCTGCTTTAGCTGACAAAATGTGTCATGTTGACTGTGTCAACAAATGGTATATAATGAGAAAGCAAAAAATAAGTCCTCTAGACAACTCCAAGATATGGCAACATTTTGGCAAAATCTTCCTTTGCCCAACGAGTGTGGCCACTGTCCTTGAAGAGAAGCACTTCTGTAGAGAAAGAAAATAAAGCTGTTGTCTCTGATTTAGTGGGTGCTGACTAAGGTCATCACCCAACTCTTTTTATGCTTTGCCTCACGGTTACGGTAGGATAGGTTCCTCAGGGACACAAAGGGCAAAGGCAGGACCAAGTGAAGGCTGAAGGGAAAGAAAATGAAGACTGTTCCTGGTCTGGCTCCCCAGTTCTAGTGACTCTCCTCAGCTCCTTCACTTCCATTCATTTATGAAGTGCCTACTCCATACTAGACTGAAGATAAAATGTGGGAACAATTCCTGCTAGCCAGAAGTTTAAAAACCACAGCCTCCTTTTTATCTCACACTCAAATTGTCCCTGGATCCTACAATGAAATAACCAGATCACTGAGAATCTGGTCTTTATCTGATGCACAAACAAGTCTTATGTATCAGTACTGTGGATGCAGAGACACACTATCTGCACCTATGTGTAACTCTCCCTTTCATCATAAGGTCTAAATAGAAAAAGGGAAGGCATAATAATGCACAGTTATACAAAGAATGAAGCCTTACAAAGTATTTTTTCTTCACAACCACTCTAAAAGATAGAGACTACACTATTACTATCTTCATTTTAGAGATGAGGAAACTGAGGTTCAGAGAGACTAATTTCCCTATAGCTACATTTCCAAATTAAATGTGAATATGAAGTTTTGATCTTAGGTCTCCTGACTCCAATCCCAATACTCTCACTACTATACCACACTTCCTTCATACCACATTTCCTTTTGCAAATGCATGCACTCTCTCTTCCTCTCTCTCCCTCCCCCCCCTATTTCTCCCTCTCCCTCCCTCCCTTTCTCCTTCTTTCTCTCTCTCAGAAAGTCTCTGAAGGACTTGCTTCTGGAATAGGAACACAGGGAAGAAGGCGTAGACCAAGAAAAGGGGAAAAAAATTCTAATCAGAGACAACGGATGGAGGAAGGAGGAAGGAAAGCAGGAAGGAAAAAGCAAGCAAGCCAGGGCCTCCCCACACAACAGAAAAGGGGTCACAAAAAGACGACCCAAAGCAAACCAAGAAGTATCCTCTTCAGGGGTCCCAGTGAGAGGAAATGTCCCACTCTTTTTCCCAGATCCTTATTCCCAAGCCATCTCATTCTCAATCAGCCCATATCTCTAGCCCTCAACTTCACAAGTGGAAAGAATCCTAGATAATACTAGCTAAAATTTCCATAGTGCTTGTTATGTGCCAGGCATTGGGCTAAGTGCTTTATAATTATTATCTCATTTCTTGATCCTCACAACAGCCCTGAGCGCTAAGCAGTATTATTATCTCCAATTTACTGTCGAGGAAACTGAGGCCAACAGAGGTTAAATAAATTTGCCCAGGGTCACACAGCTATTAAATGTCTAAGGCTTGATTTGAACTTAGGTCTTTTTGACTCCAGGCTTGGTGCTCTGTTTACTACACCACCTAGCTAGCTGTCCTAGGTCCCACTAAAACAGAGGGAAATGTGTTTTTGGCATGCCATGCAGGAACTGGGCTATTTTCCCACTGAAATACTGTAACATAAAGTATAGAGGACCTCTTGTACTTTAGCAGAGATGCATTACAGGGTAAATGATCTTAATGTGGGCTGACCTGAAAACCTAAACCTTACATATAATCCCATTAATGATGAAAAATAAATGAATTATTAATTCATTTTAAAAACTAATGAACATATTTTTGGAACACAACACATTTGTTAAACCCATAGAAATGTTCCAGACCAGTTGTGCACAAATCTAATTTTTGTAAACTGAATCACATCTTAAATACACTCTGGAATCTTACTAAAGGAATCATATGGTGAATTTTTATAAAGATTCTCTTTGTAAAATAAACACTCAATATATCTTTGAGACAGACATAGTAATGCACTCCTGTACTCCCTGCTACTGGGGGAGGCTGAGGCTGGCAAATCGCTTGAGCTCGTGAGTTCTGAGAAGAATGAGAGCTAAAGCTGATTGAGTGTCCACATTAAGTCCAGAACCAACATGTGAGACCAGAAAGCAAGGGGCTATCAGGCTGCCTAAGGAAGGACTAACCAGTCCAGGTCAGAAATGGAGTACACTAAAGCTTCCAGTTGTATCAGCAGTAGAATTGGGCCCATGAGTGGTAGCTGCACTTCCTGTGCCTGCCTAGGCAAGATACAGACCTAGACTCCAATGTACAGAGTTCTAGCTTAAGGATCATTCTGCAGACCTCCCCACTTCCTTCATGGGGCTTTGTGAGGGCCTCATCCCCTCTGCAGCTCTGAGGTCCCTGCAGCCAAAGAGGCTTCAGTGCCTGGGACCCCACAGACAAAACAGAGGTCCCCAGGGCTATACTTGCATGGCCTCTGCCACCTCTGCTGCCATCACCTACCAAGAAGAGCCAGATTTGGAGCACTGGCCAGCACTGGGAAGTTGAATTTTCCTAATTCAAATTTAGGTAAAACAAGAATTGTCTATGTATGTATGGATGTGTGTGTATGTATATGTGTGTGTGTGTGTGTGTATCTATATATATCTATATACACATATACATATACATATATATGTATGTATATGTATATATACATATATATACACCCATATATAGATACATATATAGATTATTTTTTTAAAATGTAAGATAATCTAAATTTTCTTGTATCTGGTCTGCTTAAGGCAACACATGCCTGTTCTTCCTAAGTATTTTTTCCTTGGTATAAGCTTTTTTAAACGATTACTTATAAAGACTGTGCTTTTATTGTGGTTTCCTGACTGAGCTACCAGTTTCCCTCCCATGTGTTGCTAAGCACCTCCTTATCAAGGTCAATTTCTTACACCTAAGAATACGAAATGAAAATAAAAGCAAAAAGTATCAGAATTCAGTGAAACTGAGGAGAAAACAGAAATTTTACACTAAGAATTAAATTAAAATATACTTTAGAAACAAATTATCACAAATTGGTAATACTACCAGAGATAGAATATTGGAGTGATCTTACCTGATGTTACATTTATATTCTCACTTAAGTTCAAGCGAGACACTTTTAGCCCAATGAATGGGTATACTGTATGTCAATGGGAAGTCTAAAGACTTGATAGACGAAAGAAAACAAAAGAAATAGGAATATGGAAATTAAGGGAAGAAAGGGAGGGAGAGATGTCATGAGACACCCAATGAAAAAAATACATACCCAGCAGGAATGGCTTCTCACAATTGCTTCAGGAGCCATTACAGAGTAGCTGTGCTACAGATTCTTTACTATTTATCTTACAGGATAAGACTGTCTAGTTATTACAAACTAATAAAAATCTCAACAAGAAGAGAAGAAGGGATCAGAGAGAGTTATGTGAGAAATGCCATTGACAAATTTAAAGATCATAGGGGAGACTTTTTTTTAAAAGAGACATCAAGGCAGGAACCAAGAGGTTCGTACTGGTGGGACTATGATGCTATGAAAAATTAGTATATTAGCAGTTAGGTAAAAACTGCTAACTTTTAAAACTAACAAGTCAGGTTACATTAATGATGCAAATCTGCTGCCCCCTGCTGGCCATTAAGATTTTTTCAAAGAAGTAAAATCATCTAAAGTTTTAGTTTATAATAGATCACATCCATTTTCAGAAAATTTTTTTAACAAGGTAACATAAGTCTTCATCAAAAAAGGAAATCTCAAGTGATATAACAGTGTTAATATTAAAAATATGAAATCCTAATCCAACCATCAAAATCAAAAAAGTCTTTTGTGTTCTACAAAACTTTGTAACAAGTTTGAGGTATCAAAAACCTGAAATTATTTTACATATGGCCAAAATAACAATGAAATCTTTACTTTTCACATAACACATTTATGACAAGCTTCCCAAAAAATTATAAAGAAATTTTAACTTAAAAGAAAAAAATGAACTCCCCAAACACAATGAAAACTGAAGAAACAAAAATGAGTCATTATCCTTCCTGAATTATTTGTAAAACCAAAATCACTATTCTTTAATCACTGGTATGGTTCTCTTGTATCACAGGTTTTATGATCCTACTTGGGCAATAAAATTTATTTTGGAAAACAGTTCAATTTAATTCAGTGACTTACAGCATAATGCCTTTGTCATCAAGAAATAAAACCACACAAGAAAACTGAATTTTCAAAGTATATGTGTTGATTCTTTGAGACCAGTCTTGACCTTAAATTTTTTGAAAAACATATTTAAAACCAAAACCCACATTTTCCCCTAAAGAGAAAAAAAAACAGATGTTCTCATTTTTCACTGCAAATTCTCAATGTCACTTTGATATCTTCCCCAAAATACTTGTCTTGCTTACCACACACATGATGTAGGAGAGGATAGCACCAGAGGAGCCAATCAGAGCACCCACAATAGTGAGCAAGTTGTTGTTAAGAAGGAAACCTTCAGCACACAGAGCCCATCCTGAGTAGCTGTTCAACACAGTGATGACTACAGGCATGTCAGCACCACCAATAGCAGCCGTTAAAGTCACACCCTGATAAAGGAAAAGCAAGAACAAATTAATTAAGCAAGAAGCAATGTAAGACAACCCCGCTTACTCAACAACAGCACACTGGTAAGGCAGACTTATCAATGACAACCTTACTTTACAATGATAACCTGAATATAGGTCACAAATTTAGCTAGTCAAAAACTACTGTAATTACTTGAATCCTTTCCTGTAGCTCAGATATACCTTAAATAAGAGCAATAGCATCAACTTTAATGTCTAATTTGTCTAAAATCTGAATACAGTTTATACAAAGTATATACAATACTATCTTGCAGTATGGATAGACAATTATATTTCTAAGAAATTAAAATTTATTTGAAATTTTAAGAGGTGGCCATCATTCAGCTCATTATAGTAAATGGAGCAACCATTAAAATCCTGAAGTGTTTTGAGACAGTAAAGCAAAATTTATCATGCATGCCTCAAGTGAATTCAAAAAGAACAGGGGTAGAGATCATAATCTCAGGTGATATAATAGCAAAAATAGTTATGATTAAAATCTTGAAGTGTTCTAATCAGATAGCAAAGTTGGACATTTTAAAATCAAATATGAATCATTAAAATCATGGAGGAATGGACTCTCTAAATGATTGAAGACAGCTACCACGTATTATTCTACCATCCCTGAGTCTCTTTTTGAAACTAAAGACCTGCACATTTTTCAACTGTTCCTCACATGACACAGATTTCAAGACTCCTCACAATCTTAGTGGCCCTTCTCCATGCAATCCAATCCAACAATCTAGCATTTACTAAGAATCAAATATGTGCAAAATAGTTGGCTAGATACTAGGGATACAAAGAGACCGGGACTGGTCTTGTGATTTCGTTGTTATCTGGAACTTCCAGATAAGGAAACTCCTTATCTAACAATGCAACACATAGTCTTAGGGTGTTGTCTAGGACACAAAGTAGTTAAATTATTTGCCCAGGGTCACCCTACCAATTTGTGTTCAAGGAAGGACTTAAACTCAGGTTTTTCTGGCTCTAAAGATGGCTCTCTATCCCATATAACATAATTTGAAAATGAAAAACAGTTCCTGCCTTCTAGGAGCTTAGAATCTGCTAATAAAAAAAAAAAAATTAGCTCAGGATATCCTAAGAAGTATCTTATAAAGATTAAAAGAATAGTAGGACTATTCAGGGTGATTTTCCTTCCTTGAGAGATGTGTAATAGATGTAATAATAGATGTTTCATGGTAACCAGTCAGTAAATCAACAAAAATTATTATTAGAGACCTACTATGCTCCAGGTACTGTACTAAGTCCTGGGTCACAAAGAAAAGCAAAACATAGTCCATGACCTCAAAAAGCTCATAGTCAGGCTGTTCTTTTAGAAATCATCTCTTCTCAAAGGTAAAATCTCAGAAGCCTTTGATAGTTCTTTATTTGAGAAACACTTAAGTTAACCTCAGTAAAATTTTTAAAATGCACAGAACTAGTGACAAACAATTCAATCACTGAATTCTTTTCTGAATCTAAAATGCCCTATAAGGTAATGGCTTCAACTTCAGAATTATTATGGAAATTCAGCTTCCTTTATTAAAGTCACTAAACCATACAAACTACTTGACAATGATGCCACACTGCTAGACATATATTGCAAGGAGATCAAGGGCAAAGGAAAAACCCCCATGTGTACAAAAATATTTACAGCATCACTTTTTGTAGCTACTAAGAAGTAGAAGCAGAGTAGATACCCATCAATTGCGAATGGCTGAAAAAAATTATAATATAAAATGGAATATTACAACAACAAATCTAAATAAGTGAAGTTTAGGAAAAACTTATATGAACTGATGAAAAATAAAGTGAGCAGAACTAGGAGAATAATATTTACACAATAAATAATTTACTCAATAATTAAAAGGAAAGTACATCAAAAGATATCAGAATGGTTTTACAAGTGAATTCTACCAAACATTTAAAGAACAATTAATCCCAATACTATATAAACTATTTGGAAAAACAGGTGGAGTCCTACCAAATTGCTTTTACAACACAAAAGACATCAGAACAGCAATGTAATAAAAAAAAAACTAATGAAGCATTTTAATAAAATACATTTAGCTGATAGTTGAAAATACAACGTGTAATAAATGGTTTATGGTAACCAGTCACTCCATCAATAAAAATGTATTGAGCACCTACTATGTGCAAAGTGCAGGGGATACAAAGAAAGGCTCTCAAGAAGCTCAAAGTCAGGATATTTGTTTCAGACTCATCTCTCCTCTTCAAATATCAGATCCTAACAGCATTTGATAGTTCTTTATTTAGGAAGCACTTAGGTTTATTTGATATAACCTCATAGCAAAACAATTAGAGACACTTCACAGAACCAGAAATAGAAACCCCATTACTGACTCAATGAAATAATTCAAAAAGACTCCACGATACCTACAAGTTCATTGCTGTTTGTCCTTCATTTTCAAAGAGGACCATGACATCAGGGAGGTGATGCCATGACATGGAAGTGAATTGGATTAAAGTGAGGGAGGGCAAGGTTACCAGCCTCACTTTCTCCTCTGGAGCCACCCGGGTTCAGTGGCCAGATATAGATCAGGACAACTGGGAATGGCCTAGAATACAGTGGGAGACACTGACCTTTTCACACTAAGATCTTTAACAGTTCTCATGCCCATTCAGTGATTAAGGCTTAATAAGAAATGATTCAGAGAATGGCCTCTCAAAAAAAGAAAAATCAATCTGGGAGGGGAAGACCCTCAGGGTTTCCAGCCAAAACAGAAACAATTGCTATTTACATTCAAGTCAGATACAACATGATACACCTTTAGAGATGATGAATGAGGTCAGAAAATAAGATAAAAAAGTCTGAATTAGCCCTATCAGGAAAATTTAACAGACATGAGTAGAATATAGTTTTATAGAATACTTCCAATGGCCCTTGTTCCATTCCTCCATTTACTTACCATGATAGCTGAGAGGGCAGACACAGAACCCAGACAGGTAATTCCCATCGTGTAGCTCGGATCAAGCATGTATGGAATTATTCCACCTGCACTAGCAGTCAACAAGCCTAGATTGAGTAAATGCCTTCCAGGTAGGAGGAGAGGGGCAGATTTCAGTATTCCTAGAAACAAACATATTTTTCAGGATCTAGAAATTTTGCTAAGACTTTATTCCCCTTAAAAATAAGGAAAACATAAGGAAATTCAGAACACTGACTCTGTGACACAGGATACTGAAAACACAGAAGGGAATTCAAGTACTTTCTCATAATGAACTTTGATGGGGGCAGGGAAAATTCAGAGTCTGGTTTAACTTAACTCTGTTTTTTTCCTCCTACTTTGATCAGAAACACAAACCATTTCTTTACCCTTTGTAATACCGTCTTGGAATCTTAAAAAGCAATTTTACTCTGGTATGACCAACACATTACTAGTTAAGTGTGGTTTTGTTTATTTAAAAACTTCAATACTGCATCTTTAAATGAGACTTTCCTAGTCCACGAGCATCCCTGATTATATCAATGGAGCCCAAGGGAGAGTCTTTGTTGCTTAATTGTTGCTAAAGACTCAGTAAAAGAATGAGAAAGTTTCAGGCTTGAAGTTCTTTTGTGATTTTTAAGTTTTGTGGAAGTTTCAAACTAAAGTTGAATGAACAGATTACCAAAAGGCAAGAAAGGATTTTTTTTTAATTGTAAATTTTGGAAAGCAGTTTAGATATCATCTCTAGAGAGTTGCCTTCTTAAGGAAACATTGAAAACAGTGTTTATTTCCTGTTTCTATTATTCTCATGATTGAATTTAGAAGTTCCAAATGCTGCCATCTTGGCAACACTATGGTAGATGTTTTTTGTTTGTTTTTTTCACAGAACACATGGTGCCAGCAATCACAAAAATATTCCAAAATGTGCCTTCTGTTGCCACCCACTCTATCCTACAGAAACAGATCAAAGGACAAATGTCGACTCTGGTCCTTGATGGACTCTCTAAGAGGTGTCTAATTAAGGATTGTAATACCTTGGGTTTTTTTTAATCTTCACAATATGACACAAACAACTTTGATATATAAAAACCTGTGACTTCAGGCAAATTCGGGGACTTTAGTTTCTTTACTTCTGCTATTTATAGAAATCCTTTCAAGTCTTTATGAGACTTATGATAATGGATGAATATAGGCTATCTTCCAAGATGAAAATGAAGTTGTATATTATATAACTGCTGCTCCTTTAATAACTTTTAGAAATTTTGTCCAGATACTTTCAAAACTTTAAACAAATTCAAAAGAACTTAAAACTCAAAAACAGAAAGAAAACAAATGCATTCACCTCCAAGTTTAAACACTTACCCTGCAATTTTCCATAGGCAATGAGGGAACCGCTAAAAGTCACACCACCAATATAAGTACCTAGATAAGCCACAATCTTGGTGAGGTTTGCTGCTGGATCCACTGCAAAATGTGGATACTCGACCATGTATTCTGCTATACAAGTAAACACAGCTGCCAAACCTACCAAACTGTGAAAAGCAGCAACTAACTGAGGTAAATCAGAAATCTGGATACGCTTCGCAATCGTCAAACCTGTGAAGGCCCAAGGACAAAGAGAGAGAAAATTTAAAAATAAAGCTTGACCTCTTTCAAACCAAAATATAATTGAAACATAAAAAGCACTTAAAGCTACTCATCATTATTATAATCACCAATTATTTACTAAGCATCCTACAATAAATGAAACACATTCTATGGGGATTCCAAAGATGTCATGGCAGCTTAGCTCTGTGGAGGAAATCTGGAGAGCCTAGAAATTTCTGACCTACTCCACCATCTTCCCAGAATGCCCCTCACTCTGGTATATTCTTTTATATTTATATATATATATATATATATATATATATATATATATATATATATATATATATATATATATATATATATTTGTGTATTATATTATATATTTTTTATATATATAATATATATTTTTTATACATTTTCTCAGTAGACCACCTCGGAAATAGAATCTAGGCCACCACACTTTTTTGTCCAAAATGTCTTTTTGCCATGCCCTTTTCTCACTTTGCATGTGCTTTCCCCCTCTTCCCTTCAATTGCTACCTCTCCCCTAGGCTAATCTAGAACATCAGCATCTCCCTCTCTACACTTCTTATGATTCTATACTTCCCTCTAAACCCCCTGTTCAGCTCCCACTATCACCCACCCACAGAACAGGCAGATGGAGTCGACAGGGACCTCAGTTTCCAGGTTGGGGAGAGTAGGAGAGCAATCTGGGTATTCTAGAAAGAAATGCACAGCTAGGAATAGGCAAAGTAGTGGGACAGAATACCTACTGGTATAGTATGGCACAGTTTATGCAGTACTGATACTATTGGACTCATGATAATCAAACTTCTACACTGGACCTGTGTGAGAGCCTATTCAAGAATCATTCCTTCGATTGTCCTTCAAGAGACTGTGACTATCCCACACACAGGGGTCAAAAGCACTCCTGTGACAAAAATAAACATGTAATTCCCAGCAAGCAGTATATGGCATGATATAAATAAAACAACACGTTGTCCTACCAAAAAAAAATTAAGATCTATGTTGGATAAATATATTAATATCTAGACTTGTTTTTTAAAATGATCATAAAGGAAAAAATACATTAAAAAAGCACTTTAAAACCACTGCCAGCTTATAGCTAGAGGTTGATTTTCATTCTGGCTGCATTTTTGCAGCAGAATAAGATTTAAGCCAGGTATAATTAAACAAGTGCTGTAGTACTCTATGATCAGTTCATTAGGCAAAGGGAAGTAGAAGCCTACATTTTTCCTAACAGATACAGTACTTGCCTTATTTCTTTATGGACCCTGGGGAAGACCACTGAAGCCCATTTGCCCTGGGAACTTTCTAGACCAATAATTTTAAATGTCCTCCCTGGGAGGTCAAACAGTAGCATGGAGCAGGGATGGAATGTGCCTTCAGAGGTCTAGAAGTACTCACTAATCATGGGACTTAGGGATGTTGGCTATTTTAGGCTTCCTAACAAAGGCAAAATCCAAAAACTCCAGATTCATAGACCTACGAAGAAATGCCATAACAAGCTAAAAGCATAAAGCTCACATCTGGTGCCTCTCTACCTACGTACAAGTGTAATGTCCTATGTGCAAAAAAAGAACCCTCTTTAGTGGTTCTCATTTTAAAGGTTATGATCTTTTCAGTTTTTACATCCCACTGCTTACCAATGGTGCCGCCCAGAGTCATTGCTCCAGACATCTGAGCTAACAATTCTGGATTCGGATTAAGACTTCCCAGAGTGGCTGCCAAACCTCCAGCAACACCAATCATGCCCAAGGCATTTCCAAGACGAGCAGTTCCTTGTGTGGAAAGACCCGCCAGGGCGCCAACACAACATAGACCTGAGCCCAGATACATCATCTTTTAAAAGAGAGGGAGAAAAAGATTATATTATCAGAACTTTCCATTTTTTTAAAAAAAAAGAGAGAATTGCTCTTGAGAAGTCATGAGTCTCCAAGGCCGGATATTAATCTTAACCAAAATGATTGAGAAAG
The DNA here is from genome assembly GCF_011100635.1 of Trichosurus vulpecula. NCBI lineage: Eukaryota > Metazoa > Chordata > Mammalia > Diprotodontia > Phalangeridae > Trichosurus > Trichosurus vulpecula. Next base: position 409,534,772 of record NC_050573.1, on the reverse strand, counting down.
TATTCCAAGGAATTTTTTTCCCTGATTTTTAAAGAATTTGTTCTATTTGTTAGTATAGGAAGAGAAAGAAAAGAGGGAAAGGGGAGAAAAAATAAAGAAAGAAGGAAAAGAGGGAGAGAGTAAATAAACATTTGTTAAGTGCCTGCTCTGTAACATGTTGAGCATTTTACAAACATCTCATTGATCCTAACAACAAGCCTAGGAGGTAAGTGCCATTATGATCCCTATTTTACTATTGAGGAAATTAAGGTAGACAGATTAAGTGACTCGCCAAGGGTCACACAGCTAGTAAGTATCTGAATCCAGATTTGAATTCAGGTCTTCCTGACCCCACACCCAGCACTTCATCCACTGCAACACCTCATGGCCACTAAAGGGAGGTATACAAATGCTATAAAGTATTTAATTTCCTTAAAAAATTGTTTTTAAAAGAAAATGTATTTAACTAGGTAAATATATGTCATATATTTCTGATCTTGGGAATACTAAGCATAGAGGAACAAAAATTTGAATGAGGTGCTACATCTGATATGGATAACATAATAGTACCTAAAAAGCACCTTAAAATATCATCTCAGATCTCCCTAGGTAGAGGGTGTGGTAGTTGGGGAGGGGGGCGGAGGTAGAAGGGAACAGCAAATGCTAGAACAATTGGTACATAAAATATCCAAAAATCAGATAATCTAGCAAAATTAAAATAGTACATTATTGCCCTTAGGAAGAAATGTGTTAGCCAGACTTTTGCAAGATATTCAGCATAGAAAGAAAAGGATAAAAAGAATATGGCATGGTACTGTTCTTAATATGAGCAAGGTATTATAAAGTAAAAAAGGAAACCCCTTAAGAACATGATGCTACAAGGAACCTCTAGGTATAAAAATATTTTTAGCAGCTCTTCTGGTGATAGCTAAAATTGGAAAACTAAGGGAAAAGTCAAAAACTTCTGGTATATGAATGCACAGAATATTAGCACAGTATAACAGAATATGAGCACAAGAAATGATGAAATGGACCATTTCAGAGGAAACTAGAAATATCTTTATGAACTGATGCAGAGTGAAGTGAGTAGAACTAGGGGAAAAAATTATACAAAAATAACAGCATTACAGGAAAAAAAAATACTAACTTTGAAAGACTTTAGAACTCTGATCAATGCAATAATGAGCTACAAGTCCAAAAGAATAAAAATAAACATATCATTCACTTCCTGATACAGAGAAGGCAGCAATGTAATAAAGAGAATGTAACATAAAGAAAGAGACATCCGTTTTCAAGAATGGCTAATATGGAAATAGTTTTGTCATGTTTTATCTTTGGATTTTTTTTTTGAACATTCAATGGGGAGGAGAGGGGAAAGTAGTAAAAAAGGATAGATTAATAAAAATAAATTTAAAATTTTTAAAAAAAAACTATGTTTAAAAAGAACATGATATGGAATATTTTACTTAGTTATCAGATCTGTGGAATAGGGAAGAATTTATGACCAACCAAGAGACAGAGAGCATTACAAGATGTAAAATGGATCATTTTGATTGCATCGAATTAAAAACACAAACAAACAAACACAACCAACATAGCCAAAATTAGAAAGCAAGCAGAAAACTGGGGGGGTGGGGTTAGAAATTTTACAAGAAGTTTCTCTGAAAAAGGCCTCATTCCTCATATATATATAGAGAACTGAATCAAATTTATAAGAATATAAGGATATAAAGCCTATGAATGGGCAGTTTTGAGATGAAAAAAAATATTAAAAAAATGCTCTAGACCTCTACTGATTAGAAAAATGCAAATTAAAGTAACTCTGAGGTACCACCTCACACCTATTAGATTGGATAATATGATAGAAAAGGAAAATGATAAATGCTGGAGTGGGTGCGGGACACTAATGCATTGTTGGTGGAGTTGTGAACAGATTCAACCATTCTGGAGAGCAATTTGAAATTATGCCCAAAGGGCTATAAAACTCTGTATACTCTTCCAAAAAAAAACAAACTGTATACTCTGTGATCCAGCAACAGCACTACTAAGTCTAAATACCAAAGAGATAAACAAAAAAGAAAAGTACTTATATGTACAAAAATATTTATAGCAGCTTTTAACGATGGCAAAGAACTGAAAATTGAATAGATGTCCATCAACTGGGAAATGGATGAACAAGTTATGGTATATGATTGTAATGGAATACTACTGTGTTATAAGAAATGATAAGGAGGATATTCTCAGAAAGACCTGGAAAGAATTATATGGACTGATGCAAAGTGAAATGAGCAGAACTAGGAGGACACTGTACACAGTAACAGCAATACTGTACGATGATGAATTGTAAATGACTTAGCTATTCTCAACTGTACATTGACCCAAGACAATTCTGAAGCACTTATGATGAAAAAGGCTATCCACCCCCAAAGAAAGAATTGATGGAGTCTGAATAGAGATTGGAGCATACTTTTTTTCCTTAATTATTCTTGGGCTGGTTTTTTTTTTCCTTTTGCAACAAATGTGGGAATGTTTTGCATGACTACACATATATAATTTATATCAAACTGTTTGCCTTCTCAGGAGGTGGGGAAGGGTTGGAGGAAGAGAGAGAATTCAGAACTCAAAAATTTTTTTAAATGAACGTTAAAAATTTTTGTTTACATGTAACTGAGAAAAGAATAAATTTAAATGTAAATTAAATTAAAACAAATTAAATGCAAAAAAAAAGGAACATGACATTCCACATAAAGAAAGCCTAGCAATTCAACTCAATTCAGATGATTTATTTGAAGAAGTTTGTTGATGTAGAAGAGTCAGATCGTATATTTAGCCCTAGAATGGACCTTAGAGGTCTTCTTGTCTAGTCATGTCAAACTCACATAGAGAAGAGGTCCACTAAACCACATATTGACTTAGAAAACCACAAATTAATATTGTCAATGTTTTATTTTATTTATATTTATTATGTTAAATATTTTCAAATTACATTTTAATCTGGTTCAGCAATGCATGTTTGACACCTCTGATCCAGGCCAAACCAATCGTTTTAAACATAAGGAAACAATTCAAAAGATGTTAAGTAGCGACAGGGCTTCACACCAAAACCAGGTCTCTATTCATTGCCCTATACCTCCTTTCATATTTATCAACTTTTTTTTACTATACTGAAATTCACACCAATGAAAATGAGACTATAAACATTTAAAACAATACATAAAATGTGAGGTTTTTAAAACAACATGGCTTCTCTAACAGACTCTATTTCCACATTAAGGCATCACACCAACATAGGTAGCTTTGTGGCTCCAAAGGAACATTAAAATGCTACCATGACTGTGTCCTGAGATGATTTCTATAGAGGCTGCAGTCTAAAATTCACTATGGCATATTTTCTCATTTCAACGAGTGAATCACTTTCATCACCTTCCCATCCTGGAAGAGGGATATGAAGATCAGAGCTACAGTTTTTTCCCTTTTTTAAGCACAAAAATATTTTTAAGTGTTGACAGATTGCAATTTTGAACTTAACCTCAGTTCAAGTCCTGGCTTGGCCATTTACTCAAAATTGAAATCTATCAATACAAAAAGAACTCAAAAACAGTTCCCACCACCAAGGAGATTATATTCCTTTTTTGTTATTTTACTTCTATCTTTTGTTTTTACATTGCCTTGATTTCCCCTTGAATTCCTTCTCTTCTCTCCTCTCACAGAGCCATCCCAATAGCAAAGAATTTTTTTAAAAGAGAAAGAGAAAAAAATAAGTAGAAACAATCAATATGTCCAAAAAAATATGACATGTGAAATACATATGTAAAAGCTTGCATCCTAAAGGGGGAAACAATATTGACGTAAATAGGTACACATAAGATACATGAAGAACAGATGGAAGACTAAGGCCAGATTTAAGGATCTGACTTAACTCCATCCAGGGTGTGCCTAACTCTGGGTCCACTTTGGTTTTTTTATGAAACCATTACTTTAAAAAAAGAACCCACCAACTTTAAAATGGACATCAGCACTCCAGCATAAGCTGGTTGGTACAGAGGAGAGAGCACTGGCCTAGAGTCAGAAAGAACTGAGTTCAAATTCGTTTTCAGATACTTATTAGATATGTGACCCTGAGCAAGTCATGTAACTTCTCTGTGCCTCAATTTCCTCATCTACAAGATGAAAATAATAACAATACCCACCTCCCTACCACCAACCACCAGGGTGGTTGTGAGGATAAAGTGAAATAATATTTGTAAAGCATTTTATAAATGCTAGCCATGATGATGATGATGATGATGATGATGATGATGATGATGATGATGATGACGACGACAACTACCTTTTTTTAGCAGCAAGAGTAGCAAGGATAGTATCATGCATATAATAGGCACATAATAAATGATCATCAAACCAAATGGTCAAGGCGTTAAGAGAAATGGCCAAGATTTGCTAGAAAAAAGAAAAGGTAATTCTACCTCAAATGCCTGGCATTTAAAATATAATAAATACACTTGTAAAGAACTCTCATTAAAAAAAAAATTCATCCATTTTTTTTTCTTCTGTCACAATAATCCTGCAAAGTAGGTAAGCTGGATTAGCAGAATGGTAATATCACACTAGAAGGGCAGCTAGTTAGTACAATGGCAAGAATCCAGGGCCCGGCATCAGGAAGACTCATTTTTCTGAGTTCAAATCTAGCCCTAGACTCTTACCAGCTCTGTATGATCCTGGGCAAGTCATTTAACTGTGTTTGCCTCAATTTCCTCATCTGTAAAATGAGCTAAGAAGAAAATGACAAAGCATTCTAGTAACTTTGCCAAGATAACCCCAAAAGGGGTTACAAAGAGTCAGATGTGATCGAAAATGACTAAACAATAACAAAACTCTCGTGCTCCATTTACAAATGGGAAAACTTAGACCAAGAAAGTAAGTGGCTTACCCCTGTTACACAACCAATTAATGGCAGGGCCAAGAATAGTTCTGTGACTCTTAGCCCCACTGCTCTTTCTATTCTACCAAAATGCATCCAGCTTTATTGCTTCGATTGGTTCAACAGATGGTTGCATACTCCTAAATGCAAGGTTTAACTGGAAAGAAAAAAAAACATACATTGCTGAAAAAAAGTAAAATGGCCCTTTACCTGTTCAATGCTGTAGCCACCATAGAGTGAAGCTAAATAACCCCCAACAAAGGTACCAGCTGGGAGCAGATACAAGTAATTGTATTCAGGGGGATCAGTCGGACGTTTGAACATGTCCAACATCCTCTGGGTCACCAGGAAACCACCTAATCAAGGTAAATGAAATTTGAAAATTACTGAAATGGTTTTATTGAAGAAGACAGCTATTTAAATAGGTGCTATGGTATTCCTACTTTAAAGGAACCTTATAACCTATGAGTCATTTTAAATACTGTTTTATAACGAATCATGAGGAAGGACATGGTATAGGAAGCAAGTTCAATTAGGAAAAAATGTTATCAGAGTACAGAACCAATTATTTCCACATGACTAAAAATACAGAATGAGAATACAAAAGCTCAAAGGTCATAAATCTATTTCTAACTTGCTGTTCTGCTTATTAAACAATATTATAATTAATTCTGATAAAACAATCAAAAGAACACTATGTCAAGAGTTCATAGTATCACAGATCTAAAGTTAGAAGGAGCCTTAGGTCTTCTGGTACAACCCCCTCATTTTACATATGAGAACATATCTTGATCAGACATGAAGAGGTAGCAAATGGCAGACCCAGCATTTGAACATCAGTTTTGGAATCACGAAGACCTCAGTTCAAATCCAGCTTTAGACATTTATTAGCTATGTGACCCTGAGCAAGTCACTTAACCCTTTTTGCCTCAGTTTCCTCATCTGTAAGATGAGCTGGAGAAGGAAATGGCAAATCACTCCAATATCTTTGCCAAGAAAACCCCAAAAGGGGTCACAAAGAATTGGACACAACTGAAAAACGACTGAACAACAACAAACCTCTGACCCTAAAATCAGCACTATTTCCAATGGCACCACAGTACATTAAAGTTCTTCCACTACCAAACAGGGAGGGAGAAAACACCAAGTCATGCTAGACTTTCTATCTTCAGGAACAAGCAATGATAGCGTGATAGGATACTGATAGTTTCAGAAAAATTCCTAAGTCGATCTATAGATACTATAATGATATGCCTGAGCCAATTTAATTCAGAGCTATGTCTAAAATAATTTTCCAGTTTATCTACAGCAAGAAATTCTTTTTAATCACAACAACTTCCAAGAACCATAGTTTTTAAAAATAGATGAGTATAACATTCCTTTCAAAGGGGTTTCATGACTTGAGGACAAAAATTTCTTAATTCCCAACTGAATTCCTGCATAGCTGACAAGTCCTCAAACAGCCTGTTGGTGCTGATTCAGTTTTCAATCTTCATTAAAAAGCATTATGAGCTATGTATTTTAATTATTTTCTAGATATAACAGTAGATGAACAAGGGAACTGAAGTTTCACAGATGCTGTATTATCAACAGGAGAGTCCGTCCAAGTACCTGCAATGTTGACAGAGGATATGAAAGCAGCAAGTGCAGCAAGACCCTGAGGTGTGTTGGAAGGATACATGTGTCCTCCCATGAGTGCCAACCCTCCAACAGCGGTCAAACCTAGGAAGGAAGAATAAAACAAAGTAAGTGACTGATAAAGAAGCTTCCAAGTCAAAATAATGTTCCCATCTCACTTCAATCACATGTAATAAGTATAGAAATGCTCCAGTTTTAAAAAAAAAAAAAGTCAACAAAACTCTAATTGTTACTTTATAAAAATCATATAAATAACAATTTAAGATTGCCTGGCTAAGCAACATTTTCCCAGGATCGGGATGGTAATGTAGGAAAAGTCCTGGTCTGGTTCAAGTTTAGAGCAAGAGCTACATCAGCAGGTGCCTCATTAATGTTTGTTGAATTTGAAGGCCCAGCTTCCTCTCTTAACTAGCGTTATGTGTTTGCACAAGTCACAGCCTCAATCTGGATCAAAGTTTCTTCACCCATGAAATGGACTTGCACTTCAAACAGTGCCTGGCACATAGTAGGTACCTAATAAAAGCTTGACGAATTGAATGACTAGAAATCGTATTAGAAGAACTCTAAGGTCCCCCAGATCCTACCAATATTCTTGAAGTCAAGGGCTAGATGATTTGTCTTTGTATCCTCAGCACCTAACTACGTAATATGTGGTGAATAAATATTCATTAAAGTGAAGATGTGATTCTATGATTAGAAAGAATCTATATCAAGGAAGGAAGAGAGGGAGGGATGAGAAAGGAAGGAAGGAGAGGAGGGAGGTAAGGAGGGGAGAGATAGAAGGAAGAAAGCAGCGAGGAAGGAAAAAGGGAGGAAGGGAATAAGTACTTATTAAGTGCCTACTATGTGCCAGGCACTATGCTAAATACTTAATTAATAGTTTTATCCCCACAACAATCCTAGGAGATACATGGTATAATTATATCCATTTTACAGCTGAGGAAACTGAGACAGACAGAAGTCAAGTGACTTGCTAGTTAGTGTCTGAGGCATACAGTTAATTAGTGTCTGAGGCCATACTTGAACTCAAGTCTTCCTGATGCCAGGCCCAGTGCTCTATCCATGGTGCCACCTAGCTATTGCCATTAATGTAGAATACTGATTTCATCTAGGTACTTGATGATTTGTGTGACAATTAAAGAATGAAATAAAATGGCTGACAGATGACACCTATAAGATAGAAAATTAACCTGAAGGTATTTTACAAGATTAATATAAAATACACGAATAAGGTTTTTAGTGAGAAGGAAGAGTAACTGGATATACAAAGGTACAAAAACTATTGGGTTTTTAAAGCTGTGACTAATCTCTCTATAAGATTTAACATAAATCATGAAAAACGACGCAAGGAATCACCAAATTCGCCCTTTTAAGCAGGACAGTCCTAAGGCATTCTAGTTATTAATTTTTCAGAGCTTTATATAAGGTAAGCTATATCTTTCAAATTTTCTTTTGTAATAAAGCATATAGACCCACCCATAGAGCTGTTTTCCAGCCACTTTTCATTGAGGAAACATACATCCACTGAGCACCTACCATATATGCAAGGTGGAATTGGGCCCTTATTACAAAGGTGATAAAAACAACTACTTACATTTCAGTAATGCTTTAAGACTTACAACCATTTCCTTCAACCCTATGAGGTGGATTGTGCAATTATCATCACACCCATTTCACAGGTGAGGAAACTAAAGCTAAGAGAAGTGACTTGCCCAAGGTCATATAACTATTAAGGGGCACAGAAAGAACCAAACTCAGTTCTTTTTTTCAATAGAAGAGATTCATACGCCCCGATTCTTGGACCAAATGGCCTGTGAGAACTCTTCCCAACCTGGGATTCTTCGATTCAGTCTTTTGCAGCTTCCCCATGCGACTAAGACACAAAAGGTTCCAGTCAACAAGGAGTATACATCTCACTATATCTTGACATGATCCATCCGCCTCATATATGTCATACTGCTAAAACTATTCTTGGTCTCAGGGAATACCAAAGGAAGGTGCCTATTACCGCATGACTAGCACACCAGACTTCTTTTCTAGGAATACTAAATATTTCTACTTACTTTAAATTATACTATTCAATTTGATTTTCATACTTGATACTATTTTTAATATAATGTCATTTTATGTAAATCAATATTTCTAAACCCCACCCCAAGAAAATGGAAACTCCTAGGGGGCAGGGACTATTTTATTTACATCACACCTGATATATAGGAGGCAGTAATTAATGCTAAATGAATTATGTATCAATAGGTCCCTAGAAATTTTCATACTCTGCCAAGTAGTTTGGCCCAAACACACTGGAACACCAAAATTTGAAACGACCACCACAACAAAACCTTTAAGATAGCTCACATCACCAAATGCCCCAAATGGCATTTTATTTCTACCTGGAAGTAGAACAACTATGTAAGACACCAAGATCTTCTAAAACAATTTCTTTTTTTAACGAACTCACATAAGGTTTAAGTATGCTACTGCTTAAAGGTCAAGTACTGTTGGATTGAAACAGCAAAAAAAAAAAATCTATAATGACCTAACCTGGAGAAAAACTCCAGGAAAACTTAAAGTCCCATACCTGAGATAGCATTAGTTACAGACATCAGAGGTGAGTGGAGCGCAGGAGTTACACCCCAAACTGTGTGGTAGCCCACAATGCCAGCTAATCCAAAAGTTGTCACCATCTGAGAGAAGGCTAAATTGGGAGCTGCAATCCCCAAACCAAGTATACCAGTTAGACCTAGAGAAAGACAACATAAAAAGATGTTATTAGAAAACTGAACTATTACGGTTAAAAGCCTGCACTAAGGAAAATATGGGGAATAGTCAATGCTTTCAAAGTTAATTTAGTTCCTCTGACAGTCAATAGTAAGTGGGTTTTTTTTAAATGATGAAAGGTAAAATTTCACAGTTAATAGGAGGCCAATGAGAAGAAAAGATGAGGTCTACAACTCTCTTCTTTCAATGGAGGGGTGGGGTACTGCAATATAATCTGTGCTGACATATGTGCTTGATATGTTGGCTAGTTTTGTTTAATTGTTTTTTTTTCTTTTCTACATGGGAAGGCAAACCAGGGGAATGGGGAATACTTGGAAATGACTGGAAAGTAAAAATAATTATCATCAATAAACAAAATAATGAATTTAATTTTTAAAAAGAAAAGGAGCCAGAGACACTCATAATCAAAACCCAGCTCCTTAGCAATGTGAAAAAAAGAAAATTTCAGAGTTGGTAATATTTATGAGTCACTTCAACAATAACTTACACATATTCCTCTCTCCCACTCTCTCTCTTTCTCTCTCTCTCTCTCTCTTTCTCTGACTATTCCCTGTTATAATCAAACATAGAGAAGGCCATCTAGCTGTTAAACAAATTTTGTTCCCTAAATCACAGGCCTGTATACAATGCACCAAAGCATTTTTCAGTTTGGCCAGGATATAGCTTTTACAAAGCCAAATTTATGCCACTCTAAAATTTGGCTGGGTGAGAGAAGGAGGTTTAAAAAGAGTAGGAAGGATTTCATTCACTCCGGCACCTCCCTAAAACATATGGTGTCCACCAGCCCAGGGAGCCAAAGTGTTGCAATTGCTCCTGAATCTGGATTGTTCTGTTGGCTAGGGCCATGAGCGCCAGCTTCAGCACCAAGTCAGCAAATGTGATTTTAAAAAGAAAAAAAAAAACACAAATTAAATTAAGAATGTGCAGAAGAATACAGTCAGTTCTGAACATACATCTTTAATTATCGCCTTCCTTAATAACAAACATATGTGTAGCTCTTCCTCTAAAGAAGAACAGGGTTACCTAGTGGTAAGTGAGGGGGGAAGAAGGGAGGGAATGATAGCAAGCAAACTCAACTTTCCAAACAGGGTAATCTTCTTGAGGTGAAATGTCATTCTAGAGATGAAACAAAAGGAGCATTTAAGAAAGCTCCCATTCAAAGCACCTGGGTTCAAATCCCAGCTCTCTTGCATAATGGCTGCATGACCTTGGACAAGTCACTTAATTTCTCTTGACTTCAGTTGTCTCTTATCTGTAAAATGAGGGGGCTGGACTAGATCCCCTCTGAGAGCCCTTCTACCTCTTAACCTATGACCCCATGAGAGGGCTGGACTCAATAACCTCTAAGATCCTCTCAGTTCTAAATCTACTATTTTATAAGGATACAGAAGCATAGTTTAACTTTCTTGTACTATTTCAAAATGCCTGGCTTTACTATTTGTCTATTTAACTATTAACTATATTTAACTATACTTACTATTTGCAGGACAACTGAATAATAGATAAGCAGTATCTAAATTTTAAAGTTTAGCCAAGATTTTTTTTTCTAACGTATTCATGTTTCACACAAATGAAGTGACATTGTGAAAGTTTCCTTTCTAAGTATTAAACTGGTGCATGCCTAAAAATATTTTCCTCTCAGGCAGGTTTTTATAACAGTTTCTACTATGATGCTGCTTTGATCTTTTTTAAAGAACTAAAGAAAAGGTACATTAAAAAGACCAAAGGAACTCATATTAAGATGGTAAACAAAAAGCCATTGTGGTACAAGGGAAAGCCCACTGGAGGAGAAATCAGAAGACTCCCCCTTCGTGTCCCAGCTCTACTGGCTACGTGGCCTTGAACAAGCCCCATAATCTCACTGATCCTTGGCGCCCTTCATCTGTAAAATGAAAATGCTAATCCATGTGCTGTTTGCTTCACAAGATTAACGTGAAGATCAAATGAAGTGATTTCACTGTAAACTGCTTAAAATGTTATGATATATAAAATGTAAACTGAGAAAAAAATAAGATTTCATCTCATATCAGGTTATCTAAAAGACATAGAGAAATTCTATTTAGTCAGCCTTTAATCAATAATTTAAGTCCACAAGAACACCCAAATGAGAATAATATGCAGACTTAGTTCATAAGGCAAAGAAAATCCAATAAATGCCTTCCTTTCTAAAGCTGGAATTCACCTCTTTCAAACTTATTTAAATAAAATGGCCAAGACTCAAAGAAAATGTAAATGAGGTCCAGGACAAGAAAGCCAATAGTTTGGACTTAAGTAATCTCAAAAGGCTTTGGAAGAGACACTTCACTACACAAACTGGCATAAAGTTAAATGAACAGAAAATTAATCAACACATTTAAATGAAATAATAAATGCTGATGATGGTCCACCCATTCATAACTAGGAGCCATAAATTTGAGATTTAACAGAGGCTAAGTCTTTGAAAAAGGAGAGTGGCTTGTTAAGCTTGGTAATAAATAAATGATGAATGGATGGATGGATGGATGGATGGATGGATGGATGAATAGATGATCCCAGGATTTACTGAGGAACTTTGAATCATCTAGGAGTACAAAAGTTAGATCTGCCTATTAATTGTTAATAATTATGCTTCACCTTTTAGGGGGCAGAGATCTAACTAGATTAAAGGGGAAATTTCTGACCAAAGAACTAAAAGCCTATCTGCAATCATTCCCCATATTAAAAATTACAAGGGGAATAACTGTAGCCCAGGTGAGCGTGTGTTGCTGTCTATAACCATATTTTAAAGTTGTAACTAAGTCACAGTTAGAAACAAATAATTATATTAAGTTGCAAAGTAAGCAAGGCAAGAATTAAAAGGTCCTCAATGAGGCTAACAGAATGTTAGTTAAATACATGATAGCTATACCTGTATCCCAGTTCTTAATCTTCAAGACAAACACCTGGATTCCCCAGTGTTACCCAACTCTGCAGACAATCATGGTTGGTTTTATGCCCACCAAAAAAAAGGAAATGAATGATTTATCTTCATACATTCAATAATAGATTTATATATACATACATATATATCATTCTGCAATTTCAAAATAAGCCAAAACTCTTTAACTATTTCACTCTCACTATTGTGAAGTATTTCACAAAGTTCTTCCTCTAGACCAAAGGATCTTAATCATTTTCAGAATCATATTTTTCAATGCATAAAATAGCATACACTGGATGACAAAAGAAACATAGTTATCAACTTTTTTAAGTTCACAGGTCCCAGGTTAAGAACTCCTGCTCTAAGGGAAAATAATTTTAAAAGGGCCCAATTGCCAGTGAAATCTAATGAAGAACACAAGGCTTTCAGCAGATTTATAAATAATTTTGGTACCTAATGCATTACTTAGGAAGCTCAAATTAAACAATCACAGTGCGGGGAGGGGCAGGCACGAGTGGAGTGAGCAGGAGAGGCAAGTGTGCTATATCCCTCACCTGCTGTATATGCAGATGCTGTGGTCATGGTCTTGCGGAATGGGCTAAGAGCAGCTGCTTTCTCAGCTTCTAGCTCAGCTACTGTCTTTGGCTTTACAGGGGCTCCCTGAGGAATATTTTTTGGTGTTGGTGCTGGGAAAATTATCTTGCCATCCTAATAAAAATTAGAAAACAGGATTTAAAAGTTAAATAAATATCAGAAAAACAAAAATGTTTGAAGTAAACAATCATGACGCTGGATCTTTTTTTGTTTTGCTAAAAAGCTATTTCTTTTATATACACACCCATAAATTTTTGTTACAACACACCCACAGAACCCCAAAGCAATATTCTGTCTTAAAGAGAAATCCATAAAAGATAATCCACATAACATAGGAAAGAATTAATAGGCTTACTTACCTTCATTACCACGGTCCCCCTAATAACATGGCCCATTGTGCCAAAGTCAAAGTCATCTTTCACATCAAAATGGAAATTATCTTTGTCAGGGCTGATTGCCTTTAGAAGTTTGATAATATTGTTTGAATACAGCGTACTGGCCTGGGTAGCCATTCGGCTAGGAAGGTCTGTGTAGCCTATGTGAGTAACTCCCTAGATAAATGAAAATCGAGTTAATAAAGTTTATTACCAAATTTCAGAACATAGGATAGTTCTAATCTCATTCAATCAAAAAATAAGCATTTATCAAGCTCCTATTTTACGCTAGACATGAGGCTAAACCCTGGGGATCCAAAGAAAAGCCCTGACCTTAAGGAGCTCACAGTCTAATTGTAATTTATAAATATAGCTAACTCTCTGTACATGTTATTCCAGCCCTCTCCCCACCCGCATACAAACCCAAGTCTAAGGCAAGCTCTCGAGGGCAGAAATGATTTCATTTTTTTCTTTGCATCCCTAATAATGACAATTATTAAGCATGCAGAAAATGCATAATAAATACTTGTTAAATTGATACTTCTATAAGCAACATTTTGATTCCTAAACATAGACACACTGCATCAGCAAAATGCATGATTACTATAGCCACTACTGTTGTAACAATACCTTATGGACATAAAGTTCTCCTGGCTTAGTAGTTGCAAAGTTTCCACCTGCTTCAGCTGCTAAATCCACAACAACTGAGCCTTCCTTCATTGATTCAATCATGTCTTTTGTAAACAAAATCGGGGCTTTTTTACCTGGGGACAAATAAAACCATAAAGAAAAGAGTACAAATTACGTATGTTAAAAACCAGCCAACCTACGCCAAGAATTCTCCTAATGGTTATGGCAATATCCTCTTATATGCTGACACCATAATTAAGGATACAGGTCACCAATCCCAAATCATAGGGTATTTCCAATAATTTATAAGCAATGTGGTCCATAGGAAATTGACCTGGTCTTAGAGTCAGAGATGTGGGTTTCAATGCTGGCCCTAAGTCTCAGTTTCCTCATCTGTAAAATGGGGATACGATGACATACTTCATCTCTCTTGGGTTTGTTGTGAGGAAAGCATTTCGTAAAATGTAAAGTGCTGTAAACATGAGCTATAATTATTAAAATGTAAAATTCTCACACCTAACACTCTAAATTGAAATTAATGAAAATAAGTAGATACATGCCTTACAACACTTTTAGAAAGGTAAGAAAATACAACATAAAATCAAACAGTTAAGTGTCATAGCTCCGGAGATCTGGATTCTGATTAAGGTCTGCCATTGCATAGCCTTGGTTGAATCACTTAACTTTCTGGCTCCTCAGTTGCCACAACTGTAAAATTAGAACAGACTTTATCATCTCTGAAATCCCTTCTAGCTCCAAATCCTATGATCCTATAAAAGCTGAGAAACTCTGATTCACACTATTTCATCCTGTTTTTCCAGTTCATCACAACTGATCTTACTTCACTTCCCTCCCTACCAAATCTTAAACTGATCAACAATTTCAATGTATTTTTTCCACTTGAGTCTTTCATTCCTTCCCACCATTGTAGCCACCAATAACAGGTCACATTCACTATTCACCTTCTCTGTTCCAATTCCCCACTGGCTGGAGAATTTCCCCATACGCTGGAGAAAATCACAAAACTTATGCTATCTGCTTCCAGGACAAATGAATGTTATCTAAGCCTCAGCCAGGGCCTCCCCAGAGCTCAGCAACCCTATTATCCAATTCATTTCCTTTTCACATTTCCCTCCCATGATGGTTTCAAACCTTTGCCTAACCATACCCCTGCCCTCCCATTTTCGTAGTGGATTACCTCACCTCTTATTGAGAAAAAGACCAGCTGCTATGAGCTTCCTCAACTTCCCTCCTCCAGACTTAAAAAATTCTGTGTTCTCACTCATTCTTTTTTCCTTTCCTACTGTGTCAAAGTAAGACATGTTCCCTATTCCTTATCAAGGGTCCAATGCTTTTAATTCCATTCACCAGAATTTAGCTCCATCAACCATTCCCCCTTTCAACCGGCCCTTTAACCTACAAATATGTTTCAGGTGATAACAAAAAAATATATTTCTATGACCCTTCTGCCCCCTTGAGCTTGCACTCTCTCCTCCCATTCATTGCCAAAGTTCTAAAAAGAACAGGCTACAATTACTACCTCCATTGCCTGATCACCCACTGAACCCATTACAAACATGTTTGTGCCCCCATGACTCTTAGGGAAACTGCTCAAAGATTATCAGTAATATCCTAAGAGCCAAATACAATAGCCTTTTCTGAATCTCAACATTTGACACTATTTACAAAGTCTTCCTTTATTAAAGAATATTTTAATATCACTTTCATTTCCAAATACACATTTCCCTTACTCCCCCCACATCAGAAAGTCATTCCTTTTAACAAAGAATAAGAAAGAGAGGGGGAAGCAGTTCAGTTCAGCAAAATTAATCAACACAGCAATTGAGTCTCAGAGTATATGCAGCATTTTTCACCAAGAATTCCACACTTCTTCAAAGAAGTGTTACATTGCCATTAGGCATTCTAATAACACAGCACTCATTTTGGGTGGGATTTTTTTTTTATTCTTTCCATTACCATTACTATATCGTTTTTTTCCTGCTTCTGCTTACTTCACTTTGTATCAGTTCACACACGTCTTCCCTTGCTTCTCTGAATTATTAACATTGTTTCTTATGGCATAGTAATATTCCACTTCATTAAGTACAACTTCTTTGTCCAGTCTTCAGTTGGTGAACATCTACTTTGTTTTTAGTTCTTTGTTTTAATTTCATACATCTGGAACCTTTCATTCTTGATAGTCTCTGGCAGTGGAATCAGACTACTCAAGTTCCACAAATTCCAAAATCTTTTTTTATAATTTCTCAAAATCCTCCTCTAATTTCTTTGAATAGTTCACTATCTCCCTTCTCACCTTCTCCATGTCACGGTTCTCCAATGTTTTATTCTCAGGCTTTAAAAATAATTTTTTTAATACTTCCCCTATCCCACCACCATTCTGGGAATTTCATTTACTCAGTATCAACTACCACCTCTACATGGATGAACATCAAATGCACATCTCCAGTCAGAAGAGTTTTAAGTGTAAATGGCATCAGACTTGTCCTTTTTGACCCAAAAAGTAAAAACTAAGCATAATAAATAAAAAATTCTGAGAGATGGCCTGTTATAATATAGAAAGAAAGCTGGCCTCAGAATCGATAAGATCTGGATTCATGTTCCTCCTTGACAGTGGTAATGACTTTATGACCCCAAGCAAATCATTTGATCTCTCCATACTTCAGACAAGTCCCTTAAGATACATAAAAATTCCAATCAGTCAATAAACATTTTCTAAGTTCTTTCTAAGTGCCAAGCACAGTGCTACGCCCTGGAGACAGAAGGGCAAAAGACTGTCCTTGTTCTCAAAGAGCTCATAATCTAAAGAATGAGACAACACCCAAGCTATGTAAAAGCAAACCACATAAAGGATAAATTGGAAATATTAAACAGAGGAAAGGCATTAGAATTAAGGGGGATTGAAAAGGGCATCCTATAGAATATGAGATTTTAGCTGGGACTTGAAGTAAGGCAGAAACGGAAGAGGGAAACCATTCAGTTGTTCTCTACATTGGTAAAGGGCGTCTCCCCAATAAGAATTCTGTACCTCAATGAAATCAAAGGTCCAGAACCCCTCCACTCACCCACCCAAAAAAAAGAAAGAAAAAGAAAAGAAATGAAAATTTTCCCATCATGTTGAAAAATATAATAGGCTCAGGGGGTTGTGAATTCCCCATCTCAAGAAGCCTGCAAGTGGATACTGGATGACCTACATGGTTTATGACTTGGGTCAGAGTAGAATTAGATTATTTCTGAAGTCTTTGACAATGCTAAGACTATATGACTCTACAGTCTGCATGTTAAAGCTTCCTCCAATCATTCTTTGAAGGTCCACTTAGGGACCATCCATCTCTTTCACAAAATCTTTCCAGATTCTGCCCTTTCTTTCCTCAAAACTCTTTGGATCACTGTATCTGCACCTTTCTTGATTATTTAACATGTCCCAT
Organism: Trichosurus vulpecula; assembly: GCF_011100635.1. Taxonomy (NCBI): domain Eukaryota; kingdom Metazoa; phylum Chordata; class Mammalia; order Diprotodontia; family Phalangeridae; genus Trichosurus; species Trichosurus vulpecula. Next base: position 409,517,510 of record NC_050573.1, on the reverse strand, counting down.
ATTACAATGTAGTTAATTATGAATATTTACCTTTCTTAGGCCTCTGAAGACCAGGGCCCTTAGGATGCTTCCCTAAGCACAATGGATTTACACAAAGTAAGCCTTGGTTAAAATACATACATATATATATGTATATATATATATATATACATACATATATATATATATATATATTGCAAAGCACCATATGTCAATTAGCATTATTACAATTTATATGAAACTGTACAGTTTTTATACAAATTTATACAAATGTAAAAGATTGTTTATACAAATCTTGCAAGTAGAAGAGATGTTCCTATAATGGTTGACAAAAACAAGAAAGGAGGCTTTTTTGCAAAACTCTTGCCATCTCCAGAGGACATGATAAAGTTTAAAGATAGGAGAATCAAAAACAAAACACTAAATGAATCAGATACTGAGGATTTTTACGATAGTAGAATAAATACATCATAATATTTATATGTAAAGCATCAAAAATGTCATGACAAAGAAAAGAGATGGGAGAAGGAATAAAAGTTCTGATAGCGCCCAAAGTTAAGGCCCAGCAACGAAAATCTTTAAACCTAACCTATAAGATGCAGAAATACTGTCTGCAAGTAGTCTTACAAAGGAATAGAAAATTCTCTCCCTCCTATAGCAATTATTAGAGCAGAAAAAAAATCATTTCTCAAAAATCTAGAAGGAACCTCAGAAATCCTCCAGTCTGACTACCTCACTTTACAGATGAGGAGAACATACAATCATAGATCCAGAACTGGAAGGGACATCAGAGGCCATCTGAGGTTAATTGACTTGCCTAAGGTCATACAGGTAACAAGCACTACCGGTGAGATATGAAGCCAGGTCCTGTCTGTAGAACCAATGTTCTTTCCATTGTAAGACCCAGAGAGGCTAAGAGAATTAAACTGAACTTGACTAGATTTAATTCACTAATACCTATCCCCTCTTATGTCACTGTTGGGTGGCTAGGTGGAGCCATAGTGTTTAGAGTGCCAGGCCTAGAGTCAGGAAGACACTTATTAGCTGTGTAACCCTGTTGACCTCAGTTTCCTCACCTGTAAAATGAGCTGAGAAGGAAACAGCAAGCCAGTACAGTATCTTTGCCATATGGGGTCACGAAGAATGACTGAACAACTGAAACACTTGAACAACTTACGTCACTGACTTCCAAATACTTGTATCTCCAGTGAACTCCAGTTCTACATTCCCAACTGCTTACTGAATAATTTCCTTTAAATGTCTTGCCAGCACCTCAGATTCAGCATGTCCAAAACTGAACTCATCAACTTCTCCTATAAACCTGCCTTTCATTCCAACTTTGCTCTCTGCTGATGGTAAAATCATCTTCCCACGCCTGAAACTCAAGTCCTTCTAGACTCTTTCCTCTCCCTCACATACCCTATATCCAATTATTTGCCAAGTCCTATTGAACATGCTCATAACATAACTTCCATTTTTCACCACTTGTTCATTTCATAGTATCTATCTAGTCTGTGGTACCTATGACACTTTCTTAGAAAGGAATCATGGCATGGTAGCTAAAGAAAGGGCTTCGGAGCCAGGAAGGCCTGCATTCAAGTCCTACTTCTGACTTCTCATGCTGGCTGTGTGACCCTGTCACTTAACCTCTCCATGCTCTAAGAAATGATTTAAGACTCTAAGTTGAAAAGAAGGCACTGTCCTCCATTGCTAGAGGGAATTTCCTTACCTGAAAGCTCCCCACACAAATTAAATAAATGATCTAGTCACTATTCCTACTCCTATCATCCTCTTATGATTTGTATAGGGATATGTTTACTCCCTAGAATTTTGTAAACATGTGTTATCTTTCTTCTGAGAACTATAAATGAACTGATGTTTCTTGATGAAATAAACATATATATGTATAGTATATATTACATATATACTTTCATATGAAGTTATATTAGTAATTAAGCCCTTTTCGCCCTAGTTAAGGTACTTATTATACATTAGAACAGGGCTGTCCAAAATAAGGCCCACAGGCCATATGCAGCCTACAGTGTGACTTATGTGGCCCACCTACAAGCATAGAAATTTACATAAATGCTTCAGTAAAGAAGCCAAGTTACCACAGAGCTCTCACTAAAATGGCAAATCAAAACATATTGTCTATTGTTTCAATAAAAACCAAAGGTTGGACAGCCCTGCATCAGAAGATAAGCACTTCCATAAGGCCTGTGATCCCCACTTGAGAGAACAACACAACACCATCTTCCTGGCACTGGCCAGGCAATATGGAATTTGACTACCACCCTGGATATCTACCTAGGTTTAATTGTTTAATCTTTCTAGTTTAATTGTTTGTTTTCCCATTTCCCTCAATTAAAAATTAAAAATGTATAGATACCTGTTCATCTGGACAAAAAAATGGCCCCAAAGCACCTCAAATCAGAGAAGATCTTCTATATCCTCCTTGTTAGCCAGCCTTGAGTAAACTGGGAAATATTTTAAACCCACAGCCTCATTCCCCTAAACCAGGAGTGGGGAACCTGTGGCCTCGAGGCTACATGTGGCCCTCTTACCCCAAAAGGAGGAATTTCTTAACATATGTCAGAGATGAGACCTTTCCTATTTAAAAAAAAAAAGGAAAACTAGAAGGGGCTGAAAAAACTATTACCTTAATCTGAACAGATATTTAGAACACCAAAGCACTCCCTTCCTATCTCCAGAAGGCTGTAAAGAATATCATCTAATAAAACTCTTTTATACACATAAGTCATGTTCATGGGAGCGAGGGAGAAAAAATTTGGAACTCAAAATCTTATAAAAGTAAATGTTGAAAACTATCTTTACATGTAATTGGAAAAAATTAGCTACTGTTAAGTGGGGAAAAAAAATAAATTATAAATGGTTTAAAGATCAATTTATTGCCCCTAGGACTTTGAAAGCAAGAAATGTTGACATACCAGCTACTAAAAATTCCCATTTGAATAGAAGGACTTGAAACAAATCCTAATAAACACTTTACCTTTGTTAAAGGCAACTGGATAAACATTAACATTAGGCTTGGTATATCCTCTCCAAATCCCAATGTGTGTGTGTGTGTGTGTGTGTGTGTGTGTGTGTGTGTGTGTAACTCAAGACCTAGAAAAGTTAGGAATAGACCATAATTAATCTTCAATACAGTAATTAAAGCAAACATGGATAAATATCTTTTCAAAAGTCAAGCGGATATGCTAAATTCTGGTAAATTACAAACCCAAGAGAGGAAGTGGATGAAAATTATACTATGAATATTAAAGAAGATAGAATACCATGATGAAAAATCGTATTCCATACTACCTTATGTGGAAGAACTTCAAGGCAAGTTTCTGACCAATAATAAAGTTATATGAAGATAGAGTATGGTTGTGGAGGGAACTTCTGTCAGAAATTTACTAGAGGTCTGTGCTAAAAGAAGAGCATAAGAAAAATTACTGACTTGCCTTGTTAAATAGTCTCATTATTTCAGAATGTGAAGGAAAGCAAAAAGGTTACCTGAATCTGACCTATGAGGTAGCGCTGATTCGGGACATAGAAGTAAAGAAACTTTGAGGGAAAGATTGACTATTTCATCTTAAAATTCATAATATAAGGAAGGCTAACTCTAGGTATGGCCTAAAATGTGCCCAAATGATGGAAGAATGGATTACAAGAAACTGAGAAGAGAAACAAGATAGCTGGCTTAAAAGGAACTGGAGAATCTCAACAATAAGATTCCAATGATGCAATCATTAATTATTTCTCTGAAGAAAAAGATATATCTAAGTAGAAAGAAGCATATTTATAAGCTCTGACTTTCAAAGGAAAGGTGAAAGCAAGGGCAATGGTAACTGAGTAAGAATATAAAAGAATGGCAATTCCACCCCTAAAAGCATCAGGAAAACTAACCTCCAGAGCAAGCTGAGCATTTTAGTAAGTACAAAAGATGAAAAAAAAATGGAGAAGGAAGGGCTTTTTAAATTATATTGAAAGCAAAGGAGAAACATGGAAGGAATAAGACCACTGTTTGGGCAAGATGTAAGCCTAAAAGAATAGTCAGAATTGAAAGGATATTAGAAACCCAAGATAAGTGAGGAAACCATAAGAAAACACTTCCCTGCCCTCAACAAATTCAAGTCAGTGGCCCCTGAAGACCAGTCTTCAAATCTAGGTCTTCTTACTACAAGCTCAATATTCTTTCCACTGAGCATAAATCCACAAAGCCTCAAAATCTGAAAGACTAATTCTCAGACCACTGCCCTTATCAAATATTTTAAAGTGTTACTATGTTCACAGGAAATAACTAGTGAAAGGAATGTTTAAATATGGTCACCATATTTGGCAATCAATATTGCTGCCAAAATCCCTAAGCTTTGTTAAGTAATATTACATTTTTGTTGATATTTGTCAATTTGACAAAAAAAAATAAAGCTTTTTAGAAAGAAAACACTGAAGAAATCACTGCCTCGTGCAATAAAAAAGAAGAGCTGGCATGGTATAAAAAATCTTTGGAGATTTGAAGTAAAAATAAATAACCCTTGTTACTACTCTATTAAAAAGTCATTTGTCAGATAATCTCTAACTGAATCACATAGTTATGAGGGTACTTTACATATTTTGAAGATATGAGTAAGTTAGCTTGCTCCCTTCTACACAAATAATCCCTGGGTATGTCTGAATTTGTTAGAGCAGGGACATTAGTCCCAAGTTCTACTATCAGAGCTAAACAAAGTTTTTGGATCCCCCGAGTTGCCCAAACACAACTGAAAGCCTGGGTAAGTAGAGGAAAAGGCAAAATAGAGGAGAGGTAAAGGGAAAAGTCACAACAAAGCTTAAGAAGAAAGAGAAGGAGCAGGAAAGATAAAGGAATGAAGCAGAAATAAGCAAAAAGAGAAGCATGATGGAGAGTAAACCACGAGGAATTCTCCCCATTTGCAAAACATTAGAGAAAACTATGGTGAAGACTGCAAGAGGTATCACCTCCCAAAATTGTGAAAAGGAGTACAGGGGGAAGAGACATCAGGTCACTTCACATGAAACCAAACTGAGCCAAATCATCTCAACAGCATTTTCAAATGAAACTAGAAAAAATGACAAGTGAAAAACAAAACAGCTGTCAGCATTTCTGTAACAAACAATTACCAGCTCTGATGACAGTGAATTGGTATATTTGGACTCTAGACCTGAGTCCGAAAATGTTCTATATGAACAAGTGGAAATAACACAAAAAATGAAGATGGGAAGGGAAAGAACAGCCAAGTACACAGAGAAGAAATCCATGCCAGATACAGTACAATTTTAAAAGTTAACAGGGATTCTCTTCCATACACAAATTTAGAGGATCTTAAAGGTCATATGGGCCAATCCCTTCACTTCAGAGATAAAGAAACTAAAACCTAAAAGTCACCTAAGTGACTTCTTCAAGGTCACAACAAGCGGTGCTTGGTTGAGCCAATGTTACAAATGAGGTGTTCTGCTCTGACTCCAAATCCAGCTACTTTAGGCCACAGTACAAAATCTCAATCTTGTCAATGGCTATACTTCCTCCAAGGGTACACATAACAACCTATCCCTGCCTTACTTCCAGTACAACTCTTGTATATCGCAGGGGATAAGCCAATACGCTGAGGGTCTTCCTCTGAGTCTCTTAAGATTACCCTGGCACAAATGGAATATACCAGCTTCCTATGTGGTATCATTCACTCTCACTACATGAATTGGACACCTTCTTTTCCAATCATTCGTCTTTTTATATCTTTAATGTTTTTTCAAGTGAACAATTACTGAATAAGCTACAGACCCACCACAAGTCTATACATTAACCCAGAAGTGTCTGATTCTTTGGAGACTCTGGTCTTCCATGATTTAAAGCCATACAACATCACTGGAAGAAATACTGGTGCTAAAAAGATGAGTCTTTGCTTCAAGAAAAAGCTTGGCTTTTTTCTGATTATATAAATCATTTGACACAGAACAAAATACAGACTTAAAGGCTTTCCTCCAAAAGGTTGATTCCCATGCATATACAAAAAAATCACATAAGATTCCTTGTCAGAAAAAAACAAAGATAATTGTCAGCATCAAGATAGATATTAAACAGGGAGGCATATACTTGCCAAAGATGTTTGCCATTATCATGGAAGACATACTGTGATTCCTTATGGAGAGTGAGGTCCTCCAGATGCTTCTGTTTACAGATGACATACTGCTGATTGCATTAAGATCTAGAATACTAGACTCCTTAATGAGATCAGTCACAGCTCAAGAGGTCTGCTTATGTGAACTGATGTAGAGTGAAGCTATTAGTAATAGGAAAATTATACATACCATAACTACAGCAATGTTAATGGAAAGGAAGATGGAGAAGGAGAGGGCTAGGGAGAGAGTCAGGGACAAGGACAGGGAGAAAAACAAACCAAATGCAGCATAACTGTACTGAGCAAAAAGACTAGCCCTAGAGAAAAGCTAAAGAAAAAAAAAGTATCATCTCTTATTGGCAAACGCAAAGGACTATAGATGTGCATTACTGTGTATACCACACTGTCATTCTCAGTTAATGTGTTGGTTGGCTTTGGTGAAGTACTTTTTTTCCTTTCTTATTTTAATCTTTGTTTCAATGGATGGTTGCTGGGTAACGAAGGGAGAAGGATATTTTAGAAAATGAGTGATATAAAAACAATATAGCAAGAATACCTTGTTAAAAGAAATGTGCTTAATAATAATAGTACAGAGGGGGAAAACAGGAAAGAGTTAACTATTGTCTTCCAACTGCTACCCTGACCACCAAAGGAGCTTCAGTCATTACAGTGAAAAGAAGGCCAGAACTATATTATGATGTGCAATCTGAAAAAAAGCTCATTGAGTCAGTCAGTCAATAAATACCAGTGTGTACCTTGGACAGGCACTGCAGACAGAAAATGAACTGAAGAGACCAGAACTGAACAGGAGCAAAACAACAGGCTAACTTGCCTCTGAGAAATTTTAGAGCACTTCCAAATAACTCCAAGCTGCTCCCCAAATAAAAGCTCATCTTTCCAACAAAAGTATTCCTCTAGTAATATTACATGGTTGCAAGTCATGGCACTCCACAGTCTCTAACGGATCAAAAACACAGTTTGACCTAAAAGCCAAATGAGAGGTGTAGCAGGTTTAAGTAGGTTGCCAGATGATGACTTGATGTAGAAAGACTTATCTAGGAAATATGTAACTGGAAAAGAAGATGGGCCACTCACACAGCAAGAGCAAGGTATAACAGGTAAACAGCTGAAGTACTACACTGGTACCTACAGAATATTCAGAAACACAGAGAAAGGATTCCAGCATGTTGAGGCCTCTGAAGGATTTAAAGTCAAGCACAGAAGGATAACTGCACATCTATGGAAAGGCTGGAATCTGCACTACTGCAGGAATAATCCCATTCATATCTTTAGGTCCCTCTAAGGGTCATACACTATAGGCATGGTTTATGTACCCTATAGTAAAACTCAAATAATTCAAAGTAAGGTGCATGGGGAAGAGTCCTGTCATTTAAATTAATAAAAGTTAAAATTATATAATACTTTAAAAATTAAAGCTAATTTCCTTCAGTCTACAATCTACATTACATTTTAACATGCCAGGCACTTGTCTCAAGTGACATTATCTACTTTTAACTTTTTAATATCAACAACAACACTGTTATATACATCCTAAATATCAGATTCTATCTTCAGAGGACATGGATTAGCAAAGATGTAACTTTCTGTGCAAACTACCTCACCAGAGTATGAGCTCTCTTTGTAGACTTTTAGCTCCCCCTCCTGGCTGCATGCTACACAACAAAGACATTTAGCATATTTGTTGAAATTCACATGAAAGGTAAGAACTAAAGTACCACTAGTGAGAAAAACATGGTCAGAGGAAAGATCATCTTTCCTTCCTTGTCAATACCACAGCTGCTTCCCCAACATCAGGCTGTGACTATAGTAAACAACTTCCTCCTTTGTCGTCATTTTAACTGACTGGATGCAGGAGGAGACCAAGTGTAAAAGTGTTACAGATCTACCCTCCTCCCAAATTCAGTGGAACACTTATGCTAGGAAAGAGACCCTAGCATGCTGATGGTTTTAATGACAATTATTGCATGATCCACACTTTTTTGTACTGCCTTCTTGGTTTTATGAAATAAGACCAGATCCCTTCTCCCAACTAGCTACCCTGACTGCCAAAGTAGACATCATCCTTACAGACAAAATACTACACTTATTTGCTACAAGGGGTTAATTTAGGAAGGAAGAAGGCAAGGAGGGAGGGAGGGGGAGGGGGGAGGGAGGGGAGAGAGAGGGAGAGAGAGGGAGAGAGAGGGAGAGAGAGGGAGAGAGAGGGAGAGGGAGAGAGAGGGAGAGAGAGGGAGAGAGAGGGAGAGAGAGAGAGAGAGAGAGAGAGAAATAATATGCTTCAGTCTATTTTCAGACTCCATTAGTTCCTTTCTCTGGAGACAGATAGCATTTTTCATCATGAGTCCTTCAGAACTACCCTAGATCAGTGTACTACTGAAAAAAACTAAGCGATTCACAGTTGTTCATCATACACTATGGCTATTACTGTGAACAAGGTTCTCCTGGTTCTGCATCAGTTCATGTAAGTCTTTCCAGGTTTTTCTGAGAGCATTCTGCTTGTCTTTTCTTACAGCATAACAGTATTCCATTGCAATCATATACCACAACTTGTTCAGCCATTCCACAATAATGGATATTCCCTCAAATTCCAATTCTTAGACACCACAAAAAGAGCTGCTACAAATACCCTTGTACAAATAGGTCTTTTCCCTCTTTTTTAATCTCTCTGGGATACAGACCTAGTAGTGGTATTGCTAGGTCAAAGGGTATAAAGGGTTTTGGGCATAGCTCCTTTGCGCATAGTTCCAAATTGTTCTCCAGAATAGTTAGATCAGTTCACAACTCCACCAACAGTGCATTAGTGTCCCAATATTCCCACATCCCCTCCAACATTTATTATTTTCTTTTTTTGTCATATCAGATAAGTGTGAGGTAGTACCTCAGAGTTGTTTTAATTTGCATTTTTCTAATCAACAGTGATTTAGAGCATTACACAGATGAGCACACACATTCCAGTTTCTAGTGCTCTCATTTCTCCTGTCTCTAAAATTTCCTTTGTCTAAATTTTGTATTTAGGGCGGCTGGGTGGTGCAGTGGATAGAGCCCTGGGCCTGGAGTCAGAAAGATTCATCTTCCTGAGTTTAAACCTGGCCTCAGACACTTACTAGCTGTGCGACCCTGGGCAAGTCACTTAACCCTGTTTGCCTCAGTTTCTTCATCTGTAAAAGGAGCTGGTGAAGGAAATGGTGAACCACTCTAATATCTCTGCCAAGAAAACCCCAAAGGGGGTCACAAAGAGTCGGACATGACTGAAAAACAACTGAACAAAAAAATGTGCATTTAATTTTCCATGTATAGAGTATTTCCCCACAAAACAAGGTCAACCCCTTGAGCGCAGGGACAGTTCGGATTTTGTTTTTTCATCCCCATTACCTGACACAAAACGGACATTTAATAAATGCTTGTTGAATTCAATTACTGAAACGAGCAGCTTGTTCCATAAGCTCACAGACACTCCCACACTGCGCCTGCTCATGTCACTGCCTACTTAACTGAATAGAGGCAATGTGGTATAGTGGGAGTACTAGCTCTGGAGTTAGAGGGTCTGAGTTCAAATCCCACTCCCAACACATATTACCAACGTGACTTTAAACAGTCATTTAACCTCCATTGACCTTCATTTCTTCATCTGCAAAACAGAGGTTTGTATTGGATGACTTCCAAAGTCCCTCCCAATTCTAAACCTAAGGTTATAAACGGGTGTAACTGACAGATAACAATCCTCTTCCATAGGATCAAAGATGTAGCACTGGAAGTGATGCCAGAAGCTATCTAGTCCAAGGACTAAGGAATAAGGAAACAGGGAGAATTAATTTATCACATACAGTCCTCTGTGCCCTGAGGAATAGGTAACAGCCCTACAGTTGGGTACTAAAGACCCAGTGAGACAGTTATGGGCAGTCAAAAGATTATACATCAAAAGAGAAGCTACAGCACAAATGACAAAAAATGGGAATAGTCAGTATTGGAAAGGTTGTGGAAAAATAAATATATTAAAGCACCAACAGATGGAAAGCTAAGAATTAAGATAACCATTATGGAAAGAAATTTGGAATTACAAAATGCCTAAATTATAAAGTGGCAAATAAAGTGGCTGAAACATCCATGCCCTTTGACTAAGAGGTTCTACTGCTAATTTATTTACTCCAAGTAGATTATTTAAAAAAAAAAAAAAGGCTGGGCAAAACACTTTACAAATATCTCATTTTATTCTCACAAAAACCTTGCAAAGTGGGAGTTATTATTCTCATTTTACAGCTGAGGAAACTGAGGCACACAGTGGTCACATGGCTATTAAGTGTCTGAAGTCTGATCTGAACTCAGATCTTCCTTCCTACAGCACTCTATTCACTTTATCACCTAGCTGTCTACACTAAAATACTTAAATAAGCACTTTTTGTCATAAAAAAGAATTTGAAACAAAGGGGACACCCAATGATTAAAGAACGGCTAAACACACTGTGGTGCATAAAAATAATGGAATATTACTGGACTGTAAGAAACGATGACTATGATGAATAATGAGGAGGTTAAAACTATGTATGAATTGATTTTTGCAAGTGAAGTAAGCAGAGCCAAGAAAACAATATACACAATGACTACAACAATGTAAATTGAAACAACACCACCTATATAACAATCAAAGATGAATGCTACAAAATTACACAGAACAAATTGGCCCCAAAGAAGTACATATGAGGGGGCAGCTAGGTGGCACAGTGAGTTGAGCACTGGCCCTGGAGTCAGGACAACTCTCAGTTCAAATCCAGGTGTGAACACTTACATATAAGATCTTTTTTAACTTCCTGAACAATTTTGCTTTTCTTTTTTCTTTCAAAAAGTTCCTTGCTATAAAAGATGGTTTTGGGGGGAGGAGAAAACAGGGGGATACAGGAGGAAATCTAGGAAATGTAAAAACAAGATGTCAATCATTTTTTTAAAAGAATGAACAGGATTTCTAAAATGGTAATAGGAAAGGTCTTAGGAGGTCTTAGAAGAGTCCTACTCTGCTATAAATAGCCCAAAAAAGATATAAAAGAAGTCCATATGATCAAGAAAACTAAAAAAAAAAAACCAACAGTAAGCTCCCACATCCAGTCCAGGACAGAGCATGAAGATGGCAAGAAGCCTGAGGACACCCAGAGAGGGGACACACCAGTTGAGAAAGAAGTCAGCACTAGTTTCTATAAACAACCTGAAGCCAGTGGGATCTCAGCCTTGGCCTGCCAAGCGGTAGCAAAAAATAAAGACAGGTTTCCACAGGCTACTGTCCAGTGTACATCTCTAGACATTTGGAGTCGAGACAGGAAACAAACCAGAGCAGCTCTTGGTACCCCTCTAAAACCCTTGAAGTTAGCTTTACTATCAGAGCCATAACAAGAGATAGGGCCAGCTCAGCATCAAGACAATGGGGACTATATAGGAACCCTATAATCTAATATTGGTTTGGGGCCTATAAGGACAGCGTGTAGAGTCACTTCTAAATTGGGGATTGTGCAAGGGGAAGGAGGCAGAGATGGTTTGATGCCAAAAATTCAAACTGCTTTAAAAAAAAAATGGAGGCAAAAGCCAGGATTGCAGCATAGCACAGGGAATGTTTTTTATAGCCCAGTAATATTGGTGACCTGGTCCCAGTCATCCAATCTAGAACTGCAGCAACGGCATCAAGACTATAGAAGGGACAAGACTGAACAGGGTCTGTCCACCCAATCTGAGAGAGGGTGAAGTCTGGCTCAAGCACATAGTCCCAATCCAGTAACACAGCCCAGAGGTATGAGTAAACTGAAGAAAACTCTGAATGTAATTATAATAATAAAGTGCCATTTATAAAGTGTTTACTACATGGCAGGTATTATGCTAAGTGCTTTGCAATGGTTATCTCCTTTGATCCTCACAACAACCCTGTGCATTAGCAAGCACACTAGCACACCCAGGATGGCCTGCAAGCACAGGTTCTTTGATCTGCTTTTCTGAAGGAAAGACAGCGTCAAAGGTGTTAATGATATTATTTTAATTAAAGATATGTAAGTAAAGAAGGTAGAGGTCATTCACCAGTTCAGGGGAAAGGTCAGCACCCTGAACACAGAGAAAATACAAGCAGAGAGAAATTAACACAGAGATCTAATAGACAGGGCTCCAACAGTCTAAACAAAGTAAAAGATACATAATCACCAAACCAGGGAGTGCCAACATCTGGGTTCACAAAGTGGGGGGAGGGGGGCCTCCTTAACAACAGCTACCTCAAGTTTCATCCGGACAAGTCACAAAGACCTCAGGTGAACATTCTTCCCATGGGTGAGCCCCAAAGCAAAATCTCACTCAGAATACATATATACTTTTGGCTAACAGTCTCAGAGCCAGAAGGCATCAACATTCAGTGCCTAAATAGCTTAGTACCAAAAGGTGTGAAAGCCTTCCTGCAAGCAAGCCTCCTCTAGGCAAGCTTCCCCTTAGGAAAGCTGTAAGTTCCTCCCCCGGTGGGCTCTATGTGACTCAGGATATATGACAGCTATGAGCTGGGCCAGAGCTCAAAGCAGCAAGACATCTGTGATTGAAATACCTGTGTACCTTTAGACTTGGGAACATGGCCCCAGTTCCAAGGAAAAAAGGGAACACAAGATCACATAGGCCTATTAATGGATGGAGAAGATCTTATATTCCATTAAAGAGAAATCATAAGGGACTTATTAAGTTGAACTGTTTACATTCCTACATGGAAAGATGGTATTTGTGACTCATGAGACCTTTCTCACCCAGTATTAGGACAGTTGAAGGGAATATTCACACACACACACACACACACACATATATGTATGTATATATATATGTATATATATATATGTATAGATGTATAGACAGGTTACAGGGTGAGATGAATATGAAGGGATGATATATATTGGGGGGAGAGAGACAGAACAGGGTAAATTATCTCACCTAAAAATGGCTGTTATAATGGAAGGGAAGAGGGGGTAGGTGAAAGGCAATGAGTGAACCTTAATGTCATCGGACTTGACTTAAGGAGGGAATAACATACACACTCAATAGGGTATCTTACCCTACAGGAAAATAGGAGGGAAGGAGATAGGAGCGGGAATGATAGAAGGGGGCAGATAGGGGGAGGAGGTAATCAAAAGCAAACACTTTTGGAAAGGAACAGGGTCAAAGGAGAAAACTGAATAAAGGGGGACAGGATAGGCTGGAGGGAAATATAGTTAGTCTTTCACAACATGACTATTATGAAAGCGTTTTGCATAACGATACATGTATAACCTATAGTGAATTGCTTGCCTTCTCAAGGAGGATGGGTGGGGAGGAAAGAAGGAAGAGCATTTGAAACTCAGTTCTAAAAACAAATGTTTAAAAATTGTTTTTACATGCAACTGGGAAATAAGATACACAGGCAATGGGGTACAGAAATCTATCTGGCCTTACAAGAAAGTAAGGCAGAAGGGGGTAAAGGGGGTGAGTGGGGTGATAGAAGGGAGGGCAGACTGGGGAAAGGGGCAATCAGAATACATGCCATGTTGGGGTGGGGGGGGAGGGTAGAGATGGGGAGAAAATTTGTATCTCAAAATCCTGTGGAAACAAATGTTGAAAACTAAAATAAATTTAAAACAAAAGATAAAGGAATACACTAAGGAAAAATCAAGGGCAAAAAAAGAAGTAGGATCTTACTTTTTCTCATAATTAGGGCATGTGAGGAGAAGATAATGCAAATATAGAAGGGGTAGAGGAAGAAGGCCTCTCATTAACTTTATTCATCAGAACTAGGCAAAAGAGTCTTGAAAACAAACACAAAGAGTTTGGTATAGAAATACATTAAAATCAGTAGGGAATAAGAAGAGGAGAGGGAGAAAGGAATAGAATTAGGTAGAGAAAAATTACAAGCGAAGCTTAACTTTTAGGGTTAAGAGATTGGCTAAAATGACATAAGGGGAAAGTGACAAATGTTGGAGGGGATGTGGAAAAACTGGAACTTTAATTCATTGCTGGTGGATCTAGGACCTGATCCAACCATTTTGGAGAGAGATTTGGAATTATCCCCAAAATGTCATTAAACTGTCTATACCACTTGACCAAGCAAAACCACTATTAGGTCTGTTTCCCAAGATGATTAGGGAAAATGGAAAAGGATCTACAGGTTCTAAAATATTTATAGCAGCTCTCTTTGTGGGGGCAGAGAACTGGAAATTGCAGGGATGCCCATCAATTGGGGAATGACTGAACAAACTATGACACATTCCTGATGGAATATTACTCTACTATAAAAATTGACAAGGTCAATAATTTTAGAAAAGCATGGAGAGACCTCCACAAAATAATGAAGAGCAAAATGAGCAGAACCAAGAGAACGCTGTATATAGTAACAGCTACTGTTTTAAGAACAACTTTGAGAAGATGGCTGCTGGTAAGCACGGACTAGAGTGAGCTCCGTACCCAAGTCCCTCCAAAAACCTATAAAAATGGCTCTGAACCAATTCTAGAACGGCAGAACCCACAGAACAGCAGAGGAAGCAGGGCTCCAGCCCAGGACAGCCCGGATGGTCTCTGGGTGAGCTCTATTCCACACGGAGCTGGGAGCTGGGAGCTGGGAACGGAGTGGAGCAGAGCCCAGCCTGAGCGGCGTGGACGATCCAGACCAGAAGCCGGGCGGAGGGGGCCCTAGCGCCCTGAATATGTGAGCTGCGGCAGTTACCAGACCCCTCGACCCACAAACACCAAAGACTGCGGAGAAGGTTAGTGGGAAAAGCTGCAGGAGTGGAAGGAGTTCGCGGTTCGGCTTCCAGCCCCGGGGGCAGCTACAGCTGTTGTTACTTCCGGCTCCAGGCCCACCTGGTGGGAGGAATTAAGTGGCGGATCACAGCAGGGGTGCACAGCCTGCCGAAGATCTGAGCCCAGTCTGGACTGGGGGTCCTTGGGGAAGGAGGAGTGCGGCTCTGACAGACCTGGCACCTCCCCCCCAAACGTAGAACATAGAACTCTGTAATCTACAAGCAGTCATACCCCACTGAAAAACTCAAGGGTCAAGTTAGTTGGTTGGGAATATGGCCAGGCAGCGAAAACGCGCCCAGATTCAGTCTCAGACTTTGGATTCTTTCTTTGGTGACAAAGAAGACCAAAACATACAGCCTAAAGAAGACAACAAAGTCATAGAGCCTACAACCAAAGCCTCCAAGAAAAACATGAACTGGCCCCAGACCATAGAAGAACTCAGAAAGGATTTGGAAAAGCAAGTTAGAGAAGTAGAGGAAAAATTGGGAAGAGAAATAAGAAGGATGCGAGAAAACCATGAAAAACAAGTCAATGACTTGCTAAAGGAGACCCAAAAAAATACTGAAAAATACACTGAAGAAAACAACACCTTAAAAAATAGACTAACTCAAATGGCAAAAGAGCTCCAAAAAGCCAACGAGGAGAAGAATTCCTTGAAAGGCAGAATTAGCCAAATGGAAAAGAAGGTCCAAAAGACCACTGAAGAAAATACTACTTTAAAAATTAGATTGGAGCAAGTGGAAGCTAGTGACTTTATGAGAAATCAGGATATTATAAAACAGAACCAGAGGAATGAAAAAATGGAAGACAATGTGAAATATCTCCTTGGAAAAACCACTGACCTGGAAAATAGATCCAGGAGAGAGAATTTAAAAATTATTGGACTACCTGAAAGCCATGATCAAAAAAAGAGCCTAGACACCATCTTTCAAGAAATTCTCAAGGAGAACTGCCCTGATATTCTAGAGCCACAGGGCAAAATAGAAATTGAAAGAATCCATCGATCGCCTCTGCAAATAGATCCCAAAAAGAAATCTCCTAGGAATATTGTTGCCAAATTCCAGAGCTCCCAGATCAAGGAGAAAATACTGCAAGCAGCCAGAAAGAAACAATTTGAGTATTGTGGAAACCCAATCAGAATAACCCAAGATCTGGCAGCCTCTACATTAAGAGATCGAAGGGCTTGGAATGCGATATTCCGGAGGTCAATGGAGCTAGGATTAAAACCTAGAATCACCTACCCAGCAAAACTGAGTATCATGTTCCAAGGCAAAATATGGATTTTCAATAAAATAGAGGACTTTCAAGCTTTCTCAGTGAAAAGACCAGAACTGAATAGAAAATTTGACTTTCAAACACAAGAATCAAGAGAAGCATGAAAAGGTAATCAAGAAACGGAAATTGCAAGGGACTTACTAAAGTTGAACTGTTTTGTTTACATTCCTACATGGAAAGATGATGAGTATGATTCATGAGACCTCAGTATTAGGGTAGTTGAAGGGAATATGCATATATATATATATATGCATATATATATATATGTTTAAGTATATATATATAAGTGAATGTGTATGTATGTATCTATGTGTATATGTATGTATGTGTATGTATGTGTGTATATATATATATATGTAAAAGAGAGAGAGCAGACACAGGGTGAGTTGAGGATGAAGGGAAGATATCTAAAAGAAATAAAATGAAATTAAGGGATGAGAGAGTAACATACTGAGAGAGGGAGATAGGGAGAGATAGAATGGGGTGGATTATCTCGCATAAAGGTGGCAAGAGGAAGCAGTTCTATGGGAGGAGGGGGGAGGGCAGGTGAGGGGGGAATGAGTGAACCTTGCTCTCATCAGATTTGGCCTGAGGGGGAATACCATACATACTCAGTTGGGTATCTTACCCCACAGGAAAGAAGAGGGAGGAAGATAAAAAAAAAAATAAAAGGCGGGGGGATGATGGAGTGGAGGGCAGATGGGGGTGGAGGTAATCAAAACAAACACTTTGGAAAGGGGACAGGGTCAAGGGAGAAAATTCAATAACGCGGGATGGGTTGGGAAGGAGCAAAATGTAGTTAGCCTTTCACAACATGAGTATTGTGGAAGGGTTATACATAATAATACATGTGTGGCCTAGGTTGAATTGCTCAACTTCTTAGGGAGGGTGGGTGGGAAGGGAAGAGGGAAGGGAATTTGGAACTCAAAGTTTTAAAATCAGATGTTCAAAAACAAAAAAAGTTTTTGCATGCAACTAAAAAATAAGATACACAGGCAATGGGGCGTAGAAATTTATCTTGCCCTACAAGAAAGGAAGGGAAAAGGGGATGAGAGGGGAGGGGGGTGATAGAGGGGAGGGCTGATTGGGGAACAGGGCAACCAGAATATATGCCATCTTGGAGTGGGGGGGGAGGGCAGAAATGGGGAGAAAATTTGTAATTCAAACTGTTGTGAAAATCAATGCTGAAAACCAAATATGTTAAATAAATAAATTGCATTTAAAAAAAAAAAAAAAGAACAACTTTGAGCAACCAAGTTATTCTATTATAAATGGCCAAATTAATCTCAAAAACCCTATGAAGGAAAATGCTATTTGAATCCAGAAAGGAATATTGCTATAGTATAGGAAATGATGACCTGGTTGATTTAGAAAAACATGGAAAGACTTGGACTTATGAAGGAAGATGCTTTCCACCTTCAGAGAAACAGATACTAGGAGGAAATAAGCATGGTCTTACATATATGTGTATGCGCATATATGTGTAAATATGGGTATTTATAGATATCTATACATATGTATCCATGCTTAATTGTAGCCTTCTTGGGGGGGAGGGGAGAGGGGAAAAAATAAATTAAAAAGTGCACAGCAGAGAAAAAAGAAAACCAACAAGGAAGCAAATAAAAGGTGGACAGCTTTGAAAACAATGTGTAGTACTTATCATACAGGTTTTCCTGAGGTGGAAATGTATTGTTTTACATTGAGTCCTCTCTTATGGTCTGCTGTGTACGTTGAAATGTTTTTTTCTTCTTTTCCCATTTTGTATTTAAGTGTAAAACAAAATTTACCCAAAAAAATGATAACATGACATCCAAAATTTTGCAGCATACACTTGGCAAAACTCACTCCCATACTTCCATCCTTTGATAATCATTGTTCTAAGCCATAGAAGAAAAAGGACTCTCATCCTAATTTTCTTCTGGGGTTAGAGTAAGTCTTCCTCTTTCCATCTACTAAAATCTAAAATAAAATCTCCCTTACAACTCATTCCTCTTTTTCTCAATTTCCTTCAAAAACAGAAATGTTCCTCATAGATAGCTGAGAGGAAATAGGCCATATCTTGAGGTCACCAGACATGAAAGACATCCCCACTTGTATACCACCTTATTTTTTACTAGCCAGAAAATAGCTTTTTCCCCATATATGAAAGCCCCATTCACCTGCACATGGAGTACAACTGCCTACTGGGTGGGGGAGGAGGATATATTCAGAAACGAATATGATATAAAACACAAAAAGTATGAATAAAATTTTAAGAAATAAATAGAAGAAAAAGTATGTAATTGTTTATCTGAAGACCTAGGGCAAATAATATGACTAATAAGCTATGTGAAGGTCTTTCCCTGGCACCATCCATGACATTTCTCCTTTACCCAAGAGCCAACATGGGCAATAGCAACACTGGTTTCTTATTTTGTGACTCATGGTAGCATCATCCCTGCTCTGTTAAATATATGTGTATGTGTGTATATGTATTTATATATACACATACATATATGTATGTATATACATGTATGTGTGTATATGAATATACATATATTGTGTATCTACAAAACTATTCATAAATGTGTATACATTTAAAACACACATTCATATAAATATCAGATGCATACCTACTTTCCGAAAGATACTTTTTTGAAATATCAAAACCATCAAATTTACATTTTCACAAGTTTCTTGTGAAACTTGAAAATCAACTAACCTTCACTTTAGAAATAGGGTTTTATGTTATATAGACTTCTTCCCATCCCTAAGGAGATATCAAAATCACCTTTGAAGAATCTGTGATTACTTACTGACCAGTTCTATGCCATAATATCACTAGAAGCTTGTCAAGAACAAAATATTATAAATGAAAAAAACAGATTCAGGAGAGGGAAAAAATACAATTATAAAAATTAATTACCTGGAATAAGGGCTGTGCTGATGAGAATATCAACTTCTTTACACTGCTGGGCAAAGAGTTTCATTTCTGCCTCAATGAATTCTTTGGACATTTCTTTGGCGTATCCTCCTTGTCCCTCTCCTGATTCTTTCAAGTCAACTTCCAAAGGCTCTGCCCCAAGAGACTTAAACTGCTCCAAAGCTGCAGCTCTAAAAAGAAAACCAAATACAAACCACTCCTGGTCAAAGGTGAGTAAGCTTTCAAAACATTTTAAAAGATGTATCTGAGGACCTTGGCATGGAAATCTGTATCATTCACATAGAAACTATTGTGTTATATAAACATATTCAGACAAGGATATCCACAATAACTCTCCAAAAGGGGAGTGATAATTACTGTACATTGAAAATACGTGCCAGAAAATAATAAAAATAATTTTACACAATGAATTTTTGTTGACAATAACAAAAACATCTGATCCACACTAGGATTTCTTTGACAGCCATAAGACTACAGGTTCAATATGAATCAACAATGCGAGATGGTAGTACAAAAAGCTATTTCAATCTTAAACTGTGGTAAAAAGCTGCAACCAAGAATCCTGCTATTGCTCTGCCCAGATCAGACCAATAGTATGCCCACTTATGGGAGTAAAATTTTAGGAACGATATCAACAAAGTACAGTACATCCAGAGGAGAACAACCAAGATAACCAAGAAGAAGATGGAAAATCTTGCTATATGAGGACTGAAGTGAAGTTAAGCTTTGATAAGGAGACACTTGAGGAGACATAAGCAATACCTTCAAATATAGTCAAAATAATGGTCCATTTTATATAGCACTTAGAGGTTTACAAAGTTCTTTCCTCATAACAAACTTAGGTACATATCATCATTACCACTTTATAAATGAGACAACAGGTTCAGGGAAATTAACATATCTGATGAGTTATTGCATAAAAGAGGGATTTGATTTATTCTTCCTGACCCCGAAAAGAGAGAAATAGAATGAATAAGCATAAAATACGGGGAGATCTATTTCAGCTCAATTTAAGGAAGAACTACCAAGCATCAGTTTCTAAAAATATAAAGGGCTTCCTTGGAGGGCAGCAAAGTTCCTCACCACTGGAAGCCTTCAACGAGGAGCTGGATGAACAGATGCCAGAAATGTTGCAAATAAGACTCATGCCTCATTCAGATGATGGGGGTCAGATTCAATGTACCTCTGAGCTCCTACCAGCAGATTTTTAATCTGTCAACTTTCCTATTACTTAGGGTTCTCCTTATTTTGTTACTATCACATATATGTGTTTATTATATCTATAAATTATCTGGTCCTCCGTTGTTTCACTGATTTAGGTGTTTTAATAAAAACTCTTAAGACAAATTAATTATAAGAGGTGAGCTATCAAAAAAAAACTATCAAGCCATATGGGAAAAAAAAAACAAAGAACTTCCAAACCTCTTTACCACACCTCCACTAAAATGAAAAGTTCCTACAACCACATAAGCTCTTAAAATACCTTGTGAAGTGGACATCCCTGCTGCAGTTTCCTCTCTCAGATCACTCCAGTCAAAATATTACAATACAAGCATTAGTCAATAATAATAACAATAAGTACTTGGTAAGACTCTCCTTTCCTTTGGATAAACCACACTTTTTGAACTGCAATGAACTCCCAGTTCCTTAAGTTGCATAACTGGCACAAATACAATATTCAATACCATAGTAGAGTTTTGTCCCAAAATATCTTATAGTAACTACCTTCTAATACATTCTTATGACAGGGTAGAATGCTGGATTTGAAGACACAAAGTCCTGAGTTCAAAACCTACCTCTGATATGACCACGGACAAGTTATTTAACCTCCTTGAGTCTGTTTCCTCATCTGTAAAATGGAGGTAATAACATATGTCGTACCTGCCTCACGGGGTTGTCGTGAGACTCCAATGAGATTTGAAAATTTTAGGGACAGATAAATCTAAGTTATTATTGATGATGTTAGATGCTTATCCCCAATCTGAAGTTAGTAAAGTGGATTTTAATCTGGAGGTTCTGGAGAAAATTCTTATCAGTAATATTTGTAAAACTTTAAAGATGAGCTCTAAGAAGGAAATAATATATGCGTAATTGCAGTTATATCTGATATGAGCCCTATTCACTTTGAAAAATGGCTTATTTGTCCACTTCAGGTAGCTGACTTTTTATTAGCCACAATACTTCTATGAACAAACCCAGTATCTGAACTCAGGGTAACCAGGTGCAAACTAATTTTTGTGTAAAATCCCTGGCTCTCAGGTTGATAATTTTCTCGAACTCTACTCCTTGGCTATTCTACCTCAAATAATTGCAGCAGCAATCGTCATCTTAATGCTAGTGAAGTCTAATCTGAATGATACTTAACCAATTTTTAAATGATTTAAACAAAAATAACAACATTGCTTTAAGTCCAAGTGCTTTATAAACTCAGCACTTAGAATTTCTTAAATGAGCTTTTCATCTTTAACAGTGTTCTAGGAAATGTGTATCTGTCTGCTGCAAAAGAAGTAGAGATGAGACAGACAGAGAATGGTGAATAACAGGATCTGAATACAAAGACAACACACTACAGGCCCAAATGATGGGACGAATCTAACAAAATGAAATTTAATAGGGACAAATGTAAAGTCCTCCACTTAGGTTAAAAATATCAACCGTACAAGAATGGAATGAGGAAGTTGTGGCTCGATGCCTGTTCACATGACAAAGACCTTAGGAAGCAGACTCAAGGTCAATATGAGAGAAAAGTATGAAGTGGCTTACCAAAAAAAAAAAAAAAGCCAATGCAATCTCTGGCACATTAAAAGTATAGTTTATAGAACAAAGGAGATGATAATTATTGCCGAATGAGAGAGGGGCATCATTTCACTCCACTATCCTGGTCAAATCAAGTACTGGAATACCAAGTTCAGATGTAGGGACATTTTTGAAATTGCATTGAAAAGTCAGAGTGTGACCTGCAGAGTGAATAGGATGGTAACAGGACTTTAAGCCACCTCACCAGCAGACAAATGAACAGAGACACGAGGTTATAAACATTTACTTTCTGTAATGCATTCTAAGTTCTGGGGATATAAATAAAAAAGCAAGACGGCCTCTGCTCTAGCACACTTTCTAACAGGGGGAAACCACTTATATAGATGTTTAGTTTGGAAAAGAAAAGCCTTAAGCTGGGCCTAATACTGTTGGGTAGTGGAAAGTACACTGGCTTAAGAACTATAAGACCTGGGTGCTGATCTTCTTATATTATTAAGAACCTGTGACAGCCCATGTGACATTGGGCAACTTACCACTTGCCAGGTTTGTTGTAGAAGGTGTTATTTTGGGACTTCATGGTAACTGAGCTCCCTTACAACTGTGAAATTCTGAGATGCCATGCAACTCTGGTCCCATTATCAATCTACATAACACCAACTTTATAAGGTGTGGGGTTTGGAGGAGAAGAGAATGAGGGAGAGTCAGTTGGTTTTGGTTTTCAATTACTAATAATGTACATTGTTTGTACCTTATCAAAATTGCTTATTTTTTTCCAGGAGAACTTTTAAAAACTTTTAGATAGTAACATTTATTTTCTAATATATAATGAAATATGTACACATATATGTACATATAGATACATAAATACACACACAAGCTGCCCTTGCAACAAAGGAAAAAAATGAAGGTGACTTCCAACACATTTGGCAATGGCTCTGTGGTAAATTTTTCTGAAGATACAAACAAGAGTAACAGAGGACAGGAAGGTATGGATGAGCTGCAATGTGAATTATTGAAGGGAACTACAAAATTTATGAAAACCCAAATCCATTTGAGTATAAGGAGCTCAACAGGAAAAAGTTTTCAATACGCTATTTCATAAAGGAGAAAATTTTTCAATTTACTAGGCAGATAGTATACAAAAACAAAGCATTCTAATAGTTAAATCAAATAGAAATCTGTCCTATTAACAGAATCACTAGTGAAATACTTACCTCGTATCAAACCCTCGAACAATTGCACCCATAGCCTTAGCTGCTCCAGCAGAAGCAAGACCAGCAACTCCACCACCAATGATAAGAATCTAGATTGAGAAGTGTAATCCGTTATTTTTAAAACAAAATTAATTATCAAAGTGTTTGAAAGACTATTGGAACTGGGTGGAACTGCAAATAGAACTGCATTAGCCTGGCTATTCTCTATGAGGCAGTTAAATCAACTTTTTTTCTTTAAACCTGTTTTCAAAATAGAAATTTCTGGTTTAACCAACCACTTATTTCCATTCAGACTAACAATTAGCATTTCAATCCACAAACTACTACAACATTGCTATTATAAGGTATCTAAAAATTGACTTGTAAAAGTCAACTTGTAAAAGCTACTTCCACAAAAATCTCAATTATAGACATCTTAGTTACCTCTTCTAATTCAAATTCCAACATTTCCTAAGTTCAGGGAATTTTGTTGTTGTTAAGTCTTTCAGGTGTCTTTGATTCATGATCCCATCTGGGTTTTTCTTGGCAAAAATACTGGAGTGGTTTGCCATTTCCTTCTCCAGACAAACTGAACTGAGGCAAACAGGGTTAAGTGACTTGCCCAGGGTCACACAGCTAATAAGTGTCTGAGGCCACATCTGAACTCAGGAAGATGAATCTTCCTGATTCCAAGCCTAGTGCTCTATCCACTGAGCCACTGGGTTGCCCCTGTAAGTTCAAGGAATATGAAGACATTTAATATGGGTATAACCTTAGTGAGGTGTCTCCTCACTGCCTACCTCAAACATTCAATGTTAACATTACTACACTACTGCAATAAATATGCCCCTAAAGCCTAAAACAACGGCAACTGCTTGACTACTGAGAGGTATAATTCAAGAGACCACAAGAATTTATAATTCCTCTGATACACGAACCTACCTATTCTCCCAGAAACAAATAGAAACAATGTTCTGAGAACCTTAGAAATGAATCTCCCTGAGCACTGTTGCAAAGAAAGCCTGGTAGATACATTGTCGAATTAAAGGCTAGACGATGTCCCTCAGAAGGTATCCAGCATTCACAGAATTAATGATGCTTATAAACATACAACAACCCACAAATGTGAATAACTTCCTCAATCCTAGTCATCCTGAGCAACGGCATCCAGAAATAACAAAGGAACTAGGGGTCCCAGCAAATGCAAGGTATAATCATTGATCTCTAATAGAGGACAGAATCTAGAAAGGTTATCTGGGCAACTCCCTGATTGTAGAAGGGACTACATTTAAGATCAAATTCAACAGATGAGAATTATTCCTATACGTGAAGGAATTCAGGCTTGAGAATGACCCTGCCTTCTTTGGGAGTATCTAACTTTCTTCTCTATTGAAAAATTTTTCTTGGATCTTACTTAAAATCCCTCATGATTCAGCTAAACACTTTTAATATTGTTTTGGTCTCAACGGAAAAATAGAACTACTCACCACTGTCAAATCACATTTCCAACTTTTCATTTCCAAGATAAGCAATTCTCATACCTGTAGCAAATGCTGAATAATTCCAGGCCTATTTCACCAACTTGTATCTGCACCGCGCCCCACCCCCTCCAAGAAAATCTGAGGATGACCCTAAAAACAAAATCATGGTCCTCCACAAGTACATGGACCTAACAGTTATATGGACTAGATATTTCAGAATTATAGAATTCTAGAACTGGAAATTCTTCCAGTCCAATATTCTTATTTGGCTCAAACTGAAGCCCACAGTTTAAGTCTTCACCCCTAATCACATGTATTCACTGAATAGCAGAGGCTACTTAGTGGAAAAAGCAAGATAAGAATCCAGCTTTCCCTAGCTGCCAGGCCAATGTTCCTTTAACTATAGCATAGCCCTCTCCCAGTTACTAGTGAAAATATCATGTAAGAAAGAATAAGCATAGCCCCAAAGAAAAAATAGGAGCTAACACCTCCTTCCATTCCTTTACAGAAATGGGAGATCCATGATGTAAAACACTGCTTATATTTTCAGATTTTTTTATGTGTTGATTAATTATGCTGATTTTTTTCCCTCTCCTTTTAATTGTTTTCATTTTTTTTAATTTTGTTATATAAAATGGTTCCCTGGGAGGAAGGAGAAAAATATAGAGGTAATTTTAGGGAATGTAAAAACAAGATATTAATAGAAAACTTTTTTTAAAAAAAGAAAAAATATTCTAGAAGAAAAAACAGATTTTCAAAAAAAAAAATAAGAGTTCTAAAAAGAAAGGCATATGATGGCAGGCATGGTGGTACACACCCTGCAATCCCTGCTCCTGGTGGCTTCCTTGAGTCTGATCATTCTAAGATGCAATGGAGCTAAAGCCAATCGGTTGTCCACATCAAGTCTAGCACTTACATGGTGAGCCCTCAGGAGTGGAGAGACACCAAGCTGCCTAAGCAAGAATAAACTAGCCCAGGATAGAAGATATAGAACAGGTTAAAGCTTCTCTGCCAATCAGTATTAGGATCAGACAAGTGAGCGGCAGCTATACTTCTAGCCTGGGTGAGATAGGGAAGCCCCAGTCTTAAAATAATTATAATCACAACCATAATCCTAATAGATATATGACCTTTAGTCACTTAATTTCTCCCTGCTCCCCCAGCCTTTTACTCCTATTCTAGCTTCACTTGTCTCCCTTCACAGTTTTGATTCTATGGTGAGCCATTTCATGGACGCTCTCCTTTACTCTCAAATTCACTCATTTTCCTATGTTCCTGACCTGTTCATATCTAATACAAGCTTGCCCTCTGTCTTCATCTCTGTTCCTATTCCTGATCTACGAAGCTACTGGAGAAAGCCATGAAACAATGCTGCCTGAGTCCATTTCAAATTTATGAAATCAAACCTCAACTGGCCCATCACTACTACATGGTAATCCTTTTATTCATCTCCCAGGTAGTAACAGACATTTATAGGCCCTTAAAGAGCACAAAGCACTTCACATGATTTCATACTTTCCCTTCTACTATATTGTCCCCAACAACTGTCCCAGAATTTCTCTTTTCTTTTCCCAACCCCACAATCCCTCTTTTTTTCATATGGCCTGATCTCACACTTTCCTGAAAAGGCTCAGATCATGTGACATTGAGCTCTTTTAACATTCTGCTTCCTCAGTGCCTTTTAACCTCTCTTCTCCCTTTTTATTTCCTTGTTCTCCAGACTCAAAAAAAGAGATAGCACCTTCTTCTTGCCAAGACCAACACTTGTGCTTGTTCCTCTGAGGACAACCCCCCCTCCCATTTCCTCTGGGATCTTGCTTCCTTCCCACTTTATTTCCCTCTCCACTGGCTCCTTCCCTTTTACCTACCTCATTTCTTTATCCTTGAGGAGGGAGGGGGGAGCCTCTCTTTGACCCTTCCATCTCTTCAATCTATCATACTATCTTTCTCCTACAAATTTCCATAGTGATCCATATTCATTGCCTCTACACCTCATCATCTGCCCATTCTTCCACCCCCTGAAACAGGGCTCTGAATACTCACTTCCTACCAAAATTGCTCTTTCCAAGGTCATCAATGCAACCTGTCAAAACTGATGACCTCTTCTCAGTGCTCATCTTCTTCCATATTTCTCTAGCACCTGACAGTGCTGATTATGACCACCTCCCCCTCCTTTCCCCTTTTACGCCCCTCCCCATACAATCCAGTCAGTGGCCAATTGTACTTATACTTTCATTTCTACCTTCAAAATAGCTCCTAGCATCTCTCTGTTTCACTCCACTGCATTCACACTGCCTGAAACCTAGCTCAGGTCCTCATTACCCTTTCCTCACCTGAACTATCATAGCTGGTTCTCCTTTCTCTAAATCATCCTTCACAATGATGCCAAAGTCACAATTGATCAGTCCTGGCACTAAGCTGCTCAATGGAGAAATTAAAATTGCACACTACCCTCTATGCTGCTAGGTCATTGCTAAATCTTTGCATTAAGATGATTACTTTGGCATCAATGTAAAGGACTGGGATGAAGGAGAGACTGGAGGCAAGGAAACTCAATAGAAGAACCAAGGTGGATAGAAAATAAGAGGCAAAGAGTTCTGCAGCTCATCATCTTAGAGCAAGTTTACTTATTCATTTTAAGGGGAAGGAGTGGGGATGCAGATTGGTTCTCTCTATCTCCCTCAGGCTATAAGTACAGGGGTTACTCATAGATCCAACCCCACTACTGATTGGCATGGGAAGCTCTGACCTCCATTCTGATCTGCTTTTCTGATTTGGATTCATTTGTCCCTCCTTAGACAGGTGTATCAACAAGGTAATAATCAAAATATAGATGATAATTGTCAAAATGTCTATGTGGTTCTGTATCCCAAAATACATGAGACTCTCCACATAGAAAGTAGAAGAAGTAAACCATTTATTCAGACGCCAGAGAACCAGATCCCATAAGCCATCCGCCCAATCCGTCACAGCAGCAAAGAATTCGATATACAATATCACAGCACGGAGCCTCGCCATCCCAAAACCATCCACCCCGCTGTGGGGCCTTCCCATAAAACAATCACTCACAGCCACCACACCACAGCTATCACAGGTCTGCTCTCTTTCCCTCAGCTCTGTTTCAACTGCCATTAACTGCTCTCTCTGCATTTCCTGTGACACAACTTCCTTTTCCTCTCAGCAAGCTCCTCCCACCACATGTGACTTAGGCTTCCTGTGATGTAAGCAAGTCACACGGCCTATTAATGAGTTGGAAAGATCTTCATATCTAAATTGCTATTACAACAGGCTGGTGGGTCCCTCACTCTTGGGGGGGCTTTCATATTGGTGACAGATCTAATGAAGACAATCAGCTTTAGCCCTACTATAGCTCAGAATTCCTGAGCTCAAGAGATCCACCAACCTCAACTTCCCCAGAAGTAGAGTATTATAGGTTTGTACCATCACACCTGGCAAAAACTTAACTATTCAAGCTGTAAGGCCTAGCATATCTCTGGAGAGGCAGAGGAATATATCAGTGGGAAACTACTAAAGAATCTCCTAAGGGAAATTCTGTATTTCAAAAATACTCACGCTTTTATACAATTAGGTAAACTTAAACTAAGGGAAAACTTTCCTCAAAACCTCAATAGCAGGGAAATCATCTTTGCTAGTGAGTAATGAGTTTTTGTTAATTACCTTAGCTGGAGGAACTTTTCCGGCTGCTGTGATCTGGCCAGTGAAAAAACGTCCAAAATGATTTGCTGCTAGTACAACTGCCTTGTAACTGGGGGGGGGGGGGGGGAGGAAGGAACAAAACACAAAATAAACAATACACTCCTAATGACTTTGAAGTATTACATAAATGCCAGCAACTGCTACAGTTAAAACCAGATGATTCATACTTCATTTACACAAGATATTTTAGAGCAGACATGAAGAAAGAACCTCATGTTAACTTTAATTATCAGGGGAGATAACCCACTTACGGATTTTTCCCTCAGCCTGGTCCTCCCCTGCCACACAATGTGTTCCTAAAGCACCATACCTAGGTGAGGAGATGAGGATGCTATGAGGACACAGCAAACACTCAAGGAATCCCAACTGATTTGTTAATTAAGTAAAACATAATTAAGGAAACAAATCTGCTAAAATTACATATGCATATATGATGAATTTCAAATAATTATTAGTACCTATTCAGATAATCTATACTCATCCATTAATGAAAACAAACTGAAAGATATCTCTAGCAGAAATTATACTAACATGAAAAAGTCATTTCTTCAACAAAATAAAAGGAGAAAAAGATATACAGATCACTTACCTACCAAGATAAAATGAAACAAGACTTAAACCTTGCAACTGTCTACAAAAAGCCAAAAATCAGAAACAACTATACAGAAAAATCAAACATAAGATTGGAATTATAATGAAAAATGTTTTTATAATACAGCTCTGCTTTCACTTAAACTGAATTTTTTTTAAATTTTAAAATAAATATTTATCCTACCCAGCAATGTTGGCCATTGAGCTTAGAGCATCATATCCCTGAGCAATGGTGACTCTTGGAACCTGGTCCATTGCCAGCACTGTAGTCTTTCTTTCGGAAAGTTTGCTCAGCAAGTCCGGATTTTGAGCTGGGTAGATAAAACTAATCAGGGTACCAGATTTCTTTAAAAGATCAGCCTCATGGGTGCCTAATACAGGGTTTAGCATGGGAGCTCTAACCTGAAGAAAAAGATAAACATTTTTAAAATTAAAAACCATAACATATAAAATATATACATATCCTTCACCAAAAAAGCAGCAATAAGGTCGTAACTAAAGCATTAGCCCAAGTCTTTCACCAAGAAATCACTGAGTAGGATTATACAAAGTATATATTTTTTAAAAATACCACTGCTTGGTGATGTCTGAACTTATCTACTGGCCTTATTTTAATTCCTAATGTTTAGAATACAAACAAACAATTGGAAAATGTAATCTCAAGGCAAGAGAATCAACTATGTTGAGCAAACAGAGGATGTTTCAAACAACTCTCTCCATTTCAATCCTTTTATTATAGATCCAATGGCAGAAAAGCATGGGAAAATTTTGTCATAAAGGTACATAAATTTAGATAGTGGGGTTCCATGCGCAAAGTATTATTAAATACAAAGTAAGGAGGATTTGTATGTTTACCTGTGTTCCTTACAAACACAGAAAAAAACCATATATATTCTTAAAAATATGAATATAGAATTCAGATTTATAGTCATGTTGAATTAAATTAGAGTAAAGAAAGAGAAAGATGGTACCTCCAGCACATTTCAATATGGTAAGAAATAGTAAACTTCTTTGTTATTTTAATTTACTATTTACATATGTTGAAATGTATACTGGTGTAATCTTTCCTTTCGAAAAAAAAAACCTCCCATATATGATTTAGTTAATTTAAGATGTTTCAGATGGCAATCTATATTTATCCATAAATATCTGGATGTGAAATTTATATTTTGGAGTTAATGAAATAGCTTTGGGTGGGTAAGCTCAGAAAAAAGAACTATTCATTTAAAAAGTACTGCCACAAGTAACAAACTGTCAACATTTTATCATCACACTATATCATGCTTCAATTAATTACAGCAGCATCCAAAACATCCTTTAAGTATCATAGCTTCCAAACTCTTTATAGATCTTATTCTGTGTAAGTCTTTTACCAAAATAGGCTTTTCCTTATTTAAACGGAGATAGCTACATGGTGCAGTAGATAGAGTGTCAGGCCTGGAATGAGGGAGACCTGAGTTCAAATACAGTCTCAGACACTTACTAGCTTTATGATCTTGGGCAAGATACATAGCCTCTGTCGGTTTCAATTTCCACAACTGTAAAGTAGGGATAGTAATAGCACCTGCTTCCCAGGTTTTGCTATGAAGATCAGATGAGATAATAATTATAAAGCACTTGGCACAGTGCCTGACAGAAAGTAAGTACTATACGAATGTTAGCTATTATTATTATTATAAAAAGTTTACCATTTTTAAAGAAATTTGAAGGCTGAGAAATTGTCTTCACCTACATTTTCATGTGGGCTAAAAACATGTTGAAGAGCTGGCAGACCAAATTCAGTGTTATCAGAAATAATGGATTCTCATGTAGCCCAGCAATATTAAAATACAATGGGAAAATATTCAACAAAAGAAAAACACAATACATAATGTTAATTTGGTGTTTTCTAAGTCAACATGTGGCCTAAAGGGATCTATGTTTCTATTTGAATTTGACACACTAGCCTAGGCAACTCTCTAAAGACCCGTATGGTGCAGAGAAGGTGCCAGCCTGCATAGATAGAGGGAATTTCCTATTTCACTAAAATGTCAGATTCAATCACTTACCCTTAATAATTGGAAAAATATAAGTACTCTAATTTTCAGACTTTTAAACTGGTGATTTGGATTCATATAAATTTTTTTTAATTATAACTAGGGCTATACCAAAAATCAGAAAATTTTGCTTACTAGCTTTATTAGCAGTCATGACCTTAGTATATTTTGCTTGGACCTTTAAACAATGCCCAAGAAATTCTATAAACCTACAAGTATTCTTATGAGAAAAGTAATTTTTACTTACCTCACTTTTTTAAGCTTGTTAAAGAAGCCTGCTATTATATCAATTTTTAATGGGCTCTAGACCTCAGGTCAGATTCTGCATTAGGTAACGTGAAGAGGTTAGATTGATCTGCCACCTCTAAAATCTAGGGCTTCTGCAACATTTACTTCCTGACATTAATAATATAAACTGTCATTTAACTTGTTACTTTCTTTGCCATAACCACTCCCTACTTTACAAATAGCAGCTATCACATCTTAAATCATTGTGCCTTTTAGTTATTAAAAGGTTATGGGACAGCAAGGTCCATGCTTCAAACTGCACCATTTTTCACTCCAAATTCACATAAATACTTGCTCTAAATATTTAGAGAGATGGAACCTGATGGCATGCAAAATTTCCCTAGTCACTTAAAAAAAACTCACATTTCTATAGGAGTAATCACTGAAGTTTCCCTCTCCATTCCTTACAGCTAAAAGAAGACCACTAGATAAAAGTTATATAAGAATTTGAAGGAAATGCACAGCAAAGAACCACTTATTTAAATTAAAAGACATTAAACATTTTCATATCAAATAAAGCACAAAGAGTTATACTAAGTAGATGGAGGAAAAAAAGGTAATTACTTTGACAACCAAATCAGATGCTAATACTTCCTGTGTCCCTTGGATTACAGCTCCTGCAGCTCTGTAGTGATCATCAGAAAACTTGGAGGCTTCACCTGCACCCGATTCCACCACCACATTAAAACCTTGTTTAACCAAGGCCTGAACACCAGCTGGTGACAAAGCTACCCTCTTCTCATTTTGGAAAATTTCCTTGGGGACCCCCACAGTCAATTGTTTATATGGAATTCCTGTAAAACAAAGAGAAAGAACTCTTTTGGTTCAAGAAAAACAAAGAAAAACGATTGAATAATAATAGCCTTCTGTTGGGGAGAAAGGCTTGTGCAAAGTACACAAAAGTTTTCCACCACTTGCAAAAGACTATTGTTTTCCCTAAGGGTTTTAGTAAACTGAATAATGTAAATGTCCTATTTAGTAGTCTTTCTCAAGGGATGGAAACTCTTAACATGCCAACTTCCCAACTAACTATTACCACGTCATGATAATTTCAAGTTCCTACCAAGGATATATGAAGACACCCAGATCGTATATTACCAAAAGGAAATTGATTTACGATGGGCCAGAGCTAAGGAATGCCTTTTTATTTGCCATGTAATAAAAATGATAAATGGAGGGTAGAAATCAGTTCTAACATTTACTGCATGACTTTGAACAAATCACTTCATCTATCTGGGGCTCAATTTCCTCATATGTAAAATGAGAAAATAATATTTACCCTATCTATCTCACAGAGTTGTGAGGACCAAATGACATATATGTAAAACATGTTGTAATTATCACACTTTATCTATTTGAGCTACTATTTTATTAATAGTATTTTATATATTAACATTGTGAATCAGAATTGGCTAGCTGTTTTAAACCAAACATCTAAATTCTGAGATTATTTCATTTTGAAAAGTTAATTAGGAAATTTAATCATTAATCAAGTTTTCACTTCATCATTGAGTTGCATGCATTGAAAAATATATACAATTTTCAGGAGATTTTACATGATGTAACTTTAACTAAACTACTATTCATTAGATAATCTAAAAGAGATAATTCCCCATTATGTACATGCAAATTAACATATATAATGTATTTGGGGATCAGTTTTGTTTTGTTCCATTTCATTTTTTTCACCTTTCCAGGCCTTCCTGAACACTTTGCCTTCTGATTCTTTTCCCGAGTCCTTTCACTGCCCTCACGCTATGCCCTAAAGTTTAAATGAGATTATTGTTAGTAAACTGAATTTGCCCAAACAGCAGCAAGACTCAAAAAGATCTCTTTTATATCTAAGTATTTATGCTTCTTAAGATTTTTTAATTGAATTTTAGCTCATACACAGAAATTTTCCAATAAATTAGTACATTTGATTTATACTAGATTATCCTCAAAATGTATCTGTTTCCTAGGAGAAATCCATATATCTGGCTTTTATTTAATCTAGACTACTAAAACACAATTTTGCCAAGATCAAAGTTTCCCTAAATCAGAGGATAGTTCTTTTTGTTTCACAGATCCCTGGTGAAGCCTATGGATCCCTTCTCAGAATGAATGTATAAAATATATTTTGCATAACATTACAAAGGAAACAAATTATATTAAAATAAAGATGTAGCTTTTTCTTTTTTCATCCAAGTTTGCAAACCCTGACTCCAAGGGGCCCATGGACCTCAGGTTAAGAAGCCCTGCTCTAAGTTACAAAACTCTACTTTTATACTGCTAGAGAACTCCAGTGATTAGATTCGATAACACAAGGGAATGAGGGACTACTCTATTCATTTGGAGTTGACCTGCCTAACCTTCTGATTTATTAGTTTTCAAATCTGAGCCCCCCCATTCACTCAATAACATGGGCCTCTCCTAGTCCAATCCCTACTCTATAGACAATGTCCCCAGTAGGTTCACGCTAGACTGTGGCCAAATCACAGAGGCAGTAACAAGGAGTTGTGATTATTCCCTGGCCAAAGAAAGTTATCCCTTTCTCAAAGGAATTATTTATATGAAAGTTCCCCTGGTGCATCCTGAGATCACTTCTTCCTTCATGAAGAAGCTGGGGAAGAACACCACAAAATGTTGAGCTAGGGTCAATTCCTTACTGTCAGTGAATAAAGGATTAACTTAAAGGAAATAGGATCTGGAAGAAATAAGAACCTACAGAAGCTTGGAAAAATCAAACCGGAAACTCTCTGTCAAGCTCTTAAACTAAAAGGTAATATCAAGCAAACTGGGGAATGATTATTTTTGTTTTCAAAAGATCTATAAGAGCATGGTTAGGAAAATGTCCAGATTTCTCCTATATCTCAGCTGGGGGAGGGAACCCAACACACTTACACTCTCACACTCACTCACTCTCTCCCTCCCATGTATATGTGCGTGTATATATGTATGTATACATATATACACACATACACATGCATATACACATATATACATACACATGTATATGTGTATAATGCACATACACGCACATACATATATGTGTGTGTACGTATGTATATGCAGTTTAACACTCCACATCAGCTAAGAAAATTATCTGCCTTTTTCTGCAAGGAATCCTCTCCACTGGCAAAAAAGGAATCAGGTTGACAAGACAACACCTTTCCCAGTATCTAAAGATGATTAACAGAGAACCAGACTCCACTGAAGACAGCACATTATTGTTCTCTGTATCACAATATTTGATTCTCTTCAGGAATCTTCTAAAACTGTTTCACATTTTGATTCACATAAAACTTGAACTTTACCTGGTTTAACAGGTGCTTTACACCATAGCGTCTGATGGGTGTGAAAGGTTCGTAAAACTTCTGTCTTCCCAGGTAGCACCTTAAATGATCCCAAATTAATGAGTAGAGGATTTGAGTAGCTCGTCACCACTGTTTTCAGTATGCTTGCCATGTTGGATCCCCTCCAATGCACTGCAACGAGTCCAACAAAGGGGAGGGGGTGGAAATCATTATTTTTGCTTTTGAGATTTCAAAAAATACACAAGAAAACATCGTTATATGCGGTGATGGCACACCAAGTTCATACGCAGCAAGTCTCCTACTTTAAATCAGTTGTATGCTAGAATTTGGTCTGTAAGTCAGTTTTTGGGAATCTAGATGCCACAGAAACAGTTAAAGTAGTAGGGAGATTCCCAAGGTTGTTCCCCCAAAGTCTATTTAACCCATTTAAAGACATACCTCTGCAGCTATCCTCTGCCCCCTTCTAATTCTGTGTGATTATTGTCCATATTTTCCCAAACATTTTCCCACGGAAATCTTCCCTAGATTCCTTCAAGGATCAGCCCAAGAACCACCTCCTCCTAGATTTGGCCCACCCTGATCCCCCTAGCTGAGGGCACGTCTCTAAGAAATTACTTGATACATATTTTGTATTTTCCTTTCTGGCTGTATAATGTTTCTAATTAACAATACAAGTTCCTTTAGAGAAAGGGCTGTTTGTTTTTGGTTTTTGTATCCCCAGCACCCAGCATAGTTAACAAGAATGAATGATCCAAATGTATCAAAATTAAGCAATCTAAGCATGGTCTCCCACTCTTGCTATGTGATAGGCTTATCTCCTTTTCTGGATGCAGAGTCTAGATAATGCACTAATTGTTAGCATTTAAACAGCACTTTAAGGTTTGCAAAGTGCTTTACTTATACTATCTCCTTTAACCCTTACAACAACTCTATATGGTAGGTGCTCTTAGATGAGGTAACAGAGAGAGACAGAGATTAAGTGGCCCATCCAGGGTCACATAACTACTAAATGTCTGAGGCAGGATCTGAATTCAGCTATTCCTGACACCAAGTTCAGCACTCTCTCCATCACACCATTTAAACACAAGTCACAACTGCTAACATGCTGCAGTGTGCCTACATCAATCACTGCCTTTTAGATTATTTATCATTTTAACTTTTTCGATATCCTGGCACTCCAGGGTTTGACTCTTTATAAAATTACCAGGAGAATATTCGTGTTCAAAAGGAGCACTTCTGCAGGAAGCAGAGAGGTCACTAAGCACACTCTCCAATTTCCCAAATTCAATCCTGTTTTACTTCTTTTTCCTGCTCAATTCCAGGCCCACGTCACTATCCACCTAGAGTGTTTATCCAAGATACTCACATTAATGGATTAATTCCACAGGTACTCATCTAACTTGGCAAATAAAATCTGGGAAATCAGCATATATCTTAAGTCACTCTGTTGTTTCAGTGTGGATGGTTAAGCCCTTCTTTTTACATTATTGTGAATTTCACTAAAGAGACTTTTCAGTGTACCAGAATTTTATGTAATTAGTACAATGTCATCTTCAAATATTTGAAAAAACTCATTCAACAGACCCTTTTATTGGAGTCATACACTAGACATGTTCAATGACAACAGTGAATATATGTCCATGTTTAATTTCTCTTGTGAAATTCCACATTTAATTTCTCTCATGTAAATATTCAAAAGATCATAGAACAAAATTACTTTCACAGTTGAACCTCTTAAGGACTTTGAAATTATTGACATATACGCAAGAATCATTTTACCTGACAGCCTTCAAGTCTGCACTTTGCTCCTCTGAGTCTTTTTTATTTTAAATCAACAAGCAAGAGGAGCTTTATACTCTCTACATTCTTTATTCAGGTTGTAGGACCATAAAGACACAGTTTGCTATAGAAAATCCCCTTTGAAAACCTGCCTGTTCCTTTCTCCTGTTTTCATTAGGATACTCTGGAAGTTGAAATAGTGAAAGAGTAAAATATAAAAAGTTGCAATCCTAATTTTAAAAACAAAAAAATTAAAATAATTTTGTAATAATCTCAAATGCTGGTTGTTAAGAAGCAAGTTTAATTAGACACTATCAATGCATTGTCTGAAACCTCTCCCCACAACTTTTTCAAATACCTGGAGGAGGTATTGGAGGAGGGGGAGCATTGCTAGGGCACTTTCAGCCACTGCCCTCCCAGTTGACCTGAGGAGGCCCCTAGGGATAGTATAAAATAGACCACCACCATCCTGGAATTGTTTATCTCTTCTTTCCCACTTTTTTAAGGGTAAAAGAGAAAGGAGGGCCTAGGTACCTACAAATCACTAAATAAAAAAGCACCTAAATGAAGAAGCTTAGAAAAACAATACCTGCTCCCAGAGAAATATTAATTAAACTGCCTTAGCTCACTCACTCACCCGAAAAAGGCTTGTTTAAGCACTACAGTAAGTCAGGGAAGATTGCACAGGCACCACCAAAAGAATGTCTTCTCCATTACCACCTACCCCTCTGCCAGCTTTGTTCGTTAGAATGGATGTTCAGAGAAGCAGCATGGTGAAATAAATAGAGTGCTGGTTTAGAAACATTTGGTTTTGAATCCCACCTCTGATACATACTTGTTGTGGGACCATGGTTAAGTAATTTCACCTGAGCCTCACTTTCCTCATTTGTAAAATAGTTAACACCTGTAGTACCTATTTCACAGGGTTGTGGTAGGAATCAAATAGATCCCAAAATCACAATCTGAGAGTTGGAAGGAATCTCAACAGCTATCTAATCAAATCTACAAACAAAAGGTATATATGATAGTACAGCCTCTACACCAAGCAGGATGACCCAACTACCTCTCAAAGCTGCCCATTCATTCTACTACATCTGGACAGTTCTGTTAGGACCTTTTTCCTGACATCAAGCCTAAATTGTAGATGCACTAGCCAGAAGATGCATTTCTTGGGACACTCACAACAGAAGCCCAGTCATGTGATCTACATCCATTGGGGAGAACCAGAATCTTTGTGCCTGATGGTGAACTGGCCCTCCAAATTGTCTAGCTGGTGAGTGACATACCCAAGAGAGCAATACCACATTTTTATTCTGGTTAGGCTTGGCTACAATTTTGTTGTAATGGGTTTGGAGGAACAGAAGAGGGATTTAAAACCATTAAAAATGGTCTTTGGTTCTTCTGTTGATCTTTTGTCAAACCAAATAAACGCGACCCCGCTGGACAAACTTGTCTGATCCACAGCTACACAGGCATTCATAATGCATCCAAATCTTGAATATATACGCTCTACATCTTTCTGTGTCACTGTCCTTGGGAGTCCACTGAGGTACAAATTGGCATCCATGATAAATTCTGAGCTTAGCCAAGCATACAACACCTGCTATTTTATCACAAATAAGTTTTGCAGATTCAATTTCACCAATGCTGGTAAACAAATTCTTAATCCACCCTGTGTCATGTTCTGAGGGAAGGAATTGACAATAAATTCATTCTACTGATATCATACTTGTAATCTGAGCCATGTGATCTTTATAATGATGTTTTATAAAATATCTGTGGACCTGGTGGGCTACAGATATCTCAAGAGAAAGGGGGCTCACTGCTCTACATGTCAAGCCTAAATTAATCTCTCCACAACTTCTACCCTCAGCTCTTGGTTTTGCCTTCTGGTTTCAAAGAGAATAAATCTAACCCTTCCTCCTTGTGACAGCTCTCAATATTTGAAGATAGCTGTCCTGTTCCCTTTGTCTTCTCTTATCTAGACTAGCCATAACCAGTTCCTTCAACCTCCTATGACTTAGCCTCAAAGTCCTTCATCATCCTGGTTAATGTCCTCTGTACACTCTCCTGTTTATGTAAGTCTTTCTTAAATTCTAATCCCCAGAAGTGACAATATCCAGATCAGGTCCAATGAGGGCAGAATACAATGGGGCTGTTGTGGAAGTTCTGTCTCTCTGCAGAATCTCATTAGCTCTTTAGTGACCATATCCTAGACTGACTCATACTGAGTTTGCAGTCCACTAATACTCTAAGATATTTGTCATAACCACTGTTACCAAACCACCTATCTCTTATCCTATAATTTTGAAATGGATTTTTGGTACACAAAGGCAAGTCTTTGCATTTATCTCCACTGAATTTCATCTTATTAGATTCAGCCCAATGCTCTAGCTGATCAAGATCCTGTGGATCCAGGCATTGTAATCCACAGTGTTAGCTAGCCCTAGAAACTTTCTATCATCAGCAAATTTGATGAACACTCCATCTGTAGCTATCCAAGTCATTAATAAAAATGTTAAACAGAATATGGCCAAGCACAGATCCTTGGGGTACTTCACTGGAGCCCTCTGTGACACTGAATCGTCAAGAACTTCTTGGTCTCTTTTGCTAGATCCTTACCCCACTTACTCTGGGTGTCCCACAGGGCTCTGTGCTGGCCCTCTTCTGTTCTCCCCCTAAACTACTTCACTTGGTGGTGTCATCAGCTCCCATGGATTTAATTGCCATCTCTATGTTGATGATTCTCAAATGTACTTAACCAGCCCTAACCTCTCTGCTGACCTCCAGTCTCACATCTCCAACTACCTTTCAGACATCTCAAACTGGATGTCCAGTAGACATCTTAAACTCAACACATCCAGAGCTGAATTCATTATCTCTCCCCCTAAACCCTCTCCCCTATTCAAACTTCTTTATTACTGCCAAAGGCACCAAAATCATCCCAGTCCCCCAGACTGACAATCTAGGTGTCATCTTCCACTCCCCATATCATATCTGTTGGCAAGGCCTGTAGGTTTCACCTTTGCAATCTCTCTCAAATACACCCCCTTCTCTCCCCTAATTCTGCCACCACTATGATGCAGGCCTTCATTACCTCATGCCTAGACGATTGCAAGAACCTGCTGGTTGATCTGTTTGGCACAAGTCTCTCCCCAATCCAGTCTATCCTCTATTCAGCCTCCAAAGTGATTTTCCTAAATTGAAGGTCTGACCATGTCATCCTCCTATTCAATAAATTCCAGCATAAGTGTTGAGATTTGGCACTGTCCTAGAGCTTCCTTGACAGGAAGCCTGCCAAGGACTGCAATCCCAAGGGTATGCATTTCACATTTTCAAAATTCCAGGTTGTGGTATAGGGCTCTAGCAAGGAGGACTTTAAGAAGAGTGGGTCAGCACCATTTGGCAGAATTCTTTCTTGTCTCTCTCTCTCTCTCCCTTTCCCTCCTTCCCTATCCCTCTCCCTCCCTCTCTCCCTCTCTCCCTCTCCATCTTCCCCCTCTATCTTAATCTATCTCCCCTTCCCTCTCTCCCTCAAACTATAATTTAATATACCACTTTCAGCTAGAGTTTATGGCATACATCATGTAATTTGTTGTACTGTATTTATCTATGAAAGTGTCTTCTCTCCCTTACTACAGTGTAAGTAAGCTCCTTTATGTATGAATCATGTCTTGTTCACTGTTGTATTCTTATAGCCTCCAGCCCAGTACCCGACATTCACTGACTCAGATATTTATCAAGTGCCTACTATGTTACAGCCACCAAACTATTTAGAAGGGCAACAAAGATAAAAAGATTGCCAACCCTCAAGGAACTTACATTGTACTGGGAGGCTGGGGGTGGTGAAAGGGGACAATGTACATTGATAAGTTAGAAAAGTACATATACAAAAAAGTACAAAATAATATGAGGCTGCAAGCCGTAACAACTAGGAGGAAGAAGAACCAGGAAAGGAGGTGAGGTGGCCTTCTAACAGCTTTGAAGGCAGTTACAGATACTAAGAAGTGGGGAGGTAGGGAAACAGCATGGCAGAGACAACAGCACAGAAATGGGATATGGAATGTCTCATATAGAAAACATAAAACAGGCCAGTTTGGAATGGAGAGAGCTTGAAGAAGAGTAATGTTAAATAAAGTTGGAAAGGTATGAATCAGGTAACAAGCATTTATTTGCTATGTGTCAGGCTCTGGCATAAAGACACAAAATGAAACCATTTCTGCCCTCAAGGAATTTACATTTTGTTGTGGGGAAAATCCTGCCACACAGATAAATAAAGGAATTTTGAAAACCCCATGTAGTATCCATCCCCTCCTTCCTATTTGCACAGCAACCACCCTAATTTTGGACTTCATTTCATCTAGCCTGGACTATTTAACAGTTTCCTTCTAATCTTGTCTACATACATTGTCTTCACTCTTCAATTCATCCTATACATTGCTACAAAAGTAATCTTGCAATTTATAGTAGTAGATAGAAAGTAGGCCTCATAGTCAAAATGACCTGTTTTACACTGTCTAGGTGATCCAGGGCAAGTCATTTAATTTCTCAATGTCACAGGCAACTAAGACTGTAAATTGCAAAATAGTTGCCGATCCCATCTACAATCCATCCTCCATTCATAGGTCAAAGTGATCTTTCTAAATCACAGGTCTGATCTTGTCACCTTCCCGGCATCCCCCTACCCCCAATCAATAAACTCCATTGGCTCCCTGTTACATCCAAGATCAAACAAAAAGTCCTCTGGCTTTTAAAACCCTTCATAACTTTAAAGACATTCCATGCATTCTTACTGGCTGTCTTCCTGGCCATACTCCTTTCCCTCCTCATCTTCACCTTCTCTCTTCCCAGGCTTCTTTCAAGTTCCAGCTGAAATCCCACATTCAACAAGAAACCTTTCTCAATCCTCCTTAATTCCAGTGCCTTTTCTCTGCAAGTTATCTCCAATTAATCCTGTACATATGTTGCTTGTATATAGTTGCTTGCATGTTGTCTTCCCCATTAAACTGTAAGTTCCTAGAGAGCAGAGCCTGGTTTTTTTCACTTTTTTGCCTTTCTTCACATCACTAGCACTTAGCACACAGTAGACAATAATATGCCTGGAACATAGTAAGCAATACTAAATGCTTGTTGACAACAATCTTCGATAAGTAAAAGGAGTTTCCTATGCTAATGAAATCACAAGTCTGAATTAAATACACATGCATATGTATGCACATAGGTAATTACTGTTATTGATAGAATGATTTCATGAGGCTGCTCTTGATATTATTAAATTACCATCACATATCCTCAAAACTGATCATATCAGAGCTGTTAGAAAACTTTCAGTGGTTCCCCTTTGCCTACAAGGTAAAGGCCAAACTTTAAGAACCCCCTTAATCCGGCTCCAACCTATCTTTCTGACCTTATATTCTATTCCCTCCAGCCAAAACTGTTCCCCAAACAGACCCCATGACTTTCTGCATCCTTAAGTGCTCACAATGTTCCCAATGCTTGGAATGTCCTTCTATCCTCCTCCCTCCATCTGTCCAATTCCCTAACCACCTTTCAGTATCCAGCTCGAAATCAAGAGGGGAGTATAAAAAGGTTTGGAAGACATTAATGTACTATATTAGTGTAAGCTTATTACTCCATGACTACTTTATACAATCCCAAGAAGACTTTCCTTTTCTGAACTTCTCAATCACTCTGTACCTTTCTCACTCCGCTTTCACATTCCTCCTTTTGCCCATCATGCTCCCTACGAGATTGTAAGTTCCATTAGAAGAATCACAACTTATTTTGTCCCCTACAGATTCTAAAAACAGTCCTTTGCACATATATAGGTACTCAATTAATAAGTGATTTGGAGAAAAAAACTGCTGGTTGAATGAACAAATGATTGTACATCTACAGAACATATTTACTAAGAATTTCAGAGAAAATTCTTTTGCAAGTAATATGTTTCACTCAATCTTAACTGGAAGCTGAGTTATCAGCAAAGGGGGATAAAAGACACACAAAAAGCTCAGGTCCTGGGAAGGTAGAAAGTGAGGGCAAGACTGTCAAAACAAACAGTAAACAAGCTGAAGTTTGCAGGGGAAAAAAGTGGAGAACCAGAAGTACTCTCAGTAGTCTAGAACAAAGGGGAGGGACTAATACTCTAACACTGTTTATGGTTTGTTCCAGGCCTCCTGACAATTAGTCACTTGAAGAACTTTACTTGTGAATGCTTCTTGCAAAGAGGGCAAATAAAGGACGTGCTAAAACAGTGCGCAGGTCATAACGGTCAAAGCCAAACATACCAACGAAGGCACGGCTGCCTAATAAACATTAGCTCTGGTCTGGTCTGATACTTGCCCCCACATAGGCCAGTGCAAGTCTGCCCGCCTCCGCTAGTCCCTCCCACGACGAACTTCTAAGGTGCACTCCAAAATTCCCACCACGCAGACAGCTGAAAGAAACCGCTATTTATAATCTCCCCTGGACATTGATTGGTCGGGGCCGCATAATAGTCATTTCTATCTAGCAGTTTCAATCTCTGGCAGGCAGATAGCCTCCTCCTGCTCCTGTCCCTCTTTCATCAGCTCGGAACTGTAACCTTCTTCCTTCAAATGGCCGTCCTGTAGGACAACTCGGGCCCCTTCCTTCGGTCTTCTCCACGGATCAAGCATACGATGTAGGGAATCTGCTACTCTTGGGGTGCAGATTCCTAACTCTAAATGCCCCCATCCATACACAACCTGAGGTCTTTAGTTACGTCCCTCAGTAACGTCCCTTTCCTTAGCTCTACTAGAATTCTTCCCTCCACCAGCAAAATTGGTATAATAGAAAGAGGGCAGGAATTGGGAGGATCTCAGTTCAAACCTCAGATCTGCCACGCATTATCTGTGGGACCTTGGGCAAATCATTTAACTGGGCCTCAGTTTCCCTATCTGTAAAACTAGTTGTACTGGCTGGTACCAAGGTCTATTCCAGCTGTAGAGAGGCGCAGGGCCTTTAAAGTGCACGATCCTTTGGAAGAATGGCACCGCCAGCCCCGTAATCGCACAAAGTCCGCGCACTCAACGTTCTAACGTTCTGTGGCTCTGGTCTCCGTGTTTGTCTGTCTGTCTCTGTCTCCGTCTCTCTCTTTCCATTGTTCAGCTCCGCTAAGGGAATCCTTGACTCTTAAGTCTGCAGACTCTAGCTCTTAGCTCTTATCATCTTCCCCCTGCCACCACCCGCGCCCATACATTGCTTCTGAACCACCATCGCCCCCACTGCCGCGCCAAACCCCCTCCCAGCTAGCAAGAGAGCTTGACCCAAGGCTCTCTTTCCTACAACTGTAATTTTATCTGATTCTAACCACCCTGCCCCCTTTTGCACAGAGATTAGTTTCTTTACCAGACCAAAGAAATGGGACAAGGTCAGGGCTCCTGAGTCCCTTTCCCGAGGCTTCAGCCCAAACAGCTGCCCCAGGTCTCCTGCCCACTGGCCAGGCGGCCTGCACCTGCAGCAAATCTGAAACAACCGCTGCCAAACTGACCTTTGCTTGGAAGGAAAGAGCCTGCCCGGGAGGGGACCCGGCGATGGAACTCAGGAGGCTCCGAACCCAACCGGGGTTTGCACCTTCAACCCGGAAGAACAGTGCGTAGAAACCCCGTATATCAGCTCTGTTCTCTGAGAAGTGCCACGTGACGCTCTGCTGGTTGCCCCCACCCTCTTCCCCACCCACCTTCTTCACAGGCCCCCAGTTTTCCTCCCTCCCCTCTT
Organism: Trichosurus vulpecula; assembly: GCF_011100635.1. Taxonomy (NCBI): domain Eukaryota; kingdom Metazoa; phylum Chordata; class Mammalia; order Diprotodontia; family Phalangeridae; genus Trichosurus; species Trichosurus vulpecula. The sequence continues at coordinate 409,473,525 of NC_050573.1, read as the reverse complement.
TGTCCTTCTAGTTAAAGGAAGGATAAACCCCTGGAAAATGCCCCCCTCCCCCTTAAGCCAGTGCTTCTTCCTGTAAGGAGCAACCCACCCCTCAACCCAGACTGGTTATAGCGTTTCATATCAGCAGAATCCTCTTTGTCTCTCTTGCCCAATCCTCCGCCCCTCATACCGGTTTTCTTCTACCAGTTCTTGTCAATCAAGTCGCATGCCAACCACAGCTGCCGTCTGAGTTCAAGTTTGCCTGACTTCTCTCCTTGAAAAAGCCTAATTACAAACTAGCATTTCCTATTGGGTCCTTCTCCAGACTAAAAAAAGTGTAGAATAACCGGTCTGTTGTAATTTAACTTAATTCTCAAGCTTTCTAGGAAAATCACAACCGAATCTGTAATAAGATATAAAAGGGGGAGGGGAGAGCTATGTATAAAGGGCGGGAATAGGATAGGGTTGGGGGTTTTTTTCCACTCGAGGAGGAGTTAAATGCTTAGGAAACTATGTCAGAGTTCTGAAATGTAATGTGCATGTGTGCTCACAGGCATCAAATCTAGCCCAGAGGAAGTCACATACTGTGCTAGGTGCCTGTAGACACCTCTCTTTTTCTGTAGGAGTGAACGTTCTAAGAAATTTCTTGACAATCTCTACTAATTTAGGCAAAGCATTAAGAGAATTAAAACATAATACAGTGCCAGCTGTTCTTTTCACATAAATGGATAGACCCATAGGATTTAGCCTAGTCCAACTTTCTCATTTAACAGATGAGGAAACTGTAACTATAAACTTTGTTGCAATCTTGTTATTTAGTCTGTGAATGTCTTGCACTTAAAAGAAGGGGAGGGTCTTTTTTTTCTTATGGAATAGAAATTTAAATATTAAATATTTATGAAGAGAAAGCAGAATTTAGACATTTTGACTGATATTAAAAAAGAGAGAACAATGGTACTGTACATCCCTCGATACAAGGTGAAAAGAGACCAACAGCAATTAGAACATAGACTGAGTCTGTAAAGACAAGCAGTTCAAAGCAAATAAATTGCTGCTAAAAGCAGTTCAATTAGAACCAAGAAAGACCACAGCAAATCTCAGTGGAAGAGTTTTGTTATGATTATCATGTTAAGTACTTGTAAAGACACCAAATAAAAGGAAAAAGGACCCATATGCACAAAAACATTCACAGCAGCAATTCCTGTAGTTGGAGGAGGAGAAGGAAAGAAACCCCATCAATTGGGGAAAAGCTGAACAAACTATGGTACATGAATATAATGGAAAATCACAGTACCACAAGAAATGACAAAAAGGACAGCCCCAGGGAAACCTGGGTAGACCTGCATGAGCTGATGCAGAGTGAAGTGAGAAGAATTTAAATAACAACAATATTCCAGTTATATAGTATGTCATTGACTGTCTTCCAGAGACATCAATAAGTTTGATGAAAGTGGAGAAAGTGGTATTTGGGAGATGGTATGTGAACATTTCATTCTGATCAGCAGTAGAACAAAAGCCAACAGTTCCTATAGGTTTCACAGACATTCAAAATGTCCTTAAATAATTTCAAGTTTTCAGGATAAATCATAGCAACCTCTCCTTCTTTAAACTCGAGGCTGAATCTGTCAGCTTTGCCAGAAATCTGCAGAGCCTATGAGGTGGTGATTAGCTCCATTTCCTTCTCCTTTTCATTACTACTAAACTTTATGAGAGGGTTAAAAATAATTCTCCTTATGCTCAAAATTAATTCCATGCCAGTTGCATCTGCAGCAACCTGGATTTTGCACAGATCATCAGAATCATTTAAACTTTTTTGCCTGGGCAAGTTTTGTCCCAGGTGGGAGAAACATTCCACATATAGAAACATTCCAATCCCTGAATCTCAATCTGTCAACTCACAGAGTAAAATATCATTCCTGCTAAAATAAACAGTACAGTCAGTCCCCAGGCTAAAGGTTATCTAAAGACTCACATGCATGATTTAACATGGTAATGAAGGTAGGTCTCCAATAGTTTCAAATCTCCTGTTGTATATGTCATCTCCATCACTTTATCAATAGTAACAGCTTCTCCACAAATGGATTTCTTCAGGACAGAGTCCTCTGGGTGCTCTAGATTCAGCTCATCCTCTAGCTGGATCTTTACTCATTTGAATTCTATTAATCGCAGTCACTTCATAAGAGGTTGCAACAGTACAAGAAACATGAGCCACTTGTTTTCCATCTTGATCTGTGATCACTTGTTACCAAGTCACATAACACACCCAATAGCATCATTACTCCTTTAAAAGATCTCATAGGCCAACAGCTTTAAAGGGCCTCAATAAACTCCAGACATTGTACTAAATATCTTTGATTAGCATGTTGAGTTTTCCCATTGTTGGTAGGGCCAACATGGAACACTATTTTTTGTCTAGTTGCTTTGGCTTCTGGGTACCAGTTGGATGGAAGTCATAATTCACTAATTTTATGAAGATTATGCTGGTGAAACCAAGGCTAGTCCGGGCATCCCCAGTTTGGGCAACATGAAGGCCTGCATTCCTTTTAATAGTTATAAAAATATTCCATTACCTCTTCTTTCTAGCCCTTGAACAAGGAATGTTTTCTCATTTTTACAAATTCTGGCAGTTGCATTTTGAATGTTTTCCATGTCCCCCCTATTTTCCCTGTCTGATTCCCCTTTCCTCTTCTGTGGAAAGTGTTAGCCTCAATTGCTTCAGAATATTGCTGATTGGCTATATACATTAAGTGGACCTGAAAAATTATAAACACTGAATCAGTGCCCTGAGATGCTGAAGCTATTACCAGCACACAGTCTTCTTTAGCATACTAAGAAATCTTTTTCTTAGTGGATCCAGTGGGGGGCTGAGATTCTCTCTAGGATCTCCAGGAACACAGGCTGAGAAATTCTTCAAAAGTGGTCATTTTAATTTCCCAATAGTAAAATTGTACTGTTTTGTTTTTCTTTCCATTTACACTATTGTAGTTATGCATATTATTTTCCCATTTCTGCTTACTTCACTTTGCATGAATGTGTATAAATCTTCCATCCTCCTCTGTAGTCATTATATTCATCCTTTCCAACAGCATAATAAATTCCTTTGCATTCATATACCACAACTTGTTTAACCATTCTTCAATCGATGAGCATCTACTTTGTACTTGGGGAAGCTAGATGGCACAGTGGATAGAGCCCTGGGACTGGAGTCAGGAAGACCTGAATTCAAGTCTGGCCTCAGACACTTGTTAACTATATGACCATGGGCAGGTCACTTAACTTCTATCTACCTCAGTTTCTTCAACAATAAAATGGGGGTAATAATAGCACCTACCTCACAAAGTAGTAAGAACTGAAATACTGTTCATAAAGCACTTAGCGCAGTACCTGACACACAATAGATATTTAATAAATGCTTATTTCCAGTTGTTCACGACTATAAAATGTACTACTATAAATAGATTGATGCATATGGGAACCCTTATTTTTGTCACTGAATGCTTTGGGTTAAATGTGTAGCAGTGGAATTGCCAGATCAAAGGGCACTTTCTTTGAATAAATATAAACTGCTTTCCAGAATAGTTAGGCAATTCACAGCTCCATTAACAATGATTTAGTATGTTTGTCTTTCCACAACCCCCCAGTATTAACTATTGGCATCATTTGTTAACTTTGGCAACTTGTTAGGCACCAGGTAGATCCTTAGAGTTGTTTCGATTTGAATTTCTCTGTTAGTTGTTTAGAGCAACCTCTAATATGATTGTTAATAATTTATAAGAGATCTATATAAATTATTACAATTCAAAATAAGTTTACTATTTTAAAACATTTATGAAGCACCTATTCTATAAAGAAATGGCATGGGCTAGACCGCTAAATACTCTCTTTATATATCTATAGATGTATATATAGATATGTGTATATATATGTACACATATGTGTATTGTGCAACCAAGGCTAGTCTGGGCACCCCCAATTTGGATATATATATCCAGTATGGGGGTATACACACACACACATACACATACACACTTACATATAATAATAAAGAAGCAGGAAAAGTTCCATTTTTCCTATAATCTAAAAAACAAGATACATTCTCCTCATAATCAGTACTGTAAATGGTCATTTTCCCCTATCAATCAATTTATCAATTAACAAGCATTTATTAAGAATCTAGTATGTAGGCAACATGCTAAGCACTAAAAATACAAATACAAAGAATAAAAAAATCCCTACTTTAGGAATTTGTATTCTATTGTGAAGGACAGATGGATACTAGATAGATAGATAGATAGATAGATAGATAGATAGTTGCAGAGAATAAATATAAGACAAATGGAAGATAGCTGAGGAGAAAGGGTATTAGTAGTTTGGGAGATCAGGAAAGGCTTTGCATTAAAGGTGGTACTTGAAGGAAGAGAAGGATTCTGTGAGGCAGAGAAGAGGAGAGAGAGTGTTCCAGGCAGAGTGAGTGGCCAACCAAAGCACAGAGGACCAGAGAGGACGCCAGTTCGCCTATAACATAGAGAGTGGGAAGGTTGGGTGAAAGTTGTGAATGACTTGAAAGATAAACAAAAGAAATGAGTCACATATATACATATGCTTATGTGTATATAGAGACAGATATATCTATGAATCATTTGAATAGAGATGATAGTCAAACTCATGAGAACTGATAAGGTCACCAGAGAAAGAAAGGAGAAAAGGGACCAGGACAGAGTCTTGGAAGAACACCCACAATTAGCAGGCATATTGAGATATCAAAGGAGAATGAAAAGGAGTAGGTAAACAGGAGGAGAATCAGGAGAGAATAATGTCAGTAAAGTTCAGAGAGAAAAGAGTATCCAGGAAGCAAATGATCAGTACTGTGAAATGCAGCTGATAGGTGAAGAAAGATGAGTACTGTGAAAAGACTATTAGATTTGGTAACTAAGAGATATCAATAACTTTGAGGAGAACTGTTTAAGCTGAGGGGCGAAGTCAGAAGCCAGAAACAAAGGGCTGTGGGGTGAAGGCAGTGAGTGTAGACAGATTTTTCTAGGAATTTGGCTGACAAAGGGAATAAAGATAAAGAATTATAGTTTGTAGGGCTAGTGAAAGTGTTTTAAGGATGGGGAAGCCTCAAGCAAGTTTAGTTACTAGGGAAGGAACCATTAAACAAGGAAAGGTTGAAAATTAGACTTGTAGTCAGGAAGACCTGAATTCAAATTCTACCTCAGACACTTTTACCATCTTTATGTCCCTGGGTAATTTATTTAATCTCTGTCTCCCTGAGTTTCCTCATTTGCAATTGTGGATCACAATAGTTCATACCTCACTGAGTTGAGGTAAAGAGTTTTTTAAACCTTAATTTGTTAACTATTATTATATTGAGAGGACAAGTGCTGGATAAGACAGGAGGTAATGAAACCAAAGCAGTGGAGTGCTATATAAACTTCAAGAGAAGTTTATATAAATATATTTGTATATATACCTATATGTATGTATATAGATAGATAGATGACCTACTTTTTAGTTAAATTTGCATTATTAAATTTTTGTCTATTGAAGTGTAAAGCATCAACAAAACAACAAATCAAGCCCTGATTTGTAGCATTTGCTGATTTCCAAGGTGTAAATGCTCACATTGAAAATTTAACAATTGGTTCACCTAAGCTGGTTTGAGTTGCCTCCACTCCATCCCTAGGCAAGGGCACATGTCTTGGTATTGGCTGGGAGGAAAACTACCCTATAAAAAACCAGAGAAGAGGGGGTGGAGAAGGATAAAGGGTTTATGAGATCAAAAAAATGGGGGAAAGTTCCTGGCAAATCTGTCTCAGTTTTCTCAATAAAGAAGCAAAGTCCTCAACTGAGAGAGTAGAGGAGGAACACTGGAGAAGATTAAGGAGAGAAGATTGGAATAGCTTCTCTGAGGAATGGGATAGGTACTCAATTAGGAAAGAACACAAAGATTACTTGCTGCAGTGAGGTCTCAATTGAAGTAAGATAAGGGGGGGGGCAGCTAGGTGGTGCAGTGAGTAGAGCACCAGCCCTGGAGTCAGGAGGACCTGAGTTCAAATCCAGCCTCAGACACTTGACACATGTGCTAGCTGTGTGACCTTGGGCAAGTCACTTAACCCCAATTGCCCTGCCAAAAACCAAAAAAAAATTGAAGATGAGTCAGGGTACCCAGTTGGTAAACTTGTTGCAGTAAGGGTACAGGGGGAGAAGGATCATGCCTGGAAAGAATTCAATCACTCAAGCCTTCTTTCAGTCAAAGTAGCAAGGTTCATTGTAACACCAGTATGGCAAGCAGATTCCTAGTAAATCTACAGCTTAATGGGGGTGAGAATGACACTTTTATAGAGAAAAAGGGTCAATGAAAAGATCTTGTTGGGATTAAGGAGTGGTAAGTAGCCTGTGTTGTGCCAGGTGAAGACAATGAAAGGAGGTAAGTGGTCAGAGAGCCACAGTGAAAGGGCACTTAAAAAGATTATTGAATATCTAGGTGGGCTGGGATGGGCCAGATGCCTCAGGTGAAACACCAGGGACTGGGTTATGTGGGAAAATCCAGGGTCCAGGTCCCATCACCCCATCAGACTGGTGTGACCTTCTCTAGCTCTATTTAACAGGATATATTTATATGAATGAAGAAGGCAAATAGTGAGAGTAATATAGGTCTGGGGTTAAACAAGGGATGATTGTTGATAGGACAAAGAGGCAAGAGTAGAAAGCAGTGTGGAGTTGAATTGCTCTACTATAAGGATTTAATTGGAACTTCTGGTGCTGAGATGGCCAAGTAAGGAAGGAACCCTTTGAAGCCCTCCAAAATTCCCCTCTAAACTGCCTCAGAATTGGTCTAGAAGCAGGAAAGCAACTTACCAGCATGGCAGGAAAAGTCTGTCTCATTGGGGTGGGAGGGGAGTGATGGTCAAGAACAGCAGCAGCAGCAGTAGCAGTAACCAGCCTCACAGCAGGGAGCCTGCAGCAAGGATCCAAGCCTGGGGAAATCCATCAGTGAGGCCTTGCCCTCCTGCAAGCCAGCAGCCCCCTAGGCAAGTGATCAGTCCATACAGGGCTTGTGACCCTACTCCCAGCACAAACCACCAGGGCAGCCTAGACCCCATTGTTGTAGTGAAGTCGCACCTTGCTGGCCAACAGCAAGACCCCACCAGCGGGGCCTGCCAGCAGACACTGTTTCCATAACAACCCTGCTGGGCCCCCATCCTTGGGTCAGACCAGCAACAAGATCCCTCCTCCAGAACCAGCCACTAGAAAGACACTAGAAATTACCATAGCAACCCAATAGCAAGGCTCCACCCCTGGGGCAAATCAGCCACTAATCCCCACACCCAGGGGAGGCCCCACTCCCCAATACAAGCCAGAAGGGGAGCCTTCTGTCAGATAACACATGGAAGGCACTGGAGGTCTGGACTCCACCCTCTAACAGATTCACTCTTGATCTGGTCACACAGGAAAGATGGCTTCAAAAGGGTTAATAATAAACTTTATTCTAGTCTAGTTATCTCTTGCTGATAATGGAAGCGCCACAAACTCCTACAGCATTCCCTAATCACAGTTCTTGAAGGGACCAGCGAGAAGGTGGGGCAACTACCCCTACATCTCAATGGGGTCAATTGAGACAACTTATGCATCCCCTAAATCCCATCAAATCTCAATGGGGGCCAGTTGAGGCATACGCAGATTTCTCCCTCCCAAGCCTTGATGGGGGCTGATCAAGGCACACAGTATCCCAGCTTGTGCATTCAGCCAAAAAGTTTCCCCAGCTCACTAACTAATGCCCACCTGTTTTATAGGGCATCAGACAAAGAAGGCATATTGCCAGCAATAGCCTTACAAGTTTACATCACCTCACCCCTGTATCTCACTGCCCAGGTGCAGTGGATGTTTACAATTTAAGCACACATGTTTATGTTATTTATCATTATGTAATGCTGCGCAAGCATGGTGGAGATGTTTTGAACCATGAGCCTGGGAACTCATATCTAATAACTAGGAAACAGAGATTGTTATGGCTATGGATCCTGGGAAACTGAAACCTAAGAAATAATTATAAAAATCCACCTTACACATGTAAAATCTACCTCACACTAAAATTCACCTTACTGACACCTACCTTCCAGTGAAAGCAAGCAGCTAAGTTCTGAAGCCTAGTTAAAGCCAGCAATAAGACCCTAAGCACTAGCACAAAAAGTTTGGGACAGTGCAGGACACAGCCCAACTCACATAAAAACAAGTCACAAAAAAGGCAGGAAATTGAGCAGAAAACACACAAAAAAGAGCTTGACTATAGAAAGTTACTATGGTGACAGGAAGAACCAATGCATAAAGTTAGGTGAGGACAATAGTGTCAAAATGGTGATGTGTAAAGCCTCAAAAAAAAAAAAAAGAAAGTAATTTGGTCTCAGACCCAAAAGAATTCCTGGAGGAGCTTAAAAAGGGTTAAAAAAGCAAATCAGAGAAATAGAAGAAAAATCGGGGAAAGAAATGAGAGTAATACAAGAGAATCATGAACAAGAGTCAATAGCATGGACAAAAATACACAAAAATTTACCACGGAAAATAACTCCCTAAAAAATAGAATTGGCCAAATGGAAAAGGAAGTACAAAAATCACACTGAAGAAAATAATTCCTTAAAAATTAGAATTGAGCAAGTGGAAGCTAATGGCTCTCTGAGACATCAAGATACAACAAAATTTAAAAAGTAAAAAAAAAATAAGAAAATGTGAAATTTCTCATTGGAAAAACTGACCTATTTGGAACTCTGCCCAAAGGGCTATAAAAATGTTCATACCCTTTGACCCAGCAATACCACTTCTAGGGTTGTATCCCAAAGAGGTAACACAAATGGGAAAAGGACTCATACGTATGAAAATATTTATAGTGGCTCTTTTTGTAGTAGCAAAGAATTGGAAATCAATTAGGGAATGGCTGAACAAGTTGTGGTATATGAATGTAATGTAATACTATTGTGCTATAAGAAATGGGGAAGATACGGACTTCATAATAACCTGGAAAAACCTACATGATATAATACTGAGTGAGCAGAGCAGAACTAGGAGAACATTATACACAACCACAGATATGGATTCTGTGATGACTAATGCTGATAGACGTTGCTCTTCTCAGCAATACAAGGTTCAAAGACAACTCCAAAGGACTCATGATGGAGAGAGCTTTCTACATCCAGAGAAAGAACTATGGAGTCTGAATGCAGATTCAGGCAAACTATTTGCTCTCCTTTTTTTTTCTCTTTTGTTTTTGGTGGTTTTTTTGGTTTTGTTTTTTCTTTCTCATGATTCATTCCAATGGCCATAATTCTTCTTTACAACTTGACTATTGTGTAAATAAGTTTAATGTGAAGTTATATGTAGAAGATATATCAGATTCCATACCATCTTGTGGGGGGGAGAGAAAATCTGGAACTCAAAATCATGCGGAACTGAGTGTTGTAAACTAAAAAATAAAAAATCTTAATTTAAAAAAAATGAGGGAAAAAAAAAAAGAAAAACAACTGACATAAAAAATAGACCCAGGAGAGAATAATATACAAATTATTGGGGTACCTGAAAGCCATGATAAAAAAAAAAGCCTGGACAACATCTTTCAAGAAATTATCAAAGAAAATTGCCCTGATATAGTAGAACCAGAGGGAAAAACAGAAATTGGAAGAATCCATTGATCATGGCCTGAAAGAGATCCCAAAATGAAAACTCCCAGGAACATCATAATCTAATTGCAGAGCTCACAAATCAAGGGAAAAATACTGCAAGCAGCCCAAATGAAATAATTCAAATATTGTGGAGCTATAGTCAGAATTACACAGGATTTAGCTGCTTCCACATTAAAAAATGGAGGGCAAAGGAGTTAGTATTACAACCAAGAATCACATACCCAACAAAACTGAATATAATATTTCACGGTGGAAAATACTGAAATAGAGAACTTTTAAGCATTCCTAATTGAAAGACCAGAACTGAATAAAAAATTTGACTTCCAAATACAAGACTCAAGAGAAACATAAAAACGTAAAAAAGAAACAAGAAAGTGAAAGCATAAGAAATTCAATAAGGGTAAACTGTTTATATTTCTATGTGGGAAGATAATATTTGTAACTCTTAAGAACTTTATTACTATAAGAGCAATTAAAGGGAGTATATGTAGACAGAGGGAGTGGATATATGGTGACTTTGAAGGGATGATACCCCCCAAAAAAAAAACAAAATAAAGGAGTGAGAAAGAAAATTGTACTAGAAGAAAAAAAAGTGAGGTGGTTGAATGGGGTAAATTATTCCACGTAAAAGAGGCATAAAGAAGCTATTATAATGGAGAGGAAGATGGGGGTGGAGGGTGGGAAAAACTTAAACCTTACTCTCATCAAAATTGGCTCAAAGAGGGAATAACATACACACTCAGTTGGATACGGAAATCTATATTACCCAATAAGGAAGTAAAGAGCGACAGGGATAATAGAAGGGGGAGGGGAACTGATAAAAAGGAGACTAGATTGGGGAAGGTGGTGATCAGCAGTGAAAACTTGTGAGAAGGGAAAGGGTGTGGAGTAAGGGGTAGGGGGAGATAAAGAAGGGAAAAATAGCATAGAGAAAATATGCAGTTAGTTATATCTATAAATGTGAATGGGACGAACTCATCCATAAAACAGAAAAATAAAGCAGAATATATTAAAAACCAGACTCTTACCATACGTTGTTTACAAGAAATACGTTTGAAGCAGAGAGATTCACACAGGGTAAAGACAAGGGACTGGAGGAGAATGTATTACACTTCAGCTGAAGCAAAGAAAGCAGGGGTAGCAATTACAATCTCAGACAAAGTAAAAGCAAAATTAGATCTAATTTTAAAAGATAAAGAAGGAAACTATATCCTGATGAAAGGTACCATAGACAATGAAATCATATCAATAGTAAACATACATGCACCAAATTGCATAGCATCTAAGTTTTTGAAGAAGTTGAATGAGTTACAGGAGGAAATAGATAATAAAATTATAGTACTGAGGGATCTCAATTTTCCCCTCTCAGAACTAGATAAATCTGACCAAAATATGAACAGTAAAGAAATTAAGGACATGAATAAAATTCTGGAAGAGCTAGATATGATAGATCTCTGGAGAAAATTGAATTGGAATAGAAAGAAATATACCTTTTTCTCAGCAGTACCTAGCATTACACAAAAACTGACCATGTATTAGGGCATAAAAACCTCACAACCAAATGCAGAAAAGCAGAAATACTAAATGCATCCTTTTCATATCATAATGCCATAGAAATTACATTCAATAACTGGCAATGGAAAGAGAGATTAATAATTATTTGGAAATTAAATAATCTAATCCTAAAAAAATAAATAGATCAAAGAACAAATCATAGAAACAAATGATAATTTCATTGAAGAAAATTACAACGAGATAACTTACCAAAATTTGTGGGATGCACAGGCAAAGCAGTACTTAGGGGAAAATTTATATCTCTAATTGCTTACATCAATAAAATGGAGAATGCAACTGCACAAACTAGAAAAAGAACAAATTTTAAATCCTCAATTAAACACGAAACTGGAAATCCTAAAAATCAAAGGAGAGATTAATAAAATTGAAAGTAAGAAAACCATTAAACTAATAAATAAAACTAGAAGCTGGTTTTATGAAAAAAACAAATAAAATAGATAAACCATTGGTTAATTTGATTTAAAAAAGGAAAGAAGAAAACCAAATTACTAGTATCACACATGAAAGGAAGGGGTGAATTCACCACCAATAAGGAGGAAATTAAGACAATTGTTAGGAGCTATTTTGCCCAATTATGTGCCAATAAATTTGGCGATCTAAAAGAAATGGATGAATATTTACAACAATATAAATTACTCGGATTAACAGATGAAAGAAATAAAATACTTAAATAACCCAATCTTAGAAAAAGAAATTGAATAACCCATCAATGAACTTCCTAAGAAAAAATCCCCAGGACCAGATGAATTTGCAAGCAAATTCCACCAAACATTTAAAGAACAATTAATCTCAATACTATATAAACTATTTAAGAAAACTAGGTGAAGAAAGAGACCTACTAAATTCCTTTTATGACGCAAATACGATGCTGATACCTAAACCAGGAAGAGCCAAAAGAGAGAAAGAAAATTATAGACCAATTTTCCTAATGAATATTGATGCAAAAATTTTAAATAAAATACGAGCAAAGAGATTACAGCAATATATCACAAGGATCATACAGTTTGAGGAATGCAGGGTTGATTCGCCATGAGGAAAATTATTGGCATAACTGACCATATCGATAAGAAAACCAACAGAAATCATACGATTATCTCAACAGATGCAGAAAATGCTTTTGACAAAATGCAGCACCCATTCCTATAAAAACAGTAGACAGTGAAGGAATAAATAGAGCTTACCTTAAAATGATAAATAATATTTATCTAAAACAATCAGCAAGCATTATCTGTAATGGCGATAAGCTAGAAGCCTTCCCAGTATAATCAGGGGTAAAGCAATGAAGTCCATTATCACCTCTATTATTTAATATTGTACTAGAAATGTTAGCTATAGCAATAAGAGAAGAAAAAGAAATTAAAGGAATTAGAATAGGTAATGAGGAAACAAAACTATAACTATTTGCAGATGATATAATGTTATACTTAGAAAATCCTAGAGAATAAACTGAAAAACTACTTGAAATTATTGACAACTTTAGCAAATTTGCAGGATACAAATTAAACCCATATGAATTATCAGCATTTCTATTTATTACCAACAAAGTCCAGCAGCAAAAAATAGAAAGAGAAATTCCATTTAAAATAACTGTAAATGGGGCAGAGTCAAGATGGCAGCTGGAAAGCAGGGACTTGCATGAGCTCCCTGCCAGGTCCTTCCAAAAACCTATAAAAATGGCTCTGAACAAATTCTAGAACTGCAGAACCCACAAAATAGCAGCTCAGGACAGCCTGGATGGTAGCTTGGTGAGGTCTATCATGCACGAAGCTAGGAGCGGAGGGGAGCCGAGCCCAGTATGGGCGGCAGCAGGACCAACCAGACCAGGAGCTGGGAGGAACAGGCCCTAGCACCCTGAATCAGTGAGCTGTGGCAGTTACCAGACTTCTCAATCCACAAACACCAAAGACAACAGAGAAGGTTAGTGGGAAAAGCTGCAGGGGACAGAGTGAAAGGAGTTAGAGGTTTGGCCACCACCCCAGGGGCAGCAGAGGTGGTACAGCTACAGAACTACAGCTGCAGTTTCTTCTGGCCCCAGGTCCACCTGGTGGGAGGAATTAAGTGGCAGATCAGAGAGGGAATGCAGAGCCTGCTTAAGATCTGAGTCAGGTCCAGGTTGGTGGTTCTTGTGGGAGAAGGAGTGCTGGTGTGGCAGAGCTGGCTGTATAGAAATAGCTCTGAAAACAACAGTGCATCCCCTCAAGTTTGGAACAAAGTACTCTTTACTCTACAAGCAGTCATACCCCAACGAAAAACTCAATGGTCAAGTAAGTTGACTGGGAACATAGCCAGGCAGTGAAAACAGACTCAGATTCAGTCTCAGACTTTGGAATCTTTCTTTGGCAACAAAGAAGACCAAAACATACAGCCAGAAGAAGTCAACAAAGTCAAATAGCCTACATCAAAAGCCTCCAAGAAAAGCATGAACTAGTTTTAGGCCATGGAAGAGCTCAAAAAGGATTTGGAAAAGCAAGTAAGCAAAGTAGAGGAAAAATTGGGAAGAGAAATGAGAATGATGTGAGAAAACCATGAAAAACAAGTCAATGACTTGCTAAAGGAGACCCAAAAAATACTGAAGAAAACAACACCTTAAAAAAATAGACTAACTCAAATGGCAAAAGAGCTCCAAAAAGCCAATGAGGAGAAGAATACCTTGAAAAAGGAGATCCAAAAGACCACTGAAAAAAATACCACCTTAAAAATTAGATTGGAGCAAGTGGAAGCTAGTGACTTGATGAGAAATCAAGATATTATAAAACAGAACCAAAGGAATGAAAAAGTGGGAAGACAATGTGAAATATCTCATTGGAAAAACCACTGACCTGGAAAATAGATCCAGGAGAGATAATTTAAAAATTACTGGACTACCTAAAAGCCATGATCAAAAAAAGAGCCTACATATCATCTTTCAAGAAATTATCAAGGAGAACTGCCCTGATATTCTAGAGCCAGAGGGTAAAATAGAAATTGAAAGAATCCACAGCCTCCTCAAAAAGATCCCAAAAAGAAAACTCCTAGGAATATTGTCACCAAATTCCAGAGCTCCCAGATCAAGGAGAAAATGCTGCAAGCAGCCAGAAAGAAACAATTTGAGTACTGTGGAAACTCAATCAGGATAACACAAGATCTAGCAGCTTCTACATTAAGGTATCGAAGGTCTTGGAATACGATATTCTGGAGGTCAATGGAGCTAGGATTAAAACCAAGAATCACCTATCCAGCAAAACTGAGTATCATGCTCCAAGGCAAAATATGGATTTTCAATAAAATAGAGGACTTTCAAGCTTTCTCAGTGAAAAGACCAGAGCTGAATGGAAAATTTGACTTTCAAACACAAGAATCAAGAGACCCATGAAAAGGTAAACAAGAAAGAGAAATCACAAGGGACTTACTAAAGTTGAATTGTTTTGTTTACATTCCTACATGGAAAGATGATGTGTATGATTCATGAGACCTCAGTATTGGGGTAGCTGAAGGGAATATATATCTATATCTATATGTATATCTATATCCATATACACACACGTATATATGCATATATATGTGTGTGTGTATGTATGTGTGTGCGTGTGTATGTATATATATAGACAGAGGGCACAGGGTGAGTTGAATATGAAGGGATGATATCTAAAAAAAAATCAAATTAAGGGATGAGAGAGGAATATATTGAGAGAGGGAGAAAGGGAAAGATAGAATGGGATAAATTATCTCACATAAAAGTGGCAAGAAAAAGCAGTTCTGTAGGAAGGGAAGAGGGGGCAGGTGAGGGGGAATGAGTGAATCTTGCTCTTATCAGATTTGACCTGAGGAGGGAATATCATACACACTCAATTGGGTATCTTACCCCACAGGAAAGAAGGAGGAAGAAGATAAAAAAGGAGGGATGATAGAAGGGAGGGCAGATAGGGGGAAGAGGTAATCAAAAACACACACTTTCAAAAAGGGACAGGGTCAAGGGAGAAAACTGGATAAAGGGGGATAGGGTAGGAAGGAGCAAAATATAGTTAATCTTTCACAATATGAGTATTGTGGAAGGGTTTTACATAATGATATACATGTGGCTTATTTTGAATTGCTTGCCTTCTTAGGGAGGGTGGGTGGGGAGGCAAGAGGGGAGAGAATTTGGAACTCAAAATTTTAAAAACAGATGTTCAAAAAGAAAAAAAAAGTTTTTGCATGCAACTAGAAAATAAGAAACATAGGCAATGGGGCATAGAAATTTATCTTGCCCTACAAGAAAGTAACAGAAAAGGAGATGGGAGGGGAGTGGGGTGACAGAAGGAAGGGCTGACTGGGGAATGGGGCAACCAGAATATATGCCATCTTGGAGTGGGCGGGAGGGTAGAAATGGGGAGAAAATTTGTAATTCAAACTCTTGTGAAAATCAATGCTGAAAACTAAATATATTAAATAAATGTTTAAAAAATAAAATAACTTAAATAATATATAATACTTTGGAGCCTACCTGACAAGACAAACCCAGGAACTATTATAAGCACAACTATAAAAAAAAATGTCAGATCTAAACAATTGGAAAAATATTAGTTGCTCATGGGTAGGCCGAGCCAATATAATAAAAATGACAATTCTACCTAAATTAATCTATTTATGCAGTGCCACATCAATCAAACTATCAAAAACTTATTTTACAGAGCTAGAAAAAATAACAGCAAAATTCATCTAGAAAAACAAAAGCTCAAAGATATCAAAAATATCAATGAAAAAAATCTGAAAGAAGGTGGTGTAGACATACAAGTCTCAAACTGTATTATAAAGTGGTAATTATCAAAACAGTCTGGTACTGGTTAAGAAATAGATTGTGGATCAGTAGAATAGATTAGGTACAAATTACATTACAGTAAATGACCATAGTAATCTAGTATATGAATAAACTCAAAGATCCAAGGTATTGGAACAAGAACTCATTATTTGACAAAAACTACTGGAAAAACTGGAAAACAGTATGCCAGAAACTAGGTACAGACCAACATCTCATACCATATATCAACATAAGGTCAAAATGGGCACATAATTTACACATAAAGGGTCATACCATAAGCAAATTAAGAGAGCATGGAATAGTTCACCTGTCAGATTTATGGATAAGGGAAGAATTTCAGACTAAAGGAGTTATAGAGAGCATTACAAAATGTAAAATAGATAATTTTGATTATATAAAATTCAAAAGTTTTTACTCAAACAAAACCAAAGCAACCAAAATTATAAGGAAAGCAGAAAACTGGGGTGAAATTTTGTAACAAGAATCTCTGATAAAGGCCTCATTTCTCAACTATATAGAGAACTGTGTCAAATTTATAAAAGTACAAGTTATTCCCTAATTGATAAGTGTTCAAAGGATATGAACAAGCAGTTTCCAGACAAAGAAATCAAAGTGACCTGTAATCATATGAAAAAATGCTCTAAGTCACTATTGATTAGAAAAATGCAAATTAAAACTCTGAGATACCACCCCACATCTATTAGATTAGCTAATATGACAAAAAAGAAAAATGTTGGATGTTGGAGGGGATGTAGGAAAACTGGGACATTAATGCACTGTTGGTGGAGTTGTGAACTGATCCAACCATTCTGGAGAGCAATTTGGGACTATTCCTACTGCTAGGTCTATATCAAAAAAACATCCAAAAAATGGAAAGGGACCTCTTTGTACAAAAATATTTATAGCAGTTCTTTTTGTGGTAGCTAAGAACGGAAAATCAAAGGGATGCCCATCAATTGTGGAATGGCTAAACAAGCTGTGGTATATGATTGTAATGGAAAGTAATTGTGCTATAAGAAACAACAAACAGGATGATTTCTGAAAAACCTGGAAAGACTTACATGAACTGACACATAGTGAAGTGAACAGAACCAAGAGAACATGGTACACAGTGACAGAAATATTGTTTGATGAAGAACTGTGAATGATTTAGCTGTTCTTAGCAATACAATGATCCAAGACAATCCCAAAGGACTAATGATGAGGCACACTATCTGGCTCCAGAGAAAAAAACTGATATTGTTTGAATACAGACTGAAGCACGCTATTTTCACTTTCTTTCTTTTTCTTCTTTTATTGTAGTCTTCTTGTACGAAACAACTAATATGGAAATGTTTTACATAATTGCATATGTATGACCATATCTACTTACCTTCCCAAGGAGGGAGGAGGTAAAGAAGGGAGGGAAGGAGGGATAGAATTTGGAACTCAAAACTTTAAACAAAAATATTAAGGAACTGGAAAAAAAAAGGATTCAATTGGGAAAGAAAGAAAGTGGAGTCAGAGCAGGGGTAAAGTACTGAGGGATGGGGGATTAGAGGGTGTGATGAGGCCAAGAAACAAACTTAGGAGGAAAGAAGCTTAGGGAGAGATGTAGAAATAGGGGGATATGGTCAGATAGAGAAATAGCAGTTTTTGATCAAGGAAGTAGAACTCTTGAGGGAAATGGGGGAGGGGGAGATGAAGTGAAAGAATAGGTCAACGGATGTGAGGAGATTAAGGAACTAGGAAGTTCAGGTGGTTTTATGGGAGCATCAGAATGCATGTGGAACATTCCTTTATATGAGGGTAAGAATTGAGGAGGAAAGGAAGACAGTGAGCCAAGTACTACTCTCCTTAATAAAAGAAGGAAAATAACTTTGGGGTCAGTAGACAACAACTACCAACATCTGTATAGGACAATAGAGTGAATTTCAAAGAAGAAGTCGCTGAGAGATGAAGGCAAAGGGGTAATCTAGAAGTGGTATAATTTGACTGATTGTTTGATTAATTAAAAAATAAAAGCCTCCCTATCTTCTATTACAGTTTATGTCTTCCAAAAGAATATAAGTTCCTTGAGAATAGGAGCTGTTTTTTTTTTCCCTAGTACCTGGTACAGTGCCTTTGTAACAACAATGTTACTAGCAGCTGCTGTAGACGTGTAAGACCAACAACACCGGCACACAGGAAGGCTGCTAGGACAGGTTCTTTGATCTGCTTTTCTAAGGAAAGCAACTTTAAGGGGTTTATAATCTCACTTTAATTAAACATACATATATTATTCACTTAGTTCAGGGAAAATGTCAGCACCCTGAACTTCAGAGAAAACACAAACAGAAATTACATAAACAGAACAAATAACACAAATCAGCAGACAGGGCTTCTGTCTGTCCATAGCAATACATGCATAGTTACCAGAGAGAGAAGCACCAACATCTGGGTTTTCAAAGCCAGGGCACTCCTTAATGGCTACCCAGAGTCTCATCTGGCGAAATCACAAGAACACTTTTCCAATGAGTGAGCCCCCGGGAGCAAAATGCTAACCTCAAAGTACATATACACTTCTTCAGGGTCAGCCCACAGAGGGCATCACAACCATGTGACTCAAACTGATGTGATTTAGACTTTCTTGTGACTTAAGCAGGTCATCAAAGACTCTTGACTAATCAAAGACTATTGATTCAAACAAAGGCAAATCTCAATCAAAGGCACTTGATTACCTAAGTGTTGAGAAGAACTAGAACTTCAAAAGAAAAAAGAGCAAAACAAAAAGTCCCACTTTGCTTGCCATTACAGTCTTACACGTAAATTTTTGCTGAATTGAAACATAGAATAATGTCACCATTTCTGGGGGACTTCTCAAGTACCAATGCCTTTTTGCAAACTGGTTAGGGAACCAACCTGAATCTGGACAAGATCAGAGTGTACATATAGTTCTATTTCAGCATAGGTCCTTTTTCTCCCTAATTGTCCAAATTTGCATTAAATATACTTGAAGTATTCATTTTCTGAGGTTACCATTTTTAGTCACAAGATGGCACTAGTGTATTGTTTGTAATGCAGTTTACCTTGCTCAACAATTCATCTTATCTGAAGAGCCATTTGCTCTGTGTTTCTACATCTAAGTGGAGGCCAATTACAAAACTTTGTTGTAGTAATTTAAAATGTTTAAATGGTTTCATGGAACTACTAATTCTAGGTCTAAAATATATATACATACTCGCACGGCGCACGCACGTGTGTGTGTGTGTGTGTGTGTGTGTGTATGTGTCCCTGAATATGAATTCTGGCACCCTGGAATGGGGAGAGACCAGTTTGTTGCCAAGGATTATTGATTTTGCCTTTCACAACATCTCTCTGACACCGCCCTGCCTTTTCCCCTCTGATACTGCCTTTACCTTGGTACAGGCCCTTACAATCTCATTCCTGATCTGTTGCAATACTGCTGATTGATCCCCCTGCCACAATTCTCTCCCCACTCCAATCTATCCTCCATTGAGCTGTGAAAATGATTTTCCTTAAAGGCCAGTCTGACCATGTCACATGCCCTATATTCAATAAACTCCAGTGTTTCCCTGTCAGCTGCAGGGGCAAATATAAAATCCTCTGTTTGGCATTCAAAGCCCTTTATAACCTAGCTCCCCTATTATCTTTCCAGTTTTCTTATCACACACACACACACACACACACACACACACACACACACACACTCTATTACTATTGTGTAAATTTTATGAACACAAAAATTACTGTATCAGAAGTTCATGCTTTCAAATACAATCCCATTTTTTCTTTTGTGTACTAAAATGTTCATATTATTTTTAAAAAATAAAATAAAAATGATTTTTATTATGAATTTCATCATTCAATAAGCATTTATTAAGTGCCCACTATGTGCCAGGCATTGGAGATACAAAAAAAGGGCAAAAGACAGTCTCTGCCCTCAAGGAGCTTATAATCTAATGGGGGAGGAGAAGCAGAACCAAGATGGCAGAGTAGAGGCAACAACCCAGTTGAACTCTCCCTGTATTCTACTCCAAACAGCTTAAAAATAACACCTCAGATCTAATTCTGGACTGGCAGAGTCAATAAAAGGTCAGGGTGAGACATTTTTCCAGCCTAAGACAGTATAGGGCATTGGCAGGAGAGATCTGCAATACCAGGGTGGAGACTAGCCTGAAGCACACACGGCAGTAACACCAGCAGTGGGCTTTGGAGGCAGCATGGACAGTGGCAGTAGCAGCTTTGGGAGTTCTCAGTCTACAGATGGTAAGGGGATCAGATAATTGGTCAGAAAGAAATTACAGGGGACCTTTTGCTGACACTAGGCACAGGGCCTTCCACTGTTTGACAACTTTATTACCTGTATGCGTTCTAGGTTGCAATTTCAGGGCAGAGAAGAATACTTATGGAAGGTCACAAGGGAGCAGGGTGCCCTGGTTACAATTCCGTGACAGAGTAACACTACTCCTTGTGGTCACAGGGGAGCAGGGAACCTGGTCACAGTCCACAAGCCAAGAGGAGCACTTGTACTTGCAGCTACAAGGGGATGGGGTCTTTCCTGGGTAAAGACCAGGAAAGCAGTGACCACACTTCTCCCCATATCACATCACCTTGGAAGCACTAACAACTTGTAGTAGACTCCCAGAACTAGCTCTGAAAAAAGCAGCACAAAAAAAAAAATCCTGAAGCTCAGAACAGTACCTCTCCACCCCCAGATGAGCAGAGGTGAATTTTAACATAAAGTTCAAAGTCAAGAAATAAACTGAAAAAAATGAACAAAGAACAAACAAAAAAAAAAACTTGACCATAAAAAGCAGCTACAATTGGAAGGGAGATCAAGACATAAATTCAGAAGAAAACAATGTGATAACAGTTATAAGCAAAGCCTCATTGAAAAATGCTAATTTGACCCAAGGCCAGAAAGAATTTCTAGAAGAGTTAAAGAGATAACAGTGGTAGAGGAAAAAGTGAGGGGAAAAATGAGTGATGAAAGAAAATTATGAAAAGAGAATTAGCAACTTAGTAAAAGAGGCACAAAAAAAATAACAAAGAAAACAATACCCTAAAAAACAAAATTGGCCTAATGGTAAAAGAGGCACCAAAAAAAAAAACCTTAAAGAAAATAACACCTTTAAAAAAAACAGAATTGACCTAATGGCAAAAGAAGCACAAAAATTCACTGAAGAAAAAAATAACTCTTTAAAAAGCAGAATTGACCAAATGGAAAAAGAGGTACAAAAACCCACTGAAGAAAATAATTTCTTAAAAATTAGAATTGGGCAAGTGGAAGTTAATGACTCCTTGAGGCATTAAGAAACAATAAAACAAAGTCAAAAGAATAAAAAAAGAAAAGAAAATGTAAAGTATCTCATTGGAAAGATAACTCACCTAGAAAATAGATCAAGAAGAGATAATTTAAGAATTATTGGACTACCTGAAAGTCATGATCAAAAAAAGATCCTAGATACCATATTTCAAGAAATTATAAAATTGCCCCAGTATCTTAGATTCAGAGACTAAAATAAAAATTGAGAGATCCAAAAATGAAAACTCCCAGAAATATTATAGCCAAATTCCAGAGCTCCCAGATCAAGGAGAAAGTATTGCAAGCATCTGGAAAGAAACAATTCAAATATGGTGGAGTCACAATCAGGATCATACAAGATTTAGCAGCTTCCACCTTAAAGGAACAGAGGGCTTGGAATATGATATTCTGGAAGGCAAAGAGGATGGGATTACAACCAAGAATAACCTATCCAGAAAAACAGAGTATAATCCTTCAGGGGGAAAACGGATATTAAAGAAATAAAGCACTTACAAGGATGATTGATGAAAAGACTGGCGCTGAATAGAAAATCTGATATTCAAATACAAGACTCAAGAGAAACATTAAGAGGTAAATATGAAAGAGAAATCATAAGGAATTCAATAAGGTTAAACTGTTTATATTCCTGTATGGGAAGATGATACATATAACTCCCAAGAGCTTTATCATTATTAAAGCAGGTAGAAGGAGTCTATATAGATAAAGAGCATGAGTATGAGCAAATAATGTTGAGACAATCTCAAAAAAAAAATTAAGCGGTGAAAAACAGGAATGCACTGGGGAATGGAGGAAGGGAGAGGAAGAATGGGGAAAATTGTCTCACAAAAAGGCATGCAAGGAAGAGCTTTCACAGTGGAGGAGAAAATGGGGGTGGAAGGCAATGTTTGAACCTCACTGTCATCGAAAATGATTCAAAGAGGAAAGAACACACACACACACACAGCTGGTTATAGAAATCTATCTTACCTAACAGGGAACTAGGAGGGGAAGGAAATAAGAGAAAAGGGGGGGGGGGTAACAAAAGGGAGAGTGGATTAAGGGAAGCAGTGGTCAGAAGCAAAATAGACTCTTGAGGAGGGGACAAGGTAAAAACAGAGAGAGAGAGAGAGAGAGAGAGAGAGAGAGAGAGAGAGAAGGATAGACACAAGAAAATAGGATGGAGGGAAATACACAGTAAACATTACTGTAAATGTGAATGGGATAAACTCACCCACATAATGGAAGTGAATTGCAGAATGGATTATAAAATTAGTATCCAACAATATATTGCTTACAAGAGACACATTTGTAACAGCAAACACACACAGAAAGTTAAAATAAGGAGCTGGGGCAGAATCTGTTGTGCTTCAGCTGAAGTAAAAAAAAGACAGACATATTAATCATGATCTCAGACAAAGCAAAAGCAAAAATAGACCTAATTAAAGGAGATAATAAAAGAATCTACATTTTGCTCACAGGTACCATAAACAATGAAGTGATATAAAAAATTTTATGTCAAGTGTCTCTGATAAAGACCTCATTTCTCAAATATGTATGGAACTGAGTCAAATTTATAAGAATAAGAGCCATTCCCCAATTGATAAATGGTCAAAGGATATCAACAGGCAGTTTTCAGAAGAAGAAATAAGAGCTATCTATAGTTATATGAAAAAATGCTAAATCACTATTGATTAGAGAGAGACAAATTAAAACAACTCTGGGGCACCACCTCACACCTATCAGAAATGGCAAATGCTGGAGGGGAATGTGGGAAAATAGGTACACTAATGAACTGTTGGTGGAGTTCTAGAACAATTTAAAAATTGTACAAACCCTTTAACTCAGCCCAAAGATATCAAAGAAAATGGGAAAGGACCTATATGTACAAATATATTTATAAATTTTAAAATATTTGTTTTTTGGTCTTTTGTGGTGGCAAAGAATTGGACATTGAAGGGATATCCATCAATTGGGAATAGTTGAATAACTTATGGCATATGGTTATGATGAAACACCATTGTGCTATGAGAAATGATGAGAAGGATATTTTCAGAAAAACCTGGGGAGATCTATATGAACTAATAAAAAGGCACAGTGAGCAGAACCAGGTGATCATTGTACACAGTAACAGCAATATTGGAATGATGGTCAACTGTGAAAGACTCAGTTACTCTGATCAATACAATGATCCAAGACAATTCAAAAGGATTCATGATGAAAATTACCATCCACCTCCAGAGAGAACTGATGAATTCAGAGTGCAATTTGAAATATAATTTTCTCACTTTATTTTTCTTGCTTTTTTGCAACATAGCTAAAATGGAAATGTTTTGCGTGATTTCAAATGTATAATGGATACCATATTGCTTGCCTTTTGAGTGGGTAGGGGAAGGGGACTGGAGGGAGGGAGAGAATTTGAAACTCAATTTTTTAAAAAATTACTAAATTAAATAATAAATTTTAAAAGGAAACAAAAACAAACTAATGGGAGGGACAACTTGCAAACAAATATGTACAAACTATATAAAGGAAAAATAGGAAATAATTAACAGAAGGAAGGTACTAGAATTAAGAAGGGTGGGAAAGGCTTTCTGTAGAAAGTAGGATTTTAGTTGGAATTTGAAGGAAACTAAAGAAACTAGGAGGTAGGGTTGATGAGGGAGAACATTCCAGGCATGGGGGATAGCCGGAAAAATTCCTGGAGCAAAGAGTGTCTTGTTCATAGAATACCTAGGAGACCAGTGTCACTGGATTACAGAGTATGTGGGGAGATGTAAGGTATAAAAAGAATGGGAAGGTGGGAGTGGGGGAGGCTAGGTTAAGAGGGCTTCAAACACCAAACAAAGGATTTTGTATTTGATCCTGGAGGTGATATGAAACCATTGGAGTTTATTTAATATGGGAGTGATATGCTCAGACCTGTGGTTTAGGAAAATCACTTTGGTGGCTGAATGAAGGCTATATTAGAATGGGGAGAGAATTAAGGAAGATAGACCTACCAGCAGGCTATCACCACCAAGTGATAAGGGCCTGTATCAGAGTAGTGGCAGTATCAGAGGAGAGAAAGGGGTATATATTCAAGAGATATTGCAAAGGTTAAATTGACAGGGCTTGGCACTATTTTGCCAGGTCAATTGAGCTTGAAAAGAGAGGGAGAGCAACCTAGAGGCCTATGTATGACGACAACAATGATCTAGACAGGGATCTAAATAGATTGGAGAGGCCTTCAAAGAAAGAAAGGTTGCTGATCAAAGACTATGCTGATTCCTCTTTATATTTCACTTGTCATGGAATATAAGAAGGAAGGTTTGGCAGGGGAGGGGCTAGCACTTGAGATTCTGGCAAAGGATAAGACATCTCTTAAAGATAACCAGGTTATCAAGGATGCCAGCAGATAAAAAGAATGTGAGAGAAAGAGATTTGAGATGATATGTAGTTAATGATACAGAATGAGTACAATTCTACAAGCTGCAATGAAAAGGGTGGGTAGAAGAAGATAGGGACTAAGAAGAAGGGTAGATGAGTTAAATAGGGATGAGATTAGAGAGAGATGTAGCAAATGAAGAGAATTTTCATTTTGGCAGATGGTGATTTTGAATGGGGAGGGGCAGAATGGAAGGCAGAAATTTAATAGCCATAGGATGAGGAAAATACCAGTTTATTAGAATAGGTAAGGAGAGAATGGTTAGCACTAGTGGCTGGAAAAATTTAGTAGTGGCTACTGCAAAGGGTGTTCCATAAAGGAGGCTTCTAATCCCAGGCAGCCTGTAGCATGGCCCTTCCAAAAGATGTATAATATAGTAAATGGGATGAATCCAAGAACTGATTCCTGGTGGGAAGGGAAACACTACTACTGTAGGAACAACATGTACCCCAAGTTGGCTAGGTTAATTTTGTTGTCTTTGTTGTTGTTTTCCTTAAAAGGTAGTCAAATGGTCGATGTTGGCAGCCATGCTGGAATGAAACTTGGTGCAAACTGGAATGGTTTAGGATGATGTGTGGGAGAAATTGGGTTTCTGTGTGGCAGATGGAGAGCTATGTGTGGAGAGTGTGGGAGTGAGGCTAAGTCTAACCAGAGGAAGAGAACTACCGCAGAAACCTGAATCCATGGTTGACTCACCAGAGGCTGAATGGAAGTGCTAAACCTTTATCTCACTCAGGAACTGTGATTCAATTCATGATTGTAAGAAGTTACTGAGTGGTTCTATGATTTGTAGGATCTGGAAGCTTACCTCCTAGGGAGGGAGATGGGGCTCAGAAAGGGCTCAGAAATTGCTTTGCAATGGGTTCAGAAAAGCAGCTTTCCTGCATTAATGTTCATACAAAAGGTTGGAGCAGATGGACTCTCACTGTCCTCCCTAATGTCTTTCAGATAAAGAAGAGAAAATGCTGTGGACCCCTGCATAGGGGAAGAAGCAGGAGAAGCAGCCACATCTGCCTTATCTCCCCACCCAGCAACTACACAATCATGAAGATGTGACAGTCTATTCCTTTGGTCATAGCAGAATCTGTGGCAGCCACAGCAACCAAGTCCATTGAGAAGCCAACCCTGAGGAGTTTGACCCAGCCCAGCAAGGAAACAGCCCAACTAAGCAGGGGAGCAATTCATTCATTAGTTATGCCACAGCCAGACAAGAACATTTTCTTCCAGAAAGGCTCCAATTGCCAGGAGAGAAGAGAGGAGGGGGAGACAATGTTTTCTAGCAACTCCTTTAAGTTTGAATCCAGTATCCCCAGGGACCAAGTGGGAATGTAGATGGTTTGGGAAATGTTGATATACTTTGATCCTTATTATACTTTCTCAGTAAGTATTCCTTTTTAAAACCAATTTATGTTAATTGATAATGGGGAAAAACACACCAGAGAGGGGCTTGTGAGTGATAGTATTAGAGAATTCCTACCCTGACAGTGTCAACTCTAGAACCCTGAGGGGAGAGCCAGCCTGGGGGATTCAATCTGACAGTGCCACTGGGAGTTGGGGAAAGTAGTCCCAGAATCTATATAATATAGTAACAGCAGCAGCAGCAGCAGCAGCTGCCAGTTCTTATGTGAATCTGACTGTGGTTTCTTTGTTATTTGAACTTTTTTTTTTTCCTGGCTTTTTGCACTACTTTTTTTCCTTGAAGTAGAAGCTATGGAATTCAGCTATGATGTTCCTGAGAGTTTTCCTTTTGGAGTTTCTTTCAGCAGGTGATGGCAGAATCTTTTTATTTTCATTTTGTCCTCTGGCACTAATAGAGTATGGCACTTTTCATTTATGATTTCACAAAATATAATATCCAGGGTTTTGTTTGTTTGATCATTTCTTAGAGAATACTATGCTTCTTAAATTAGCTTTCTTTGACCTAGTTTTCAGGTCAAAGAATAGAAACCTCACATATTCTTCTAATTTCTAAATGTTCTATAGACAACCATCTAACATAGAAGGCAATGTTACAGTGGAAGAACCGGTCACGCAGTCTTGACAAGCTCTGTAACAGATTGTGCTGGTGAGTTGTCAGAGACATGGGGCCTATGATGATGTGGTTTTCTAAGTACAAGTTAGTTACACAAAAAGCTTAAACATGGCAAGGCTGAAGATTTCAGTTGCTAGGAAGTGGAATTTAGGGTAAAGTTCTTCTTGTCTGGATGGATTGATGGATGAGGTAGTCCGTGCTTCAATCAGACTTGAACAGAATGACAACAAAAATGGGCTTACAGGGAGCTGGGACAGCCTGTGTAGAATAGATAAATCTAGATACATAGGATCTGGCCTGCCTTACTCCATGTATCCAAAGAAGAATGTGATTTCTGCTTATGTGGAGAACAGGAAGACAGCCATGACTAGCAATTACTCTTTCCCTTCTATCTTCAAGAGGAGTATTAGGGCTAGAATTATATCTAACTGCTAAGTATCAGATATTTTAATTCTAGGAGTACTGTGCCCTAAAAGCCATTCCTTGGTCACTTGGAGTGGAACGTGGTACCACCTCAGATGGGAAGGGTAATCATAATCTTACTCTTAATCAGCCTGGCTCCCTTCTTCCAAAGAATTGTTACAACACAGAAGACAGTTCCCAGCAGTAAGCAAACCGAACTCTCAAAGTAAACAGTGAGCCAGAAATTGGGGAAATTATGTAGTGAGATGAAATCATAGATTAACCAAGGACAGAATAATCTCATTCAAGAAATCTGTTCTTAAAAGTCTCTGGGTTTGCAGGTATTGGGAATCAAGGGAGATGTTGGGGGTGGGAAGGAGCCAGCTTTCCTTGACTGCCTATGGCCCCTGGGAGTTCTTCCATTCACCATTCAAAGTTCATGCCTTGCCTATCTTGTCCTGTCTCTCTCAAGTTCCATTTCTCTCTCAGTCTCTTTGAAGTCTTTTTTTCCCACCGTACCTAGGCTCATGGGCTCAAAGGCCTCTCAGCCAATCAAGAGTCACATTTTTCTACACTTAAGCAGAGTCAGGTCCCTCAGGGAACCATCCAAACCCCACCCCAATGGCCAACTCCCATTGGATTACATAATGATTAAGACTTTGTTATCTCATTGAATTGTTTGTTTCATTCTATTTTTCTGGGAGTTCAGTACTAGAATGATATTTTCTATCTTTTGTTCTAAGTAGTTTATTGTCCTGATTTTTTCCTCAAGTGCTCTAATATCATTTTTTAAAATGTCTTGCTTCATTTCATCCATTTATCCTTAAAGTCTTTATCGTCAAGGCATTTTTTTTGGAACTGTGCTTGTCCTCATCTTCCAGGTTTACCTCTCAGACTTGTCTTAACTTAACATATTTTTCATTGTTAGAATTTTTCTTCAGTTCACTTATATTTCCAGCCTCAGTTCTTGGATTGGGACTATGTACTAAGGTTAGGCTCTGTTCCATCCTTTATTCTTGGATAAGGTGGGTAGAGCTGAATCTGGGTACTACTGCTGTCTTGCCAAAGTTTTAATTGAGATAGCTGTTTCTGGACCCTATCCCTTCCCTTTCCTGAAACCCTGGCCTGGCATAGGAAGCTAGACCCTGTGCTGGGATCAGGCCCCTTTTTTCTGCTTCACTCTCTGGTTTGTTTGTTTTTTTATCCTCAGTCTTCTGGTAACCTAACATACGCACCGGCCTCTTCCCTGTCTCTGTCTCCTCCTTGCACTCAATCACTAATTGGGAATTGGCTTTTCCTCCAGTTATCTGGTGATATATTGGAGAATGGAGACTGCACTGGCTTCCAACCTTCTGGAGGAAACCAGTACGGGCTGCCCAGAGTGCCTCCACCATGTCTCCATTTCCATCGCTTTGCACGGTCCCCTCTTGAGGCTCTTACAGGCTGGGCTGCTTTCAGGTTGAGTTTAATTGATATCAAAGATCACACTAGCTTCGACCTCACTGGCAAGTTCCACAGTCTTTCAGCCAGCTTCTTGCTCAGTCCTGGGCTGGATGAAAGAGTTACTGGTGTGTCTCTCTTTGAATGTTAGATCACTGCTTTATCCTTTCATATCTTTGCTGGGGTGTTTCTGAGGGGAACTGGGCTCAGTGGGAACCTTTCCCACTGTGATTTTTGCTGAAAGTCTAAGTCTTCTCTTCTACCATCTAAATATAAATTTCTCCATTTCTCTTAAGGGTACTGCCACCTTCCAGGTCTGTTGTTGTTCAGTTGTTTCTCAGTCATGTTTGATTCTTCATTAGCCTTTTTGGTGTTTTCTTGTCAAAGATACTCAAGTGGTTTGTCATTTTCTTCTCCAGCTCATTTTACAGATGAGGAAACTGGGAAAAACAGGGGTAAGTGACTTGCCCAGGCTCATACAGCTACTAAGTATCTGAAGCTAGATTTGAAATCAGGAAGAAGAGTCTTCCTGACTCTAGGCCCTATGCGCTATCTGCTGTGCCACCTGTTCCTACCTTCCCAGTTACCCATATTTAAAACCTTTACTCTTACCTCTACTTCACCCTCCATATCCAATCAATTGCCAAGAACAACTGACTCTGTCTCTGCACTTTTGTTTTAAGATATATCTGTGCCTTTCCCTATTAAATAGCTACCACTTTAGTTCAGGCCCTTATCATCTATTGCTTGGAATATTTCTTTATTGGAAGCAGGTAGATGGCACAGTGGATAGAGCACTGGACCTATAGGTAGAAAGACCTGTGTTCAAATATGGTCACAGATACTTACTACCTGTATGACCTGGGGAAATCCCTTAATCTCCATCTGACTCAGTTTCCTTAACTCTAAAATTGGGGATAATACCTATTTTTTAGGGTTATTGTGAGGATCAAGTGAGATAATGCTTGTAAAGTGCTTTGCAAGCCTTAAAGTACTATATAAATGCTAGCTAACATTGAAGGTTTCCATGTTTCCAGACTTTTCCCTTTCCATCTTCTTGTATCACTTTCATTTCTCATCTCAATTTTTCCTCTACTTCTCTTACTTGCTTTTCCAAATCCTTTTTGAGCTCTTCCATGGCCTGAGACCGATTCATGTATTTCTTGGAGGCTTTTGATTTAGGCTCTTTGACTTTGTTGATTTCTTCTGGCTGTATGGTTTGAGTTTGAGTCTGAGTTCGTTTTCGCTGCCTGTTCATGTTCCCAGCCAACTACTTGACCTTTGACCTTTTTGCCTGGGTATGATCACTTGTAGAGAGTACTTTGTCCCAAGCTTTAGGGTCCAAGCACTGCTGTTTTCAGAGCTATTTCTACTCCACCATCACCCCAGACTCTGTCACAGCAGTGCTCCTCCTCCCCCAAGAACCACCAACCAGAACCGCAATCCAGATCCAAGCAGGGCACAGCGAGGACCTGACTTTGTGCCCACAAAGTACTCCTTGCACTCCCGCTCTGATCCGCTGCTAGATTCCTCCCACCATGTGAGCCAGGGACTCCAGAAGCAGTTGATGCTGGAGCTCTGGAAGCAGCCTCAGGAGCTTTCTGCTGCTGCCACCATCACTGCTGCACCACCTCCACCACCCCCAGGGATGGGGCCAGACCCCTCTTGCCTCGATCCCGAGGTTTCCCACTAACCTGCTCTTTGGCGTTTGTGGGTTGAGAAGTCTGGTAACTGCCACAGCTCAATGATTCACGGTCCTAGGGCCTGTTCTGCTGGCTTACTCCCAATCTGGTCTGTCCTGACATGGCCCATGCTGGGCTGCCCTCCACTCTCAGCACCATGCAATAGACCTTTCCCAGTGACCATCCTGGCTCTCCTGGGCTGGAGACCTGTTTCCCTCTGCTATTTCGTGGGTTCCACAGCTCCAGAATTTGTTCAGAGCCATTTTTACAGGTGTTTGGAGGGATTTGGGAGAGAGCTTAAGCAAGTCCCTGCTTTCCAGCCACCATCTTGGCTCCACCCCCCCCTTTCCATCTTCTATCTTCTACCCTGTTGTCAAGTAATATTCCTAAAGCATCTATCTGAGCCTATCACTCCCCTACTGAAATAAAAATCTCCAGTGGTTCTCAATTATTTCTGGGATGAAGTACAAACTCCTTAGTCAATCATTCAAGATGATCTAGTTCTAACTCACCTCCTCGTCTTGTTCTAGGATACTCCCCTTGATGCTGAAAAGATTAAGATTGATCTTGTATCATTTTCTTATTGATCCTATTTACAATTAATTGATTTTGTCCTATAACTGCTTAAGTCATGGTTCTTTGTCTCTGAACTTAGTTTGGAGTCCAGCTGGCCGTGATGGGTTAAGTTTAAAAGTCCAGCTGTCCTTCTTGAAGGAATTTAACTGACCTGGGAGAATGTATGAGAAAGCAATATCTTTATTCTACCAAGCTATCCTTCAAGGATGTCTGGCTTACTGTCCAAAAGTCTGGGCCACTACCACATACCTTGACTTAAACAAAGAGCATTTCCTAGTCTCACGAGAGAAGAAGGTCATTGCAGCTCAGTTCTGTAACCAATTATGTCATCCTTAATTCTATGATGTCATTATCCCTGCTCTGTCTTTTGTTCTAAACTCCCCAAAAAAACCTATGTAAGGGGAACGGTCCTCTTGCTCGGGGTCTTTGACATTAATGGAGGTACGCCATGGACCAATTTATTAGCATGTAGCATGCCCCTGCTAATAAATGTTATCTTGTGCAGAGATCTGCCTCAGTTTACCCTCTTGTTAAAATTCTATTGAAATGATGCAGTGGGTGTTCTACCAACCAAACTACTGGCTATTCTCTTAACTCAACATTCCATCTCTCAGGTCTTGCATTTGCAGTAGCCACTTCCCATGCTTGGAAAGTACTTCCTCCTCATCTCTGCCTCAAAGAATCTTCCTCTAGGGATACTTCACTGATCTCCCTAGTTGTGAATAATCTTTATTGCCTCTAGTTATTTGTCTTGTTTTTACTTATATGTGTAATGATGTACTACTCTAGTGAAGTTTAAGTTCCTTGAAGGTGGAATTTTTTAAAATTCAATTTCATTTTATTTTCACTTCCAAATTCTTTCCCCCTCTCTACCCTCTCTCCCACTCATTGAAAGGGCAAGAAATGCAGTATCCACTA
Source organism: Trichosurus vulpecula (assembly GCF_011100635.1). Lineage (NCBI taxonomy): Eukaryota > Metazoa > Chordata > Mammalia > Diprotodontia > Phalangeridae > Trichosurus > Trichosurus vulpecula. The sequence continues at coordinate 409,441,759 of NC_050573.1, read as the reverse complement.
TACATATGAAGTCATGAAAAACATTTGCACATTAGCCATGTTCAGGAAAAAAAGAAAGAAGAAAAAATTCTTTAATTTGTACTTTGAGTTCATCAGTTCTCTATCTAGAGGTAGATAGCATTTTTCATCATGAATCCCTTGGAATTGTGGTAGATAATTGTATTGATCAGAGTAATTGGGTCTTTCACAGTTGATTATGTTTACAATATGACTGTCTCTGTGTAAATAGTTCTCATGGTTCTGCTCACTTCACTTTATATTGGTTCATATAAGTTTTCCCAGGTTTTTCTGAAACCATCCCCTTCATCATTTCTTACAGTACAGTTGTATTCCATCATATTCATCTGCCACAACTTGTTCAGCCATTCTCCAACTAATGGACATCCTCTCAGTTTCTAATTCTTTACCACCGCAAAAAGAGCTGCTATAAATATTTTTGTATATATGGACCCTTTTCCTTTTTCTTTGATCTCTTTGGGGTAGACCTAGTGGATCAAAGGGTAAGCATGCTTTTATAGCTTTTGGGTCATAGTTCCAAACTGTTCTCCAGAATGGATGGACTATTATACATAGCTCCACCAAAGGTACATTAATGTCCCTATTTTCCTGCATCCTCTCTAGCATTTCTAATATTCCTTTCTGTCATCCTAGCTAAACTGATGGGTATGAAGTGGCACCTCAGAGCTGTTTTAATTTTTCATTTCTCTAATTCTTAGTTATTTAAAGCATTTTTAAAATATGACTGTTGATAGAGTTGTTTTCTTCCTGTGAAAACTGCCATTTCATATCCCTTGACCATTTATCAATTGAGGAAATGGCTCTTCTTATTATTAATTTGGCTCAGCTCCCTATATATTGGAGACACGAAATCTTTATTAGAGAAATTTGCGAAGACTTTTTCCCTAATGAAGAAATTTTTAAAATTTTTTTTTGTTGTTGTTTTAGTCTCCTGCAGTTGACAGAGGTTTGCACATATTCAGCCCTTATTAAATGCTTGTTAAAGTGAATGAAATTGAGTAAAATTTCTAAGTTTCTAGATACTTCCAAGCTCTTCAGGATGGAAACATGCCAAGCCTATAGAAATAAAGTATATAATGATCTCTAAAGGTTATGTGAGTGCTTAGAAAAGTGATAGCTGAGCTCAGAAAGGGGAAGTAAGGTGATGAACTTAATGAAAAATAATGAAAATGTACTTAGAGGATGATGGACTCAACATGATAAATTAGAACCCTGGAAAAGGGATTGTCAAGACTAATGAATTCATTAACCTAATGGAATGTTGTGATCAAAAGAAAAAAGGCAATACAGTACCTTAAGAGGATCATGATTTTAGAGCTAGAAGATTCTTTTGTGGCCATCAGGTCTAGCTCCTTCCTTTTACACATGAGGAAACTAAGATTTGGAAGTGACTTGGTCAATGCCAAACAGATAGTAAACATTTGAGGTGGGATTTGAGATAAGGTCTGCCTGACTGAAAATCCAGTATATTACTATGCTACACCTACACTGCCTCTAGTTATTAGGAAAGGTACTTTTTTTAATTTGATGGCTCTGTGGTTTCTATGGTTTTGATGGTATAGGTGCTCACTTCAATGCAGCAGACCAAAACTCTTCCTCACCTTTATAGCCTATGGGATTTTTATCTGTGTTTTTCCAAAAAATATCCCATGCAGGATAAACCCAACATACTCTGTATTTGGGTTTTTGTTCGTTTTGGTTTTTACTATTATAGGGCCCCATTTAGGCTATACTCTGGTTCTCCACCCCACCCCCACCCCTGCAACTTGCACTTGCAACTTCCGTCCCAGGGAAACAACTATGTCAAGGTACACGGTAGGTCCACATTCCTAAAACTATAACACAAGACCCACTACCAGTATATGTACCTTAAACAGTTACTCCAATTAACACAATTAGCTCAAAAACAAAGGCATTTGCTGAAGTGGCGCAATGTGAATAATTATAACAAAATATTTCCCTTACAAACCAGGGACGTACTCTCACAAATACACACAGAATTAGTGGGAAGAGTTGGAACACAAAGTACACTAGTAGAGAAGCACCCATTTGGCAACATATATGGCCAAGACAACTCACACTTAGTACTGTACTAACCTAACGTCTTTTCTCATCTCATAGTATCCTTACATTGCTCCCTCTGGGTATAAAGACTCTCTGCCAGGCAGGTCACTAAATGAGACTCCCCAATAATTAATTTTACTCCTCAGTGTGATACTCTGGACCTGCTCTCCACTGGATGTGTTATCTCCCATTGGGATAGATGCCATTGTGACGACAGGGGATGGGGAAGGAGAGAACAATCTTTCTGAAAGAAATCTTCCTCTCTGCTGCATTTAGAAAGAGACTCAAGGGAAAAGACAAAGAGCGATTCCATATCAACAGCTGGATTCTTGCTCCCTAGCTGGCTCTCTTCTCAGCAGCCAAAACTAACTCTTTACACTAATAGAGATTATTACCTCAGAGAGAATGTGTCTCTAGAGATGACTAAATTGCTTCTTAAAAGGTTACTATGATTGTAAACTGATTCTTTAGCCAGCCAATAGCTAGCCACCCCATATTTCTATCAAGTTTAATTGAGGAACTTCTCGGTATTTCCTAAAGGAGAAACACATCCTTTACAAGCAAATTCTACTCCAAACCTGAAAGATGCGAAACACCTCAGTGCCTCTGTTAAGTAACCCTTAAATTCAGCAATCTTATCTAGTTAGGACTTAATTGAACAGGGGACTCCCATGACCCACCCTTATTACATTACTTTGGGAGGTACCAATGTAGCACCTGAGCTATGCACCTGTTCTCTCTCATTCTCAGTTCATGATGTCCTCAGTGGTATCTTTTCATAGGATCATAGATCTAGAATCGGAAGGAACCTCAAAGGCCATCTAGATGAAACCTCTTATTTTACAGACAATGAAACTGAGGCCCAGGGAAGTTAAGTGACTTGCCCAAGATCATACAGATAGTGTCAGTGGTAAGATAGGAATCCAGGTTTTCTTTATTCTAGAACTTTTTCCATTGTACTGTCTGCCTTAAGTTCTTCATAGAGTTGGGCATGAGATCTAAGCCAGATCCTCCCAAGAGAACTTGTAGATGAAATTGGAAAGACAAAAAAGAAGTGTAAAATAAAGTAGATCTACATGTACTTTATAGTGATCCACTTTAATTGGCAACAAAAGGCATTTTTTCAGCTTACTTTTAAATCATCTCTCCTGGGCAAATCACCATTGATAACATGCTTGCAGACTACTTGCGAATACCATGTGTATTTCCTTTGTCATTTGGGTTTCTTTTAGTTGTTTTGCTTTTTCCAATAACATGGCGAAATACTATTTTCGTAAAGTACCACTAGAAGAATATTAGTATTTGGAGATAGTATTTTGTGGAAGCAGAAGACAGTTTGTGATCATTAAAAGCACCGAGCAATTTTGCAAATGGAATTCAACCCAATTTCCTCCTCCCATTTAGTTCCGAATCCATCTTTTTCAACTGTCCATCTCCCCTTTCATTTCAAAGTCTAGACAACATTATTTTTATTTACCCAATCTAAATTATGTCATCTATAGTATATTGACTCCTAGGTCATTCTTCCTCAATTCTCAAGGAGTTCAGTACCTGGCTTGCCATCTTTCTATCTTTCCCAGCTCCTGCTCTTATACTAGGGGACATAAATATCCACATAGATATTCTCCCTAACTCCCTAACCTCCCCTAGCCTCCTTAAATCTCATATTCTTTACCTTCATTCCACCTTGGCCACTCATAGAGATATTCTCACACTAGAAATTACCATTACCCATTCATATTCCACTTTTCTTATTAGAAACTCTGATATTTCCTCTATCTTATTACAATTTCCTACAGCCATAACACTCTCTCCTTTTCCCTCTCCCTCTCTCCCCCCACCCTCACTAAGGCCTCCAGCCCCTGCACCCCTAGTACTTTCTCAAGACGTTACCAACAGTCCTATCCCCTTTACTCCCTCTCCAATAAGCCCTATAGTTAGCCATTTAAATTCTACAATATTCTGTTCTTGAATCCCTTGCTCCATATCATATCAATTCCCATCTCTTGCTAAACCCCAGCCCCATATTATTCCTACCATCTGTCTCTTTCTCCCTTCATCTGCCTCCTCCACTCTTGCTCTCCAGTCACGTAACACAGCTGGAGGAATTCTCAAAACAATGACGACTAGGTTCATTACAAATTCATGTCACCTGGGCCTTTATGGAAACAAGGTAGTCTTTTTATTCCTCCCAAATTGATTCCCTTCTTACTACTCTCAGAAATGATTTTAAACTTTCTTCTCCCTCATCAACCCTCTCACATCTCATCAACCCTCTCACATCTCATCCTATTATCACCACTCCCCCCAACCCAAACTGGACTAGGGACATTGCCTCTTACTTTACTAAGAAAATGGACCCTATTGGGTCTTCTCCCATTCTTTTTATCTCAAAACCCCTTGACATCACCTCCTCTCTGCTTCTTTCACCCTTTTCCTTGCCAAGATAAATATGGGTGTTTTATCTCATTCCTTCCCATTTTCTACAACAAATTCCATCCTAAATCATTCTCTGCCTCTTTCATTTATCCATTGACTTCTTTCCTATTGCCTTCAAACATGCCCAGTCAATGTACATTTATTAAGTGCCTACTATGTGCCAGGCACTGTGCCACATGCTGGGGATACAAAGAAAGGTACAACACAGTCCCTGCTCTCAAGCCCACAGACTGATGGGGGAGAAAACATACAAACAATTATGTACAACAAGCTATATACAAGATAAATAGAAATGATTAACAGAAGGAAGGCACTAGCGAGATTGGGAAAAGCTTCCTGTAGAAGGTAAGGTTGTAGTTGGAACTTGAGAGAAGCCAGAAAAGGTTGGAGGTGAAGATGAGGAGGGAAAGCATTTCAGGCATGCAGGAAACCAGTGAAAATGCCAGGAACTCAAAAATATTCATGGAACAACAAGGAAGCCAGCATCACTGGGTTGCAGAGTATAATGGGAGGTAGGAGTGGGAGTAGTAAGGTGTAAGAAGATTGGAAACGAAAGAGGGAACTAGGTTATGAAGGGCTTTGAATGACAGAGGATTTTATGTTTAATCCTGGGGTTTATTGAGTAGGGGGAAGTAGGGGTAACATGGTCTGAGCTGTGCTTTAGGAAGATCACTTTGGTAGCTGAGGGAGAATGGATTATAGTGAGATAAGACTTGCGGCAGGGTGACAAACCAGTAGGCCATTGCAATAGTCTAGGTCTGAACTGTTAAGGGCCATGTGCACCTAGGTGGTGGTATTTTAGATGAGAAGGGGGCATATTGGAGAGATAGTATGAAAGGTAAAATTAACAGGCCTTGGCAACAGATTGGAATGGGAAATAAGAAAGAGAGAGGCTAATCAAGCATGATACCTAGGTTGCAAGCCTGGTGACTAGGAGGATAGTGGTGTCCAAGCGTCCCCCATCCTCAAAAAAAAATTTCACTAGACCCTACCATTCCCTTCATCTATCTTCTTATGTCTTCCTTCCCATCCTTAGCCAAACTTCGAAAAAGTTGTCTACATTTGCTGCCTCCAGTCTCCCATTTTCACACATCTCACAACCCTTTGCAGTGTAACTGCTGACCTCATTACTTGATTGAAACTGCTCTCTCCAAAGAGTTATCAATGATCTCTTAATTGACATATCTGATGGTCTTGTCAGCCCTCATCCTTCTCCACCTGTCTTATACATTTGACACTGTTAATACCTCATCTCCTGGATACTCTTTCTTCTTTGGGCTTTCCGGATACTACTCTCTCATGGTTTTCCTTCCACCTGTCTGACCACAGCACCAGGCTCTCTCTAGAATTTCAGTCCCATCTCACCAATTCCCTATTAGATGTTTCAAACTGAATATACTGAAAACATCTCCAACTCAATTTGTCCAAAACAGAACTCATTACCTTTTCCCCCAAACCCTCCAAACCTGTATAGTTTTGTAGAAGGTACCAGCACTCTTCCAGGCTTCTTGGTGCATAATTTTGGCATCATCCTTGAATCCTCGCTCTACCTCACCTCACATATTTGATCAGTTGCCTCATCTTCCCATTTCTATCTTGATATCTCTATGATCTACTCCTTTTTCTCCCCTCACATAGCTTGCCTTAGTTCAGGCTCTCATCACCTTCAACTATACCAGGAGTAGGGAACCTACAGCCTCAAGGACACATGTAGCCCTCTAGGTCCTCAGGTGCGGCCCTTTGACTAAATCCAAACTTCACAGAACAAATCCCCTTGATAAAAGGATTTGTTCGGTAAAACTTGGATTCAGTCAAAAGGCCACATCCAAGGACCTAGAAGGCCACATGTGATCTTAAGGCCACAGGTTCCCTACCCCTGGACTAGACTATTCCAACAGCCTCTTAATTGGCCTTCTTCCCCAAGTCTTTCCCTACTCTAGTTTATCTTACATACTGTTAACAAAGTGATTTTCCTTAATCAAAGATTTGGTTGTCCCTTTATTCAATCAACTCCACTGACTTTCTGTTGCCTCTAAGCTCAAATATAAACAACACTGTTTAACTTTTTAAACCTTTCACAAGCTGGCTCCAAACTATCTTTGCATCACCATGGAAAGGGAAGTCCCTTTCCATACTTTGCAAGATGAACAAACTGGCTTTCTATGCCTCACAGAGGCACATTTCCCTTCCTCTTGCATTTGCACTGGCTGTCCTCTATAACTCTAAATGGAATTCACTCCATCCTCTCCCCTGCTTCATAGGGTTCCTCCTTTCTTTAAGATGCATCTCAAGCACTGTTTTCTGCATGAAAATTTTCCCAATCCCCCAACTGCTGGTGTTCTGACTCCCAAACTACTTTGAATTTGGTCACTTCATATTTGTGAGATGTGTGTGTGTGTGTGTGTGTATTTGTACCAACTCCTGGAGATAGGTAAGCTGGCCACAAAATCCCCTGGGATTTATAGTTCTCTTAAGTTTGGAAAGAGAGGAAACAAATGAGAGATCAGTCTTCCGATGAGCAGGGCAGAGATTTCACATAAAGCTAAGATAGGAGTTTAGGGACTCTTGAGGAGAGAAAAATGAAGAGGAGGTGGTTGTCCCATGGTAGAGACACAATGGGGCAGTAAGTGATGCCTAGTATACCTACAGTTCTCTTCTATAAGACAATTAGAGATGGATTTTATCTAAATCAACAAGCTGGGAGGTGCATGATTGTATATTTTATCATGGACTTTGGTACAGGGGATCAGAGAGAAACAAGACAGTCCTACCCTGTTTTCTTAACTCCACTATGGTTTCTTAATTTTTTTTTCTGTTAAAGAATACACTTGCCAGATTTAATATTATTTCTCACAAATACCTGTGCTTGAGCTGTCCTTATGTTCCTAGGTGTCCCTTTGTGGCACAAGTGTATAATTGGAGCCATGAAAGATAGTGGGATCTTTGCTATTGCAGATATGGAAGTTCCATACCTAGTCAGTTATTAGTTTTGCTCTCTAGCTGGGGCATAAACATGAGCCATTTCATAATTATACTTCCATGTGAAGAATTATTATGACTTCAAGACCAGTTTTATAAATCTGCCTTGTAGATATGAGTCAAGTTATAGAAGTAAGGCAAAATTCATGACCTCAAAGAGGGCCATGGACATGCCTGAGTGGTTTGGAATCGAGAAGTATAAGGAATTCTCTAAGTAGAAGGCAGAGTAAGTATAACATTTATTTAGACTCCAGAGGAACAAATCCAAGGACCAATGCCCCCAATTTTATATAGTAGCAATAATATTCTAAAACTGGTAAGCCCACCTCACTATAGTAACAAGAAATTATAACAAAATATTATAGCAAGAAAACAAGCCATAATATAGCCTCCCCAGGCTGCTAGGGCCTTCCTATAAAAGATCACTCACGAATCCTAACTCTCAGCTCAGCACTCTCTTCTGTAGCTCTGCTGACTCGGAGTTCCTTAATCTCCACAACTCTCTCTTGTTCAGCACTCTCCCTCTGCAGTCTCGATGCTGGCTTTCCCTTTCTGTCTGCTGCCTCAATGTCTTCTTGATGTCTGCTTCTGAATGCTGACACTCTCCATTGCTCTCAGTTCTGCTGCTCCCATTTCCAGGCTCTCTTTTTATACAGTCCTAGCCCTCATCTGATTGACTAGAACTCAGGGAACATACCATTGACTCTGGTCTTAGCAACTCCCCTTAGGGCCCTGAGGGCTTCATGCCACTCAAACTAGCAAACTAGTTTGCTAACTAGAAAAAGGGTACACCCTGGGGCCTCACACCTAGTTAGTGAAAGGGTACGGGTGTGTCTCTAATCAGGCCTTCCTTTGTTGTCTCCAACCCGAGGCCTATCCTATGGGAGGGGAAAGATTTTTCACTTACTGATTGGCTTTACACAAGGTTATAATTATGTATGTTCTTGGCTCCTTCATGAGAATGCAAGATCCTTGGGAGTAGGGATTGTTCCTTCTTTGTATCTGTATCACTAACACGTAGCACAGTGTTTGAAAAATAGCAGATATTCAATAAATGCTTTCTGATTGATTGATCTACTTTGTTTTCCCAGTATAGATGCTTTGAGAGTATTTTTTGTAAGTACTGTTACACTCTAAGTTTTGAGGCTCATTGCAATTAAGACAATGTCATTTGGAAATCAGGGCAGCGAGGTGGTGCTGTGGATACAGTGCAAGAGCTGGAGTCAGGAATATGTGTGTTTAAATTTGGCCTAAAACACTTACTAACTGTGTGACCCTGGGCAAATCACTTAACCCTGTTTGCCTCAGTTTCCTCATCTGTAAAATGAGCTGGAGAAAGAAATGGAAAACTACTCCAATATCCTTACCTAGAAAATCCCAAATGAGATCATGAAGGGTTAGAAAGGACTGTAACTATTGACCAATAACATCTGGAAACATACATATTTGAAAAACCTTGCCTTCAATAGGGAGCAATTTTGCTTAGATTTGGCCCAGTACATCTTCCAAGAAACTGGTGAAAACTTTAAGTATGCTTCTTTGATTTATTTCTTACTTCATGTCAATACTCAATTTTTTTAAAACAAAGCTGACTCCACAGTGGCATCTGTCATAATAGGAGCTAGTATTAAAAAAAAATTTTTAAATTTAAAAAATTAAAATTTTTAATTTTTAATGTATGGGTGAGTGAATCTGGGTTTGAGGAGACTTTTTTTCTGTCCTACTAAGTCCAATATAAATTTTAAATGGACAAACAATAGACCCAATGGGATATTATATTTTTTGCATTTCTCAGTTGGTTGTGTTTAAAGATGTGGTAGGAGATAATCTACTAAACACTTCCTGTTGCTTTTTTTAAAAACCAAACCTAATACATAATTGCTAATGTCTTCTTGGTTGTCTTTTTTAAGTAAAAGCATCATTTGTGATCTTTTCTATCTTTGGAATCATTCTGAGGGGTTTTGGTGCCTGGGTACCATGAAAATTTAGTTACTTATAGCATTAAAATTATTTTCTATGTACTGAGGGAGGCTTAGTCAACTGTTTCCAATTTCATCCTCATAAATACCATAACTACTTTTTCACATAGTACAGAAGGCGCTGAGGTGGCAGAACTCAAACGGTTCTTTAAAAATAAACTACTACAAAAATTCTTGCAGATTCATTCCATTTCACATCTGTTTGCTGTCTTCCCAGCTTCACCTACAAATTCTCTAGGAATTATCTGGTTTAGTCAGATCTCACACACAGCTCTATGAAGGCTCCTTCCCTCCTGTGTAGTGAGGCAATAGTGCTCATAGAATTTCATCTTTTAGGATCACAGGTTTTAGTCCTAGAAAAAAACATAGGAGATCACCTAACCCAATCTTCTTGAATATTAGGAATCTGTTTCAATGACAAAAAAAGTCAAGGATCATTATAAGATAGTAATTCTGTGACTGGTATCTGTTGATTAAAAATATATATGATGACAGAAAGCTACTGTAAATGCAGTAATTTCTTTAAATCAATTTGTATTTTATTAATCACAATTATATATATATATACATATATATATATGTATATATGAAAAATAAGAGCTTAATTCATCATTCAGTTTATGGAGCAATGATCAATATGGCAGTGTTTGGTGCACATAAAGATTTAGAAAAATCAGGGCAGAGCCAAGATGGTGGCATGAAAACAGGGAATCACTTGAACTCTACCACAAATCTCTACAAACGCTTGTAAAAAATGACTAAAATTCTAGAGCTACAGAACTCACGAAATGACAGAGTGAAACAAGCCTCCAGCCCAAGAGAGCCTGGATGGTCCCTGGGAAGGGTCTATCGCACTGTGCCGGGAGCAGAGTGCAGCCCAGCTTGTGCCGCAATGGAAGAGACCAGGCCAGAGGAGATGGGGCAGAGCATGCCTCAGGGCACTGAATCACTGGCAGCAGTGGTGGTTACCAGAGTTCTCAACCCACAAATGCCAAAGACAACTTAGCAGGTCAGTGAGAAAATTGTTGGACCTGGGTGAGAGAAGTGTGAGGTCTGGCCCCAGCCCTGGGGCAGAAGAGGTGGCTGCAGCTGGTGGGGCTGCTTCCAGAGCTCCAGGCTGAAGAAAATAACACCTTAAAAAAAAGACTAACCCAAATGGCAAAAGAGCTCCAAAAAGCCAATGAGGAGAAGAATGCCTTAAAAGGCAGAATTAGCCAAATGGAAAAGGAGGTCCAAAAGACCACTGAAGAAAATACTGCCTTAAAAATTAGAAAAGAGCAAGTGGAAGCTAATGACTTTATGAGAAATCAAGAAATTATAAAACAGAACCAAAAGAATGAAAAAATGGAAGACAATGTGAAATATCTCACTGGAAAAACCACTGATCTGGAAAATAGATCCAGGAGAGATAATTTAAAAATTATTGGACTACCTGAAAGCCATGAACAAAAAAAGGGCCTAGATATAATTTTTCAAGAAATTCTCAAGGAAAACTTCCCTGATATTCTAGAACCAGAGGGTAAAATAGAAATTGAAAGAACCCACCAGTTGCCTCTTGAAAAAGATCCGAAAAGGAAAACTTCTAGGAATATTGTGGCCAAATTCCAGAGTTCCCAGGTCAAGGAGAAAATATTGCAAGCAGCCAGAAAGAAACAATTTGAGTATTGTGGAAACACAATCAGGATAATACAAGATCTAGCAGCTTCTACATTAAGGGACCGAAGGGCTTAGAAGATGATATTCCAGAGGTCAAAGGAGCCAGGATTAAAACTAAGAATCAACTATCCAGCAAAACTGAGTATAATCCTTCAGGGCAAAATATGGATTTTCAATGAAATAGAGGACTTTCAAGCATTCTTGATGAGAAAAACAGAGCTGAATAGAAAATTTGACTTTCAAATACAAGAATCAAGAGAAGCATGAAAAGGTAAATAGGAAAGACAAATCATAAGAGACTTACTAAAGTTGAACTGTTTTGTTTACATTCCTACATGGAGAGATGATATTTGGAACTCATGAGATTCAGAGAATACAATAACCCCATGGGCCTGTGACTCTCAAGTTTGGAATCTAGTCTAACCCTTTTATTTTATAGATAAGGTCACTAAGACCCAATGAAGTTACAGTGATCCACTCAGTATCATATGGGTAGTGAGTAGTAGAGCTGGTAGTCATAGAATCTCCGTGGAAGGGACTTTAGCAGCCATCTTATCCAAACCCAACTTGAACAAGAATCCCCTTTACAATATACTAGGTTTTGCTTATAAACCTCCAGTCTACAACCCACTATTTTTCTTCACTTTGAGATTTCAGACCTTTTGTTCCTCTAAATAAATTTTATTATTTTGAGTAACTCTATAAAGAGCTGCCATGGTAATTTGATTGGTATAGGACCGAACTGATAAATTAAGGGAGTCCAGCCACCATTTTTATCACATTGGTACATCTGAGCCATAAGCATCAAATATTCCAACTATTTCTCATTATCTCCTTTTAAATTATATTTCTATGTCTTGATTTTCCTTTCTATTATTTTGTCCTGGATTTTGTTATCGCTATGTAGAAATGCCAATATAATTTTAAAACAATGTCAAATAATAATAGGAAGCAAAGCTATCCTCATTTCTGTTTTTCTTGGGAAAGCTTCTAATATTTTCCCCACGTGTAGGGTTTTTTTTTGTTGTTGTTGTTTTCTTAAATTTACAATGGCAAGTAGAAGTGCTGTTGGAAGATGATTTATAAAGGTCTTTTCCACAAACTCACATGATTACTACTGAGAATGCTTGAGGGACAGGCTTCTAACCTCCTTTCATCATTCCTTTGAACACTGTTGCTGTTTGCCCTTAAAACACAAGGCCCACCCACAAAGTTAGTGATAAAAACGTAAGCAACAGAGCAACAAGGAGAATAAAAATCATGTCTCATTTTTCTCACTTGACATATAGTAGTCTCACATCCTTTCATGCCCCTTAGTGCTTTGGGACCCACAGCATAGTACGTGTAAATAAGGTGACACAAATAAATGGTATATTAGTTAGGCATTTCATTGAAAGGTCTATTTCGAGACTATAAGGTCTGTCCTCCAAAAAAAACTACGGATAGTAGTCTGTATTTCTATGGCACTGCCCTTTAATTCAACTCCTAAAAGTTCTAAGTATAATTACTCAGAAGGTCTCCTCTGCCTTCTGGTGGCTGAAGTGTTGGGGCCCGGGGAAAGGAGGTCAGGCTGACAGCCTTCGGGCCCAGCAGGATTCATTTTGTTGTTGTTGTTGTTTTTTTTCCCTAGAAAAGGCTGAGGTCCTTTTGTCAGGCACAGGCCCGGTTCCTTTTCGAGAACAGACCGAGGTCCTTCTGGCCTGGCAGGATCTAGAATAGTTTGTTTCGTTTCTCGCAGAGGCTGAGGTCCTGTTAGCCCGGCAGGATCTAGACTAATCCGTGCTTCTCTTATAGAAGCCGCCCTCACTCAACTACCCGCCCAGCCTTTCCCTCTAAGTGCAATGGAAGTGCACTAGCTTTGGGGTCTGGGGTTCCGCTGGGGGGCTCGACCCCTGGCATGACCTTGGGCAAGTCGCCTCCCAGTGCGTCAGTTTCCTCTTCTACTACGTGAGGTGTTTGCACGAAGCGATTCCTAAAGTCTCTTCCGGCTTAAGATTTATAATACTCTCTTCCCCCTCGTCCCGGGTAAGAACAGACTATTATCTTGGTTAATAGTCCTGGTTTTTACTTTTTAAATGGGCAGAACGAGAGGAGTGGGAGGTGGAGGAACGAGCCCCTGGGTGTCTTGCCGCAGCACTGCCCCAGCTCTCTCTCCCGCCGGCCCTTCCGCTCCGCGTGGGCTGGGGCTGGGGCTGGGGGGGGGGGGCGGGGAGTGAGTTGGGTGGGGGGTGCGGGAGCGTGGACTTGCGCTCCGACAGCGCTGAGTGCCCGCCAGCAGGGAGCTGAGCGCGCACCCGGACGACCCCGGCGGCGGCGCGGAGTGAACAGGTCTCCCCTCCCCCCTCATGCGCTCTCCCCCCTCCCGCCTCACAACCGTGGCTTCGACCCGGGGTCTGTCAGGAGAGTAGGGGTCCGCCGCGCCGCGTCCGCTGAGGGGGCTCAGCCCTGCGGGAGCTACGGTCAGGGCAGGGTGAGGCGACGCCTTTTCTCTTCAGCTCTCCTCTCCACTCCCACCCCCGGCGGTCCGGAGCCTGCTGAGTGCCGCCGCCTCGAGGGAACCCCTGCCCTGGTACCCCAGGGAGGCCCCGACGACTCTCGGGCGCGGCCTCAGGCTGAGGTCAGCTGGCCGCTGGAGGGGGTGGGGTAGGGACGCAGCCTGGGCCCGGCCGGAGGCGGTGCCTCGGGCGGTGGGGATGGGGTCTAGGCTGGGGTGGGGCGGGGCCAGGACGTCCCGAGTGGAAAAGCCTCCCCGCGGAGGAGGGGGAGCCCGGGGCGGCGCGGGCGCTCCCGGGCCTCGGCGCCTCGTGTCATGCCCCCCAGCCTCACGGAGGGGACCTCGAGTGGCTGCCCTGGCTGCCGGTCGGGGGGCGAAGCGGGAGGGGGAGAGGAAGCCAGGTGGGTGCCGAGCCGCGGCCGCTGCATCGGGCTTCGGGGCCCCGGCCGGCCTGGCTCTCTCCCCGCCCCCTACTCTTCCCTCCCTCCATGAGGCCCGAGTGGGGCGGGGCGGAGCCGCGCGGGGGGCGGGCCGAGGCGAGAGCGCAGCTCCGCAGCCCCGGCTCCTTCCCTCCCACCTCCCTCCCGGAGCGGCGGTGGCGGCGGCGGCAGCCGGAGGAGGAGCATGTCGGACGGTTTTGACCGGGCCCCAGGTGCTGGTCGGGGCCGGGGCCGGGGCCGAGGAGGCGGAGGGGGCGGGCCTGAGGGCGTCGGTTTTCGCGGCGGAGGCGGCAGCGGCGGGACCGCGGATGCAAGCGAGCGGCCGCGGCCGCAGCAGCCCCCGCCCCCCGAGCCGCTGAGGCCGCCCAAGACGTCCCCTCCGCCCGGGGCCCTGCCCGAGGTCCCCGCCGCCCCCGACCGGCCGCCCCCGGGCGGGCCTCCCGCAGGTACACGGCGGCTTGTGGAAGCCTCTGCCCTTTCCTTGCCCCTCCTCTTCCCCCTCTGTGCCCAGACCCGGAGTCGTCCTCTCCCCCTCCTCCGAGCGCCCTGGGACGGGGCCGGGCTCGGCGTGGAGCCGTGGCCCGCCTCCTTCCCCTCCTCCTCTCCCTTGCCCACCCGGAGCCTGGTTTCTCATTGACTTTTTATGGTTTGAGTTATTGAGGGGGGGAAGGGGTGCATGGGGGTGGGCAAGAGCGGCAGGACGCCTTTGTGCTGCCCCGGGCAGGGCCAGGTCCGGGCCTCCGAGCGCTCCCACTGTGAGGGCAGGAAAAAAGCCAGCCCGCACTTAATTGGAAGAGAGCCGAGTACTGACCCCCACCTTGAACCCAGCCCCCCCAAATATCCTCAACATTCCCTTTGAACAGCGGGCTATACTGCTGCTAAAGCTACTCCGACATATGCAGCTTCTCTTCGAGGTTTTCACCTTTTCCGAGGAAATGGCCATACTTTTTGTTGTTCCGTAGTAACTTTTAGAAAGGAAGACTCTGTCCGAGGGCTTTTCTGTTGTAAGCAACATCGCAAAGGAATTTAAAGAGTTAACATCTTTCTCTGTTCTTTCTTAGAACATCCGAAGCCTACGAGAGCTCCACCTAGTTCTCAGGATAAAATCTCCCCGCGTACTTCAGCTATGGCTAAACCCCAGGTGGTTGTAGCACCTGTATTAATGTCGAAGTTATCCGTGAATGCCCCAGAATTTTATCCATCAGGTTACACTTCTAATTATACAGTAAGTATGGACATTTTTTTTTGTTATCATTAGCTTTGTGATAGTTACTAACTTTTCACATGTATCCTCAGCATCTTTATGCAAGTAAAAGATGTCTTATTATATATACTTGGAGTTTACCTGTAAAGGAAATAATGAAACTATTTTTATCATATTTGTGATATATAAAATATTTCATCGTTGAATATAGGGGTAGTTTAAATGTACACCTCCTTAGAGGGTTTAAAGGTGACTTTAACTGTGTTATATTTCAGAAGTAAGGAACCTCGAGTTGTAGAAAATATGAAGGGAAGTGGAAAATCAGTATGTTATTAGGTCTCTTGATAGTTGTGTCATATGCAAAAATTAAACATTTTTAATGCTAGAGCGCTTAGCTGTATGCAAAAATTATGTGGCGTGTTTTGGTTACCTTAATAATCTTTAATTGATTATTTGACTAAACAAAATTGAGGATAGGGCTTTAGCATCAAAGTGATTAGGTCCCCTCAAATTGATGTATTTTAAATTAAATATAATACCTTTTAGTAACACACAAAAATGTTTCAGAATGCATTTGTGAAAAAAATACCATACTTGAATTTTAGCTTTCCCTTTTGATTCATTTTTTGTATCAAGATTACAAAAATACAAAAGCTGCAGTCATCTAGGATTTATAAAGTAAGCAAGGGGAACATGGTACTTGAAACACTATTAGTAGTTTATAAACTACTAACATAAATATTTTTATGTAATACTTTTATAAACTACTAACATTAATATTTTATATAATACTTTTATAAACTAACACAGCTTATAAAAATAAATTTACAATCTCTTAATGAAAATAGATTTTAATTAAAGAGAAATGAGAAGAAATTATTTAAATTAATGGGTTAAAGAATAGTTGATCCCAGCTTCTGGCCATTTCACTTAGTAGCTATGTGACCTTGAGTAAAGTCCTTTTAAGTTTTCAGAGCTTCCGTTTCCACATCTGTAAAATGTAATACGTATCTCAAAGCATCATGAGGAAAGCAGGTTGGAAATTTCAAAAGATCTATATAACGTATAAATTGTGATTATTGTTCATTCTTAAAGATTATAGAACTAAAGAGGATTTAGCTGGGTGGTTAAAAAAATTCAAATATTTCGAAGACATCTTGAGAAAAGATGCGGTGGAAAGGGAAGAAAATAAATGTGGGGAGACAAAAAGAACACAAAGGATTTGAAAGTGGAAAGTAGTAAGCACAGGTGAGAGTAGACACATAAGACTTCAGAAATTATTTGAGGCACAAAATACAAAAGGGAGTTTGTAAGACAATTTTGGGTTGTAGTCATTCCTAACAAGGGAAAAAGTGGTAGATTTCTCCTCTAAAAGTTCACTCTTTCCCATAATGTTCATTTTACATTCACAGCTTAGCAGAGAAATAGCATTGGGTAGTGGCTATGGAGCTGAGCTAGAAGCCAGGAAGACCTAGGTTCAAGTTCTGCCTTTGATAGATACTGGCTGTGACCTTGGGCAAGTCACTTAAACTCTCAGTCCCCAAGGCTAGTGGTGTCAAATTCAAATAAAACCACAATCTATGTTATATTGTATTTATATTGTTAAATATTTCCCAGTTACACTTTAATCTGGTTCAGGCCTTGAGTTTTAACAACACTGCTCTAGACAACTGTAAGATTGTAAGTTGCAGAGAAAATGCTGGTCTGCATTGATAGAGGGAATTTGTTTCTAATGTGCACTGACTGGTCCTGCTACCTTAATATGCTTCGTGCATAGCACAGATGACTCCCAAGGCATGACACTGCTCAGTTTGCCAGGACATCACTAGCTCTGAGTTATGTGAAGTTTTTGCTACAGTATAAGTGAATTTTGGGTTAAAAACTACATGTAGAGCAGGTCTCATCACTCAGTTACATTTGACTTAAAGGATTCATCAATTTCTTCCAGAGCCTAGAATTAATAGCTGTTAGAGCTGTAAAGGAGCTTTACGATCATCTAGTCTAACCTTTTTACAGATGAAAAAACTGAGGTCCTGGGAGTTGAAGTTATTTGCTCAAGAATCTAGGCTTCTCTTGTAATCTGATTTGGAGGGGGGGGGGTGTCATTCTTTTTACTTACTAATTCACTCTTCCACCATAATTTTGTTACTTGCTCAAAAATCCAGACTTCTCTTGTAATCTGATTTTTGGGGGCGGGGAGGTGGTCACATTTTTTGCTTGCTGATTCATTCTTACTTCCACCACAGTCTTTATGGTCTCTGAAGGGGGGAACAAAGTCCTCTCTTGAACCATGTCGAAGCCCCAACTTCAAGCAGTAACTAGTTTTGTATAGCTGCCTAAAACCTGACTTAATCTGCCTTATTTTGATTCCAGAAATTCCCTGAAGTAGCAGATTTTTTTGTACCGAGTATGGACCTGAGAGTGCTCTTAGAATCTTTTCAAACTTTCAGCTAGCCAATGCAGGCAACCTCCTATCAGCAGTGCCCTGTGTTCTTCATCCTTTGAAACCAGATGTTCCTTTATACTGATGAAACCATCCTTTTCCCTCACCCCCAAATTACCACTTATCTTTTTGGGAGTCAGTATATCCAGGCACCCTTTGCCATTGTTTCTCCATTAATCTTGACACTACTGTACAAATGAATTTGGAAAGGGCTCTTGTATTACTACATCTGCTCAGTTGATAGTAAATTGTAGATCTCATTGTTTCTTCTTTTAAAGTTGTTTAATTTGTGAATTAAATATATTTGGAATTTGGATGCTGAATTGCTTACCTACCAGTTTTATTCCTTTGTCTTGAAATAAGATTTAACAAGGGGGATGGAGTGTTGCTAAATTGTGCAAAGGAGAGCTTGTAATAGATAATCATGTATTGATATGAATGGGAACCTTAAGATGTGTAAAGGACTTTTAAAAAAAATTTCAAGTATTTTTTAAAATTAATTTGCCCCTTCTATTTTCCCCCTCCACTGAGGAATTTTTTTTAATCCCTTAGTTACATAGCTTTATAATCAGGCAAAACACATCCCCACATTACAATGTCTGAGAATTTCTCTTTCTGTGTTTTAATTTCATTACCTTTTTCAGAAGGTGAGTGATTTGTTTGATTTTCATTCTTTTGGACTTATATCAATTTGATCAAAGTTCTTAAGTCTTTGAAATTGCTTTTCTCTGTAATGTTATATAAATTGTTTTCCTAGCTATTTTCACTTTGTTCTGCCTCACCTTATAAAGGACTTCCCATCTTCCTCAGAAATCATCCACTTAAAATTACATTACGTTAATATGTCACAGTCTGTTCAGCAGTTCCTCTCATAAGAAGATAACCCCTTAGTTTCCAGTTTGGGGCTTCCATAAAAAAAACTGCTATAAATATGTATTTTTTTACATATAGAACCTTTTCTGCTTTAATTTCTGTGGACTATAGGCCCAGTAGTGAGAGAGCTGGGTTAGAGTATGCACAGTTTGGTAGATTTCTGGGCTTAGTTCCAAATTGTTTTTCAGATTGGCTGGACCATTTCACAGACAGTAAGGTTCCCTAGTATACATCTCCTTTGTCATCTTTTCTGGCATGATGGGGGTGAGGTGGAATGTCAAAGTTGCTTTTTATTTGTATTTGGCTAATTATTAGTGATTTAAAGTATTTCTATATATCTTTGATAGTTTGAGTTTCTTCCATTAAAAGCAATGTCTTTATATCCTTTTACCAGTTATCTGTTGGGGAAGTGACTCTTGGTCTTACAAATTTGAATCACATCTTTATGTCCATCTTAAAAGTGAGACTTTTATCAGAGAAACATGTTGCAAGGGTTTGTTTTCCCAGTTATATGTTTCTCTTCTAATTTTTACTGAATGGGGTTTGTGCAAAAACTTTTAAATTTTATATAATGAAGTTTTTCCATTTCATCTTGTGTAATCCTGTCACTTATTCAATTCATGAACTCTTTCCTTATCCATAGATCTAAGAAGATAATTTATTTGCCCCTCTAATATATTTGGTGTGACTTTTAATATCTCTGTCATGTATCCATTTGGAGCTTATTTTGGTACACTATATGGTTTGATGTATCGGTCTGAAGCTATTTAGTTTTTCCAATAGCTTTGGTCATATAGTGAATCCTATGTAAGGAGTATTTGAAAATTTTTCAAAATTACACTTTAAAAGTAGATCCAACGAAGTTGACTTTAGTGGTGTACCTGTTATTTGCCTTTGGTTCTTTAAAAGACCTTAATTTTTAGATCCAGAGTTTATAGCTTATGACTTCTATTGGATGTAGCATCTTTCATAAAGTATTCTTAAAAGTAGCATTTTTTTTTGAGGGGGAAAGGCAGGGCAATTGGGGTTAAGTGAATTGCCCAAGGTCACATAGCTAGTAAGTGTGTCAAGTGTCCGAGGCCGAATTTGAACTCAGGTCTTCCTGACTCCAGTGCTGGTGCTCTACTCACTGCGCCACCTAGCTGCACCCAAAAGGGGCTTTTTCACCCCTCAAACTCTAGTTTTTTTAGTTCACTTTGAGCTAAATTAAAAAATACCTTTGGGAGGGGAACTTAAAAATCAGTACTTTAGTAGTTCATTGTTAGTCTTTAGAGATCTTCCCTAAAGTCATATAAAAAATAATTTCTTAGATTTTGATAGTTGGCATCTTGGTGGAATAATTAGAGAGCTAGTATGGAAGCCAGGAAGACCTGGGTTCAGGTTCTGCCTCAGCATGTACTGGCTCTGTTGGCCAAGTCAGATTCTAAGTGGTAGAGAAATCTGTGGTTTGCATTGGCAGAGGGATTACCTGAGATTTACCCATGAATTTCATTGTATGTATGGTTATTTTGTAGGATTCTTCTTATGAAGATGGATGTGATGGTTATCCTACTCTTACAGAATTTGTACAGGAGTTTTTGAATCACCTTACAGAACAGCCAGGAAGTTTTGAAACTGAAATTGATCAATTTGCTGAGACTCTTAAAGGCTGGGTCACTACTGATGATGCTTTACAAGACCTTGTGGAACTCATCTACCAGCAGGTATGTCCTATATTTTGATTTGATACCATTTGATCTTATAAATATAGCTTTCTTGGAGCCCAGAGGAAATAGGTAATATACAGTGCTTGAGAGGCCTATACTTATTTCACCTTTTTATGCTTATGGAGTTGCATTAAATTGCATTGAACAGAGGTCTCTTCCTACCTCCCTCCTTTTACTTCTAGGATTCAGAAATAAATAGTATCACTTTATTTTTTTCCTTCTTTGGCTTAGATTATATAGCAGTATTGAAATAGGAGTGAAAGAACACCCAGGAACAATAAGTTTAGAGAAAAAAGTTAAAATATGACAGTCTCTGACCTCATGAACCCTTATAAACATTATTTTTTCCTCTTCCTTTTTCTCCTGTACCCCTACCCCCATGTAATCTATAGGAACTTGAGTAAAAGCTATAGGGTAACTTTAGAATCCTACAAAATAGTTTTTGATATAAAAATGTTCAACTTACAATCAGTGTTCTTAATCCACTTCTACAATGAAGTGATATTTAGAAACTTTACAGCATGTTTAGTTGAACTGAATATTTAATAGTCATTTAAAATTTTTTTTCATTGGGCATTGTGATGTAGTGGAACAGTGTTGAATTTGGAGTGAGACAACTAAATTAAAATACTGGCTTTCCGATATACTTTGGGCTTATAACTTAAGCCCTCTGGGCCTTCATTTCCTCATAAAATAAGGGGATTAGGATTGTTGAACTCTAAGTAAGGTCCCTTCCAGTTCTAAACCTTCGATCCTCTATGCTCTTAATGTTTTCCTATTTAGTCTAAAGTTTGTTAGGCAGCTAGATATCATAGCTTTGGACTTGGAGTCAGGGAGATTTAAGTTCAATTCCCAACACAGCTATTTAACTAACTGTGTTACCTGTTCAAGCTATCTGCCTCAGTTTCCCTATCTATAAAATTGGGATAACAGTAGTACCTATCTCACCAGTCATTGGGAGACTCAAATAAGGTAACATATAAGTTACTTTGTAACCCTTACAGTGATATATAAATGCTAGTTCTCATTATTATGAAACTTCTGGGTTTTTAAAGATTATTTGCTTTTGCTCAAAATGTTCATAATATGAACAGAAAACTTATATTTTATTTATGTTTAGTATTTTTCCACATATTGGCATAGGTCTTTCCTTATTGGAGATGGTTAACTCAGTTTGGATTTATAGGAACAGAGATTCTTGTATAGGATAGTTAGCTTCAGAGAGAGTTTGACAGGCGCAGCATTCACCCTTGATGAGCCAGGAATCTTGTAAGTGGATGTAGTTAGTCACAGGCAATTGAGTGAAAGAGAATAGAAGCTTCATAGCATTCCATTATGACTACTGAAAAAACAATTTAGGCTTCAGAGCCTACTGATAGTGGATGATCTTTGAATGTGAAAAACGCAGGTTTGGAAGAAGCTGACATTCTAATTAAAGCCATAATATCGTTCTGTCTATATTGTTTTGCTATATTATCCACTCTTCATCATAACACCCAGGGGCTTCTCTCCAAAGTTACTAATCGAAGAGCATGAGACAAGTTAGGGGGCAAAAACACTCCTGTGGCTTTTTTTAGTTGCCAGAGTTTTAGTTTCTACTTGGTGAAAAATGAGTCTTTTAAAAATGTTTCCCAGTGTGTTAACCTATTAGTATTTTCTTACTAAGTGTTTTCAGGGACTCTGTCAAAGCCAAGTTACATTCCTAACTTCATTTCATAGAGATGGCATAGAATGATAAAATCATTGTTCTCTTAGATTATATAGATGACCAGATTTATGGATTATTTGATCTTCTGCCTTCATCCCTTGTTTACTTTAAAAAAACTATTAAACTTTGTTTTTAATTATCCAGTATTTATTTTTTCCTCTGCAATATCCAAGGGGAAAAAACCCTAAACTCTTACAAGTAAATAAAGAAAATCCCTCCATTAGCCCTGTCCAAAAATGTGTATCCAGTTTTGCATATTAGTCCAGCACTTCTCTGTAAAGATGTGGATATGACTTCTTACTTCTAATGGTAGGCAAGGAAAATAAAAGTAATTAAAATTCAGGTAATTCACTTCCTCCAATTTATAGCAGCCCTGGTAACCGAAGAGGTAATTGGGGAGACATTATACCTTACAAATATTCTGGATTATTTGTGAGTTTGGTTCCCTATCAAAACAGATTAAGAGTGTGTGTCAAATTAAGAGCAGATTTAGAATCACAGTACTGAAAATATTGTAGTTTTTAAGCCATCAGAAAAATAAAGCCTTCAACTATTATTTTCCGAGTTCTGCATTGTGCTAGGGGCACTGTGTAAAAAATGAGCAAGCAATGTTTTCCCCAAAAGAATTTATCATCTACAAGGGAAGATAAGACCAATACACAGATTGCTAGTACAAATCAGAATGAGTTTAAAAACCATACAAGAGATTAAAAACTGCTGTGTTAAGTTACATAAAACCATTGTCTAGAAAGACCATTTCTCTCTAGTTTTAAACTTTTTACAATTGGGCCTTATGTTAGCTCTGTTATAGATGAAATAACACAGCAATAAAACCATGATGAAATTAAAAATACGAATTTATTTAAGGCCAGTGGAGGGAATAGAAAAACATTTACTAAGTGCCTGCTATGTTCCAGGCTTTGAGTAAGTAGTCTTTTACTTTTATTTATTTTTTTATTAAAAAATATTTTTTGAGGTTTCATCTCCCTATCTTGCTCATGCTGAAAGTACAGCAGCCATACACTGTTGATCAGCACAGAAGCACAGACCTCTGTTTCTGATCTAAGCTGGTTCCCTCTTAAGCAGCCTGGTAGTCCTTCCCTGATGCTCACCATATCGCCAGTCAGCTTTAGCCCTACTACAGCTCACTACTTTTCGATCTCAGTCTATCTGCCAGCCTTAGCAGAGACAACTGGCATGTACCTCCATCCTCCTAGTCCCCAGCCCTGCAATAGCATCTTTTCCAAATGGTTCCAATGTTATTTTAAGTTTTAAATATGAAAAATTCTAATGAAATGGAGGAAAGTTAGGCCAAGAAACAAACACAGCATATTTATACTTCTGTAGGTTTAGAACTAAGAGAAGCAATGGCAAGAATTTTTGGATCCATTTTCCTGGTTCATGTTTGGAATTCTAGGTAGTGTGCCTCAGAAAGATTTCCATGGAGAAAGCAGCTCTTATGATTTTTTTAATATCTAAAAGGATTGAAAATGGAGGATTGTAGTCTGGAAGTCCTGATATCAAATCCCTCATCAAATATTTACTACCTGTGTGACCCTGAACAAGTCACTTAAACTCTAAGTCTCAATTTCCTCCTCTGCAAAATGAAGATAATAATAGGACCCACTCCCCAGAGTTGTTCTGAGGATCATATTAGGTAATATATGTAAAATGCTCTGCACAACCTTAAAGCAGTATCTCTATAAATGCTAGCTTTTAGCCTTTATAAGACTATATGGCTATAGTGGCAGTTTTTTGGATCCTAGGGGCAGAGTGTTTTTTTTTATTATCTTGAGCTAGATCCATGAATATTTTCAAAAACTAAATTTTATAATGGAAAATCATTTTAAATTTTGTAAGAACATTCTGGTGTAAAATATGTAGGCTCTTGCTGAGAGAATTTCTGAGGGTGTCACTTGACTGCAGTAGTTTGTAGGTTGCTAGTAGCATTAGAAGTCTTTGGATACACAAACAAGTAATTTAAAGTAATAATTTAAACTTAAGCAGTGTCGTACAGTTTCTTTTCAGAAGCTCTGTGGGGCAGTTGTTCCAAGTGGTAGAATCCCCATTTTTAAGATAACGAAATAGGCATAAAGCCAGTGACTTGACTGCAGTCATATGTCAGAGCTAGAACTAAAACCCAGGTCTCTGATGCCAAATCCAGTGTACTTTTTCTTGAAAAATGCTGTCTTTTACCACTTAGCAGTACCAGTGAGTGAATGAACATTTTTTCACTTTCTAATCATAAAAACTTTAAGTGACCTAAATACATAAGGAATTGGGAGTGGGGAAGAGGGGGTGATATACATCGTGATGATATAGGGAGAGATGTATGGTTCCAGATTTGTAGTCAGGATATGGATTCAGATCTCAGCTTTCCTGCTTGGTACCTGCAGTAGTTTTCTCAGCTGCAAAATGAGAGAGTTAGATTAGATCTGGAATTCTTAAACATTTTTTTTTTGTTATGGGGGTCCCCTTTTGTTAGTCTGGTGATGCCTATGTACCTCTTCTCAGAATGTTTTTAAATAAATGAAATAACATAGAGTTACAAAGGAAACCATTTATGTTGAAATAGTTTTTTTTTTAAGTTCATAGACCATAGGTTATCAGTCCCTAGACTACATGATCTCTAAGGTTCCCCTTCCTACACTAAGATTCTGTCATCCTAAGTTAGAAAGGCCAACTTTCCAAATCGATAAACATTCATTGAATGCTTAGTCTGTTGCTAGTTCTTGAATGGCTTATAATTTGCTGATAACTGTAAACAGAATAACTTTTCACTAAAGAAAACCAACCAGTCAATTACAGAGCAAAACACTGACCCCAGGCTAGTCCCATAGAGTTTGGTGGTTATCTATCAGCCAGTGTACCCCAAACAAGAGAAAGAAGCTAATGGACCAGTTCTTTGAACTGGTAAAGGGGAAAAAAAGAAACAGTCTTCAGTGCTGACCCAGTGTACAAGGCCATAGTCCTAGAAAATAGCACCTGTAGAGAGACAGCTTGGCAACTGTTCCGTTAGGTTCCATAGTGACATCAATTGAAAATACAGTTCTTGTCTCCAAAGCCCTTGACACTGTAAAATGGTTCAATTTTAGAAACTCTTAGGATTTTTATCAGTGGAAGTGATAGTACTATCTGCTTTGCCACTGCACCCTATAGACCATTAGACCTTTCCATCTAACTTGTAGTTGAAACCTTCCATATATATTGTATCCGCCATTAGAATGTGAACTCTTGGAGAGACTAACTTTTCTCTTTTTACTTCCAGCACTTAGAATGGTGCATTTTGCATGTCATAGTGTTCAATAAAAGTTTAATTCATTGAAATATTAATATTAACATTGAAATATTAATGAGAAAGGTGCCACATTGTGCTTTTTTGTTTTGTTTTTCCTTTAAAAGTGTGTTCTTTTTAGTATTTCTGTATGAATTAGGACAGCTGGTGTTGAGATACACTGATTGCAAACAAAATAACCTTCAAAGGGAACTGGTACATAGTTTTATTGGTATTATGGTCTCCAATACTAAGTATTAGTAGAAGAGAGACTAATAATATCTCTGATTTACTGCCTTGAATACTGTAAAGCCACTCTGCCAACTAGAAGAGGAACTGTGTGTGTAGCCAAAAATAGAATTGCCAATGATTTCCCTATAGCTTTGCAAAGCTAAATCTAGGGTTCTCTTCGATGTGGTTGCCAGAATTGTGGCAGTTGTTAACTTCATTGCTGATGTGGCAATGAGTAAATAAATGAATAAAAAGGCATTTTATTAAGTGCTTACTATGAACCAAGCAATGTGCTAACCACTAAGGATACAAATAGAAAATAAACCCGAGAGCAGAGACACACAGTTCATATTCTTAACTGGAGAGAACAAGACGACACTGCCCCTTTTCTTGACAGCAGGAAGAACTTGGGATTTACTAATAGCAGTAGCAAAATGGCTTCCTTAAGTAACTTTAAGTAGATTAATTTCTGAATCCAGTAGATAGGAAGGCAAACTCTTTTTCTTTACTAAAAGTTTATTTGTTCCTAAATCTTGTTTTTCTCATTTTATTTCATTTCCCATCTTCTGCATCAACCAGAAACAATCTTTCCACTTGGCCATTTTTGTGTGTTTATTTATGCATGGCCTTTAATAGTTTTGAAGCAAAATTCCAAAGGATCACAATAAATTACTGGTTTACATGGTTATCAAAATTGACTTGTAGAGAGAACAATTTGTTCCTTACAAAAGTAATATAATAAAATGCCTTTATGCCATTAGTGTTAGGAATATGATTTAGCTTATTTGCATTAACCAATGCTATATGGAGATTTTATTGTGCAAGTTTTATCTATTTGGAAATTGAAAAGTGATTTCGCAAATACACTTTCAGGAACCTCACAATTGGGTAATTGAACCCCAGGATCAGGCATATAGGGCTAAAAAAAATCTACGTTAAGTGAAACATCAAGGGGCTGTTATAATTTTTCCTACCTTCTGATGCAAGAAAACCTAAGTGATTGAAATCAATGAAGGCATTATTTGCTTGCTTTGAGATAAACTGTAAGGAGAAAAGCCAGGAATTATTTCAGTCTTCTGTTAGGCCAAGGGTGACAAAGATAGAAATTTAGAATGCACTCTCATTGGTCATTGAAACCAAGGACTGTGTTCTA
This sequence comes from Trichosurus vulpecula, assembly GCF_011100635.1. Taxonomy (NCBI): domain Eukaryota; kingdom Metazoa; phylum Chordata; class Mammalia; order Diprotodontia; family Phalangeridae; genus Trichosurus; species Trichosurus vulpecula. The sequence goes on along the minus strand of NC_050573.1, from coordinate 409,415,098 downwards.
AGCTGAATATGGAGTTGATCATCCTAATGTGCTTTTCCTGATGTGAGCCTTCAGAACATGAGTTAAAAAGTTTTCCTGAAGGGGAAAATATCCGGTCTGTTTATGTAAAATCTGGCCCTTACAATTAAAACACATTTTAAAACTTTGTATAATTATGTATGTATTACTTGTGTATGTCTGATATAGCATACAACATATTGTGGCATTTTGCAGAACACTTGTAAAAAGTATTTTAATACAGATGAGGACATTTGAGATATTAAGCAGTTAAGGAACTGAAATTTGGTAATGGAAACCAGGATTCCTATCCCAGGTCATTATGTTAACCTATATAATGTTGCCATATAGAAAACACAACTTTCAGCAATACATACTTTTTTTCTTTTAACAGGGTAAATTTTGTCATATAGCATTAATTATGTAAGGCTTTTTAATATGTCTCAAGTGGGTGGAACATTTATTTATATTCTTTGGAATTTGAAAAGAATTCTTTGTTATAAGGTCTTTATAACTTAAAAATTCCTGCCGATTTTTATGTATAAATTTATAGAGTGTGGTTTTCTGACCAGTATGAATATGGTTTCATTATACTTTTCCTTTAGCCCTTCTCCAGCTCACAACTTCACTAACTCAAGCAATGCACCAGCCTCATCCTCTCTCAGAAGAAGGAATTACAGGCTTGTGCTATCACACCTAAGTGAAAAGGACTTTTTAAAAGATAATATCATTTCTGGCATCACTGTAATGGTGGCTTGAACTAATTGGCTTGAACTTAGTGGGTTTTGAATGTATTACATTATGGAGTATTGGGTATTTATACTTTTTTATTACAGGCAAATTTTAAAGTTGATTTAAAGCTTGTTATTCTTCTTGAATTGGCTACATTAAGCGAGCATTGGGGGAAGGCCATTTTCTTACTCCAAATAGAAACAGTTGGAGATTTGTCTGCTTAGTAATATAATATAGCCAGTTCTTTAGGTTGAAATACATCAATTTCTTATGTGCATTTATTCCTGAATCATATTGTTGCCACTAGGGCGTTTTAAAAAATATTAATTTACATATTTTGCTTGTTTCATGTAAAAATTATTGTATTCCCATTTTTCTATCAAAAGGCTACAACTGTACCACACTTCTCTTACATGGGAGCAAGGCTGTGTAATTATTTGTCTCATCATCTAACCATTAGTCCACAAAGTGGAAATTTCCGGCAGTTATTACTTAAAAGGTAAGGGAAAATATATGAAATACATGAAGTTCTTCCATGCCTCCTTCATTTTCACCTTAAACTTTTAAATTACAAGCATTAAATTAGCCTTAGGATTACATCCTTTGTGTTTCCTACCTACCTATTGTAATGTTCACTTGTGACTCTTTATTCTTACTCTCTTGATGTACCCTACTGTGTAGCACTTCCTAAGGGGTATATAGGACAAGATGACAGGGTGAAATTCTTGACCAGGACAAAAGCACAGCCAACCTAGACCATATGTACGCAGTGTTAGGCGTTAGTTATCCCCCACTCCCTAATCTTCACAGGCTGCTTATCTCTTCTAAAAGAAAAATAAAAGTTTTTAAATGTCAAACATTTTTATTTAAATTTTTTCCCAGAAGTTCACTAATGTAAACATATAGTTTAATTTTTAACACTAATGTACTTAAAATTACTGATAGCAAATTACGAACAAATTTTTATTAAATTTGATATGCTGTTCAGCGTATAGAAGTCTGTAGGGGTTAAGAAAAGAGAACTATTTGCACAGCAAGTTGAGAAACCATCTATTGAAAGAATCTCCTGATAGTAGGCTAATGGATTGAAAATATAAGGTTGTCAATTTGAATTTTTGCTTTGAAATTTTTACTCTTCAGATGTCATAAATGTTAATGAATTAAAATTCCTTGGCTTTTAAATAAAACAGAATTCTCCTTTATTCACAAGTAAAACAAACTTGGGTATGTGAGTAGAAACTTTTTAAGGGGACTGAGCTTTTTTATTTATTCACATAGGACTTCCCTTCACTAAAGTCCTGTTCTGCTGTCTCATTGTGATATGGAGAAGCCTGAACTTTCAGAGATTATGCTAGAAAAGCACAAGCTCTGACAAATCTCAGAAGGCTTTGAATATGTATCTGGCAGTAAACTGTATGTGGACTAAATATTTGTCATTTGGAAATCAGCTTAACTAAAACCAAAGAGGCTTGACCCCAGATTGACTGAAGGACTGAATTTTTTTGACTACAGCAACTCTTGAAGGATTGTCTACTAAATTGCAGAGAAGTTGTCCTGGAGGAAATGCCCACATAGGTGAAATCAAGGATCTTTGCAGTATTGAAGAAAATGTATAGGATGGGGAGGAGTCAGGAAAAAATTTATGCTACATCAATGTATTCAACCTGTGGGGTTTTTAAACTTGAATAAAACTTTGACGTTGCTATTTACCATGAGGACAGTTGGCAGTCAAAGCAGTCAGCAAAGTACAGTGAGGGGCAAGTTAATTACTAGGTGAGTCTTCGCTTTCTCTAATCTCTTCTCCATTCCACTTTCCACATAGCTGCCAAAGTGTTATTCCTAAAACATATGCTAAATCCACCCCCACCTCTTATTGCTTGTAGTATAAAATATAAGGTCCTTCACCTGCCTTTCATGATATGACTCCCTGGTTCTACTTTTCCTGCCTCTCCGTTCCCTAAAAACTGGCCTGTTAGGTATTCCTCTTACTTGGCATTAGATTTCCTGCCTCTGCTTTCCCATAAGTGGTCCTCCATGCCTGAAATTCACTCACTCCTCACATCTGCATTGTAGAGTCCCATTCTTTAAAGCACAACACAGGTACTTTCTACATGACATCTTTACCTAAACCCTGTACTTAATAGCACTTTGTATTTACTTATCTGTGTTTTTCCTCCTCCTTCCTCCCCCACTAAAATTAAAGGAACTTGAGAACAGAGATTGTTTCTGTCTCTGTATTTCTAGCACTTAGCTTAGTACCTTGTGCGTATTAGAACTTCTGTGTGTTGGATTGAGTGTAAGTAGATAGGAGAATTGAGTTTTATAGGAATTCATTTTACTGCCAACTTTGTTGATTTTTTTTTATGTGTGTGTTTATTTTATATAGATGTACATGTATTTACATATGTATATATATTTGCACACACATATACATATATATGAATGTGTGTGTGTGCACATGTTATTTTTAAGGCCATTTTCTAATTTGTAGTTGATTTGGTGAGAATGTAAAACTCAGAAGTTACTTTAAGAAAGCATTTTAAAATCTTGAGAGTCTTTTAATCTGTCTGTGTGTCTGTGTCTGCTAGATGTCGAACTGAGTATGAAAACAGAGATCAGGCTGCAAAAGGAGATGAAGCTGCCAGAAAACGATTTCATTCCTTTGTGCTCTTCTTGGGTGAACTTTACCTTAACCTGGAGGTAAGAAAGCACAATTCTTATTGATCTTTCTTGAAAACTTTCATATAATTGAGTAATTTTTGTATTAGTCATTTTTTTGTTTTTAAAAAATAATTTAGGAGGCAAAATTTTCAAAAGGAATTTGGAATAATCGGCATAATTATTTCTCCAATGCTTTTTATTTTTTTATTTTTTTTTCTCCAATACTTTTAAAGGTTAAAAGTAACTACCAAATTTGTGTTATGATTATTAAGTAAGTCAGATCATTGCTTCAACTGATGTACTCTAAGACAGATAGTGGAAGCTTTTTATGTTAATGTTGCCTTGACAAAATAGCTCATTGATTAAAATTGCAATTAGTTGGAAAATATTTGGGGTATGTATTCTATTACAAAATATCTTAATATTTCACCATGGCATATAGCAGCCAAAATTGAATCGAACGACTTATTCACTGTTTCTCTTGCTCTTTGTTTTTGGATCAGTAACTATTATATCATGATCAGTCCCATCTATATTGAATTGGGCAATTTCTGCTGTTAATAAATATTATATGCTAGTTGCCTGTCACTTGAAGCTTTTCACAAACTCCTACCTGCCTGTATTTCATTAATTAAATTATTTAAGTTGTAGACTCCTTAAGAGCTTTGAACAATTTGTTTAACTTTCCTGGTCTTCAGTTATTTCCTCATGTGTAAAGTGAAGGGGTGGGACTAAATAGTCTCAGAGATCTCTTCTAGCTCCTAGTTGTAAATCTTACTATACTGTGGCATGAAAATGGTTGTCTCCTATTTTATTACTTCCCATTCAATATGAATTGAACGTGAGAAACGCAATAGCTCATTTAGATTGGTTCTTATAAATCCTTCCTCCCAATACGTATTGGTAAGGGACAGACTATGAAGTAAATTACAGACTATTTCCTTCTTTCCTCCCTCTGTTGCTCTGTCCACTTTAAATCTACCCAGTCTTTTAAGATTCAGTTTCAGCCCTACTTCTCTGAAAGTTTCCCTGAATCCTAGAACACAAATAATCTCTTCTCTGAAATAGCATTAACAACTATTATTTATCCTATATTGTATCCTATATACAGACATATATCTTTGCTTCCTCATCTAGTTTGTTAATTATAGGAAGGAAAGGTCTCTGCCTTATTTTTTTTAACATTCCTTTACAGTGGTTTATACTAATTAAATGTTCAGTAAATGTAGATTGATTGTTTTATCCCTCTGGCATAATCTACTGTGTGGATCATATCCATACTAAATCCTTTTAGTTCCTAAGTATTGGAGACTTGTATGAAGAAGGATAATAATGTTTGAAAACACTAATTAAACTCTGTAATATAAAGGCGATAAATCCCATATGCCTAGAAAGTATTGTACTGATTCAGTAGTTGTGGTCATTTGATTCTGGTCTGCCTTTTGATTTGCAGTAGTAATAATAATCTGTGAAACACTATCATAAGAATAAGGTTACTATGCTTCTTAGTTGTCCATCTTGTCCATTTCAAGTCTGTAAACGCTTAATTACTGACACTGCCTGTTCTGTCTTTATTGATTTGTTAGAAAGTTCTTATTTCAGATTCACCACTCTTTGACTTAATGAGCAATAAATACGTGCTTTGTTACTGTGATCAAAACAGAGGTCTATTTGTAGAGAGGAGCAGAGTTGTTCACCTGACCTATTTAGGGTTTGACTATAATTTTATTTGGTAAACTAAATAAAATGATATTTTTAGGGACCACACTGTAAAGTGCTCATTAAGCAGATACTTGTGTATGTAAGATAAACACAGGGGAAAATTAAAAATGTAAGGCATTGTTCTTGAATTCATGGAATTTAAAATCTGCCAGGGGAATTATACCAATGCACTTAGCCATAATTAATGTGGTAATACCAATAAGTTCAGTAAGAGTTACAAAACAAAGGTAGTCTTCAGGTTAAGTGGATATTGACCAAGAATATCAGAGAAGGACTCATGAAGGACAGAATAAAACTTTAATTCCAAAGTGAACTTTAAAGAATGGGTAAGAATTCCCTAGGAAAACATCAAGAGGATATTCCAGGCATAGGGAACAAGGTGAGCAAAGGCATTGATTGAATTCTGTGTTTGGGAGGCAGAAAGTAGGTGTTTGGAGCAAAGGTAATAGGTGATGTCTGGATGGGGGAAGAGGACAGATAATGGAGGGCCCTGAGTGCCAGGGAGGAGAGTTTTAACTTTAATTGGTTAGACAGTGGAGAGCCATTGAAGTGTTTGAAGCAGAACAGTGACATAACCAGGTATATATATGTGTACAATATTGTTCTGGTGTCGGTGTTAAAGGTGGATTGGAGCAGAATAGTTCGTGTGAGTAGTTAGAAAGGCCTTAAAGACACCTAAATTGAAATGGTAGGAGTGGAGTATAAAGAAACTGATGTAAAATGTTGAACTGGCATGTATAGTATTTGATTACAATTTATAAAAAGCATGAGAGACAATGTCAGAGGTGCTGAAAGTGTTGTTATGTTATGCTTGGGGATACAATATTATACATAGATAAGTTCTAATACAGATTACTTTTTATAATAATAGCTAACATTTATATAACACTTTAAGGTTTTTAGAAATCTTCACATATGTTATCTCATTTGATGTTGACAAACCTATGAGGTAGGTACTATTATTATCTTTATTTTATTGATGAGGAAATTGAGGCAGAGTGTGAAGTTAAATCACTTACCCAGGGTCATAAAGCCCACCTGTGAAGCAGGATTTGAACTCAGATATTCCTGACCCTTAGTCTAATATTATCTGTGGTGCCACATAGATTCCTAGGGTAATAGAAGGAAGAGAACAAGAGCCTAGCAACTAGAAGTGGGAGGGGAAAATAGCAAAGCCAACTTAAGCTGACTTTGAAAGAAGATTTGGAGATGAGGAAGGAATGTATCACAAACAGGTGAGAGAGTAAATATGTCTTTGAGTGTGTACTATGAGTTTTGTAGGTTTTGAAATAAGGTTGGACTTGAAGTCAAGAGGTATTATTGGTGATATGCAAATGTTGGGTGAATATACTCACTTTCAGGTAAATTAGATAAATACATTGCTGAATTATAGATTCTGTTAAATTATTCAGGTTTAAGGAATATCATTCAAAAATTATTTTTCCTATGAATATAAAGATAAAACACTTCATACAAATAAAGTTGAACCTAAATAACTGAAGTAATATTTATTATTCATGGGTAGGTAAAGCCAATATGATAAAAAAAATTTTACCTAACTATTTATTTAATGCCATCCCAGTTAAGTTACTGAAAATTATCTGAGTTAGAAAAAATAACAACATAGTTTATTTGGAAGAACAAGGAGGTCAGGAATGTCAAAGAAACCATCAAAAAAGATGTAAAAGAAGCAAATTCAATAGCATTAGTCCTTAAACTGTATTGTAAGGTGAGAATATTGCTGAAGTATAAAATGGATAATTTTGATTAAATTAAAATTTTCTTGTATGAATAAGACCTTCGCAACCAAGAATAGAAGGAATGCAGAAAATTGGCAAAATATTTTAATGGGACAGAATGTGATTGGGTTGGAATATTACTGCAGTGTAGGAAATGATGAGCTGGTTGATTTAGAAAAACATGGAAAGACTTGGACTTATGAAGGAAGATGCTATCCACCCCCAGAGAAACAGATGACAAGTGGAAATAAGCATTGTATGATCTTATGTGTATGTGTATATGTATATGTTTATAGATATCTATATATATCTGCACTTAATTGTAGCCTTCTTTAGGGTGGGAAATAAAGTAAAAAGTGCACAGCAGACAATAAAAGAAAACCTACAAGGAAGCAAAGACTAACTGGGCAGCTTTGAAAACAACGTGTAGTATTTACTCTATAGGCTTTCTTGGAATGGAAATTTATTGTTTTATATTGAATCCTCTCTTCTGTTATGCTATGTACGTAGCAATGGTTTTTTTCCCTTTTTTTATTTTCTGTTGAAGTTTAAGGTAAATTTGCCAAAAAATTATTTTTCTGATAAGCATTTTTAAAAATCAGACAGTTATTTCTTCAACGTAGGAAGCTTTTCTTTAATGTAGGAAGAATAGTACCTTCTCAGTAAACTTTAGGAGAGTTGCTTGAGAGGTTAAATGAAGTGCTTGCCCACCCATTATGTAACAGAGGACTTGAACTCAGGCCTTCCGCAGTCAGTCAGCCAGTAATCATTTGTTAAGGGTTTACTGTGTGCCAGGTACTGGAAATATAAAAGGTCAGGTGCTAACTCTATACACTATTCTATTCAGCTTCTCATTAAGTTTACTTTAGTACACCTTTATGTACATCTGTTTGGGTTAATGAATACCTTAACTTAGTACAGGGTAATTGTGGCCAGCTTTTAATTACTTGGATTATCTTGTCATTTAGATTTTTCTCTTGTTTTGTCAGTATTTTACTCATCTTCCATCAGTGTACCGGAAAGGGAAACTATAATAAGGAAATTGTTGTGTATAGTGCTGAATAGTTTGCAAGGTATATCTCATTTGATTTTCAAAACAGCCCTGTGAGGTAAGTACTGCAGAGGCACAAAGAGGCTGTGGGTTACCTGGCATATTGTCACTTGTACTAAGTGGTTCTGACTCCAAATTTATTGCTTTCTACTCTGTACTCCACCTGTGTGGGTCAAAGAGTGTTAAGGTAAGCTCAGTTGTCATTTTTGTTTTCTCAGAACTCTGAAAAAGAATTTGGTGGAAGAAATGGTTAATATAGATAACAAAAATGACATTTCTGTGGATTAAATTGGCCTTTATTTCTATTATCTGTTGCCTTTTAAAAGATGACCCCATGGCAATTTTGCCCCCTTCACAGTTGATTTACAGGTCACAAACTCAAACTGGTAAGTTATTGTAATTGGCTATATGCATAAGTAGAAAGGTAATTTCAAACAGAGATATTAAAGAAAATCCATTAGGCTGGCTTCCTTCATTCTAAGCCCACATCCAGAACCTCATTAATTATAGTCCTAAAAAGCTTGGTAATGTCTTTTCCCAACTCAAAGCAGGTTATGAGATGAGTGTCAGTTGTGAAAAAGGGGTGTTTCTGGATGCAAGTTCAGTAAGAGCAAATACTGGTAGTTAATTACTGTAAGGTAGGAGATTGTAAAGAGCTATGGGGGGAAAACCCAGAATTTAAAAAAGCATAGACCATACACATTTTAATAATCCATAAGGGAATCCTATTAAAAGAAGCTTTGACCTTTAAAGAGGTTACTAGTTATAGAATAATTCTTTTTTTTTTTCATTCTTTTTTAAAAATTTTTTTTATTTAATATATTTAGTTTTCAGCATTGATTTTCACAAGAGTTTGAATTACAAATTTTCTTCCCATTTCTACCCTCACCCCCCTACTCCAAGATGGCATGTATTCTGGTTGCCCTGTTCCCCAGTCAGCCCTCCCTTCTGTCACCCCACTCCCCTTCCATCCCCTTTTCCCTTCCTTTCTTGTAAGGCAAGATAAATTTCTACGCCCCATTGCCTGTGTATCTTATTTTCTAGTTGCATGCAAAAACTTTGTTTTGTTTTTGAACATCTGTTTTTAAAGCTTTGAGTTCCAAATTCTCTCCCCTCTTCCCTTCCCACCCACTCTCCCTAAGAAGTCAAGCATTTCAGCATAGGCCACATGCTTATCATTATGTTTAACCCTTCCACAATACTCATGTTGTGAAAGACTAACTATATTTTGCTCCTTCCTAACCTATCCGCCTTTATTGAATTTTCTCCCTTGACCCTGTCCCTTTCGAAAGTGTTTGTTTTTCATTACCTCCTCCCCCATCTGTCCTCCCTTCTATCATCCCTCCTTTTTTATCTTCTTCCTCCTTCTTTCCTGTGGGGTAAGATACCCAATTGAGTGTGTATGGTATTCTCTCCTCAGGTCAAATCTGATGAGAGCAAGATGCACTCATTCCCCCTCACCTGCCTTCTCTTCTCTTCCTACAGAACTGCTTTTTCTTGCTACTTTTATGCGAAATAGTTTACCCCATTCTGTCTCTCCCTATCTCCCTCTCTCAATATGTTCCTCTCTCATCCCTTAATTTGATTTTGTTGCTTTTAGATATCTTCCCTTCATCTTCAGCTCACCCTGTGCCCGCACTCGCTGTCTCTCGCGCACGCGCTCTCTCTCTCTATGTATATATACATATATACATACCTACACACTCACGTATACATATATATACACATAAAGATACACACACACACACACATGTGCATATTCCCTTCAGCTACCCTAGTACTGAGGTCTCATGAATCATACACATCATCTTTCCATGTAGGAATGTAAACAAAACAGTTCAACTTTAGTAAGTCCCTTGCAATTTCTTTTTCTTGTTCTTTTTCTTGATTACCTTTTCATGCTTCTCTTGATTCTTGTGTTTGAATGTCAGATTTTCTATTCAGCTCTGGTCTTTTCACTGAGAAAGCTTGAAAGTCCTCTATTTTATTGAAAGTCCATATTTTGCCTTGGAGCATGATACTTAGTTTTGCTGGGCAGATGATTCTTGGTTTTAATCCTAGCTCCATTGACCTCCAGAATACCGTATTCCAAGCCCTTCGATCTCTTAATGTAGAAGCTGCTAGATCTTGGGTTATAGAATAATTCTTTGATGTCAGATAAATGTGATATTACTTAGATTCTTAAATAAATCTTTAATCTTATTAATGTGGACGTTCCACCAAGAATACAGATAACTACCTATTCGTGCCTGCTCATTCTATGTGACTTTTGTCAGAGTCCTCATAAATTTGCCACAGGGAATCCTCATTTTGCCTGGTATCATGAGAATAACATTGGAGTACCTAAACTGTTGTCTGCCTACCTGTTATCCCTTGTTCTCTCCATGTGATAAGCCTGTTAATTTTTTCTGTCGTTTATTTCCTGATGATATCCTTTATTCAATTTTTCATAGTTTTTCATTTTTTTAAAATAAAATTTTATTGATGTCTTTTGTTTTTACATAACTAGAATTTCAGTGTCCCTTTTCCTGCCCCTCCCAGAGAGTAAATAATAGTTTTGGGGGGAGGCAGGGTAATTGGGGTTAAGTGACTTGCCCAAGGTCACATAGCTAGTATAGGTGTCAAGTGTCTGAGGTCGAATTTGAACTCAGCTCCTTCTGACTCCAGGGCTGGTGCTTTACTCACTGCGCCACCTAGCTGCTCCCGCAAATAATATCTTTAACGAAATTTTTAAAGGAAAAAAAAAGCAAAAGGGAGGGAATCAGCAAAATGAATCGATACTTTTTTTTTGTTCTCTAAACATCCTTTTTTAAATAATATTTTCCTCCAATTACATGTAAGATTATAATTTTAAACATTCGTTGTTTTTTTAGTTTTGAGTCCAAATTTTATCCTTTCCTCCTCCTCCTCTCTCCTTCCTGAGATAGTAACCAATCTGATATAGGTTATACCTGTGCAGTCATGTAAAATGTTTCCATATTAGTCATTTTTTGGAAGAAAACATGAACCACAAAACATGCATTGGTCTGTATTCATATGCCATCGTTTCTTTCTCAAGAACTAGATTTTTCATCTTGAGTCCTTGGATATTGTCTTGGAACATTGTGAATCAATACTTTTTTTTAAAGTCTGAAAATATATGCAACGCTCCATAATCATGAACCTCTTATCTGCAAAGGATGGAGTATGGGTATCTTCTCACATCTCTCCTGAAGCGGTTAGATGGCATAGTGAGTGAACAGTGCTGGGCCTGGAGTCATTAAGACATGAATTCAAATCCTGCCATCTATTTGAACAAGTAACTTAATCTCCATCTCAACTTCCTTTACTGTAAAATGGGGGTGATAATAGCACCTACCTCTTGGGGTTGTTTTGATTGAGGACCAAATGAGATATTTTTAAAGTGCTTAGCATAGTACCTGGCACATTGTAGGTATGTGTAAATGTTAGATTCTTCTCTTCCTCCCCCCTCCCCTGCTGTAACCATTTTCCACTTCCAGGTTGGAAACCCCCCTTCCCCCTTTGTGAGAGAGACAATTTTTAAAAAACATCTATTATAGAAACTTTGCCCGACAGTGAATATATTATTGTATCCTGTTAGTCCCCCCAATTTCCTGCCTGGAAGGAAGGAAATACCATCTCCTGGGACCTTCATTGATTTCTCTTCCTTTCATCCCCACCCTCATATTCAGAGTTTTAAATTTCCTTTTAATCCCATTCATGTTTAGTCTTTGTACATATTTATTCTCTCATGACTCTGTTTATTTTGCTCTGCATTAGTTCATACAAATCTAACCCATGTTACTCTGAATTACTCATTCAACAAATACATACAAAGTATGATTATATAGTAGTTATACTTCCTAAGTGTCTGTGCAAATTAATTTTGTTATTCAGTAGTCACATGTTTTAAAAATATTCTGAGCCACTATATACTTGTCTTGGAACAGATTTATGCTTAGAAAAACTGGCGAAAATCTCTGCTTACATCACTGAGATGACAATGCACCAAGTACCCTCAGAGAGTACATGTTCTAGTAAATCAATTACTGCAAAGCCAGTGCAAGGAGCAACCTGTAACTAAGTCCACTTTATCTGAAGTGATGTAAATGAATACTGATTGATTCCCTTGTTTTTTGAGCTTAATACATTGAATTCTGTGTATCGTGTATCTTTTCATCAAATGTTTATTTTGTGTTTTTTATGTTTCTTTTTTTGTGTGTTGCCATTCAACAAACATTTGTTTTAAAACATAAATCACCAAGTAGTGCCTGCAAATTACTTCAGCTTTCTAGATCTGATTACATACATACAAAATGATCTTTAAGACCCTTCCTGGGACTGATTTCCATTACATCAGAGTACAAATACTAGACAAGAGTTGTATCACTAAATTTACTTACAACCAAGTACTTTTAAAACTCTCTAAAATCTGGTTTTCACCTACCTTTCCATCCTTCTTTTATATTACTCCTCTTCACAAGCTGTGTTCCAATCAAACTAGGCTACTAGTCATCCCCTTAACTTGATATTCCATCTCCCAACTCTCTAAATTCACATAAAATGTTTCCCATATCTAGAATGCACTCCTTCATTATCTGTACCTCTTAGAGTCCTTGTCATCCTTCAAGGCTCAACTCAGGGATGATTTCTGTGAAGTTGTCACTGATCCCTACATTTGTGAATATTTGTTGCATTGGTATGTTTTGTACCTCTAATAGAATATAAACTTTAATTTGAATCATTATTTGCCTTGCCCACAGTAGATGCTTAAATGTTTGTTGAATTTAATTTTAATCTGTAACACTTATTTCTCAACTTGTCAAACCACAGGACTACTCTTCTATTTCTCTTATTTATATGGGAATAAATTTTATCTTGATAGGCATTGAGCAGAATATAATATAAGATGAAACTCAGTAGCAATAAATATAAAGTCTTGCACTTGGGTACAAAAAATTAAATTCAACAAGTCTCATATGGCAAAGGGAAAACCTTCTTAAAGTTTCACTTCTGAAAAAGATCTTGGTGTTTTAGAATATTAGAAGTTTAATATGAGTTATTAGGGTAGTATGGCAGTCAACAAAGCTAATGCGATTTTGGTCGCATTAAGAGAAGCTGAGAAGTTCCCAGTTTTTCCCCAGATGTCCCACTGTACTGTGCCATTGTCAGACTTCATCTTTGGCAGTATATTCATTTCTGGATGCCATTGTTTAAGAAGGATCTTGATAAGATGGAGAATATCCAGAGGAGGGTAACCAGGATGGTGAAGAAGCTTTGAGTCCGTATCATGAGAATCAGTTGAAGGAATTGGGCATGTTTAGCCTGGAGAAGAGAAGATTCAAAAGGGACATAATAGCTCTCTTCAGGTATTTGAATGGCTGTCATGTGAAAGGACGGCCTGTTTCCATTTGCCTGGAGACTTGTCAATCTGACCATGCTTTAACGTGAAATTGGAGGGGGAAAACAGCTCACCTATAACCATAAGTCCAGATAACATAAAGATGAGCATTTATCACAGGGTAAGAGTAACAGTGAAAGTCCCAGTAATTCATAGCAGATGATACATGAGAAGAGCTGCAGTGATATTCATGATCTCACATGCCTATGTAGGAATCCATAAAGTACAGGTAATAAAGTGACCTAGTGTTCTTAATGCAAGGAAATAAATATAGTTTCATAGGTATCACTGCTTGTATGGAATTCCACAAACCAGAGTGGATAAAGCATGGTCAGGAGCGTTTAGGTAAAAATCAAAGAAAAGAGAAACAGTAATATTGTCCTGCAAGAATATTTCATACTTCTATCCAAAAGGAAGAAATGAATGTTGAATTTTAAAAGCACATTAAAAAACTGACATGGTGTATTGGTTGGAGACTACATATATTCAGAAAACTGCTGGAAGTTTCTGCTAAAAGCAGAACAGCTGAAAAATTTATGACTTGTCTCAGCCAGTCAGAAAGAATTTAAATGCCTGCTGTGTTAGTCACTATGCTAGGCATTGGAATACAAAAAATGAAACAACCCCTACCTCAATGAGCTTCCATTCTATTGGCTGAGGCAGCATATACATATACATATATAAGTATAGACTAAGTATAAAATACAAAATATAAGGAGGACACAGCAGTTCGGATAAGGAAAGGCTTCATATAAAAGATGGCACTTGAGTTGCATCTTAAAAGAATAGGGATTTGGTGAGGCAGAGGTGAAAAAGGAGTGCATTTTGGACATGGAAAAGTCAGTGCAAAGGCTTGGACATGAGAAATGGAATGCCATGTATGAAGGACGAGCAGAAGGCCAATTTGGTTGGATTGTGGAGCATGGGAGGAGGAGTGCTATATGATGCTGCTGAAAAGATAAATTGGAACTAGGTTTGAAGAGCTTGAAAAGGTAAACAGAACTGTCTATTTTATCTCATAGCAGTAGGGAGCCATTAGAATTTATTGATTAAGGGAGTGATATGACCAGATTGCAGTTGAGAAAAAGCACATTGGCAGCTACGTGCAGGATCGCCTGCACATTAGGCTTTTGCAGTAGTCTAGGTTGACAGGTGATGAGGGCCTGAAGCTCAGTGATGACTGTATGAGTAGAGATAAGAAGTTGGATGTTGTACAGGTAAAAATGATAAGATTTGGCAATTGATTAGATATCGGGGGTGAGAGAGAATGATGTAGCAACAGATGGTGCTAAGGTTACAAACCTTAAAAGTTGATCTTTAAAGTAGATCCTTCCAACTGTAGACCAGGGAGACTGGTACCTAATCCTAACACTTAGAAAATGCATTAATTAAAAGGACAGTTTGTGTGCATTTCAAGAAGGAAGCTGTAATTGCTACGAGCTGGCAAAACTTTTTAAAAAACAAGTCATGTCATGATAATCTTATTTCCTTATGTAACTGACAGATTGGTGGGATAGTCTACCTCAATTTTTGACACAGATTTTGTGAAGAAGGTAGAGATAGATGAACTGGGTGATAGTTCACTTAAACTAATTGAATCAATTAAATAGATTTCAGAAGTGATGATTAATGGATTAATGTCAGCCTGGAGGGAGGTCTGTAGTGGAGTGTCCTGGGACTCTTATCCTCACCTCTGTTCTGGTCAATGTTATTATCATTGATTTAGATAAAGGCATGTATAACATGCTTATTCAGTTTTCAAATGACATAAAGCTAGGAGGAATAGTCAGTATAGATGAAAGAACCAGGCTCCAAAAAGACAAGAGATTCTCAGTAGATTAATGGACTGAGTTTAATGATGAAGTTTAGTGAGGATAAATCTAGGCTTAGGCTTAGGTACAGAAAACAAATTGTACAAATACAGAATGATGGCAGATATGGCTATATGTATAGTTAATGTGGGGGGGAGGGACGGGGAATTTAATAAACCATAAGCTCTGTTATTTATGTAACATGCAGTGGGTTGTGGGGGGCGGGGAGCAGTGAAAGTGAGCACATGTAATACATGTGAGCTTATGTAATATATGAGGAAGTTTTCCTTCTTGTTCTGTAGGATAGGCTTATGGAGGGAGTGGTTAGTTATCCTGCTCTTTTAGATAGGAAGAGAGATTATATGGTGTCTGGCACGTAGTAGGTATTTAATATCTGTTGAGTGGTGAATATAGATGTGAAACATTTAGTATTGTAGGGTGGAAGCCATTGAGAATGCATTGTTTGATGTTGGTAAAGCATTTTATGAGAGTCAGAATATATTCAAAGGAGCAACTGATAATCATCTGGGAGGAAAGTGTTTGGCAACACCTATAGTATTTGGCCTTGGGTTTTCTCCCACTTCATAAGGGGTGGGAGGTTGGGGAGGATATTAATTGACTTTGATATCAGTCTAGTATCTTAGTTTGTGCCACCCTGGCATTCATACATACCAGATTTTAAATTCCTGATGGTCAAGGCTTTGTATTCCCAGTACCATGCCAAATAGCTGCTTAATAAAAGGTTGTTGAATGTTGATGTATGTTATGGTGATGATAATGACCTGGTCAGATCTTGTCTAGCAATACCTGATTATTATTAGCTATACTTATTTCTGGTTTCTGATTCCATAAAGAAGGTGTCAGTAGTGACACTGGGCATCCATAATTTGGCTCCTGAAACATGATGTGATCTTTTGTTTCATTTAATATCCAGAATAAGGAAGGTGATAGTCACAGTTAGACTACAATTGAAGTGTTATGTGTAATTCTGGGTATATATTTTTGGAAGAATGTTAACTACATGGAATACATCTAGTGGTGGGTGACCAGAATGATTTATGGGACTTGAAACCATAGGATTGATTAAAAGAAATATTTAGCCTGGAAAGGAAAAGATATGTGCAGGTGTAGAGAGATTACTGTTTTCCAAACATTTGAAGATTTGTCATGGAGATGGAGAGATGAGATATATGTGCTTGGCAGAGCCAGTAAAAAATATTACAGAGAAGCAGTTTTCCATTAACTTTTAGAGCTGTACAATGGACTGCCTTGGAGGGCATTATCAACTGAAAAACCCTCCATAAATATAAACATTTCCATATACACAGGAGGACAGAAAAGTTTTATGTGTGAAACCATGAATGTGTTACTTAAAGTTATTTTCAAATTTAATGTAGTCACAGTCATATTGCCCTTGTCTGTGTCTTGTTATGAATTCCCTTGTTTTCTACTTAGAATTTTTCATTGACTTTTTTTTTGCATCATTTACCACTATTCATCCCCTCATTCTTGTTCTCTCTCTCTCTCCCCTCTCTCTCCCCCTCTCCCCCCCTCTCTTCTCCTCTCCCCCAATAACCTTTCCCTCATTTGTAAATGCACAACTCTTTCTGGACCTATAGTCATTTATCTTGCCAAGAGGAGGCATGCTTCATTAACCTTTTGGAGTTGTGATTGACTATGGTACTGATAGAGTTCTTACATGTGGTAAAATTATTTTCATTTGCAATATTATGGTCTTTGAATAAATAATTCCTCTGGTTCTGCTCACTTCACTCTGCATCATTTCATACAAGTCTTGCTAGTTTCTTTTGGCAATTTTTTTTATGGTACTGTAATAATCCATTCTGTTCATATACCAGAATTTGTTTAGCCATTCCCCAACTGACAGGCACCACCTACTTTGTTTCCACTTCCTTACTCCAATAAAAAATGCTGCTAGAATTGTTGTTGTTTTGTGGATCTTTTGGGGACAGTCCCTTTCACTGGATATCATTAAACAAGTTTGTTTTTACTCTGGAATGTTGTAAGGGGAAATCTCTGCTGTAATAGATGTTGGACTGGCCTTTCAGACTAAAATTATGAGTTTCTATACCTTATCCTCAACTCTCACATGGTCCACATTGCCAAATCTTGTCACTTGCACCATTACAACAAATCTCACATCCGTATCCACTGCCCACTCTGCTTCAAAATTTCCTGATTCTCTCTCCCTGCTTTATCCCAAGTTTATTCTAGTACCCCACACTCCCTCTGTAACAGTACAGTTCTTTTAGTATATTTCAAAGCAGTTTGAGAAGCATTGGAGTTATCTCCAATGTCCTTTCCAACTCAAAAAAAATCTGTAAAAGTAGTTGTTTTCCATTGTTAATTGATAGGTGAATTTTAAAAGCAACTAGACTATTTCAACCAAGTTGATAAAGGGGTTGGGGTTTGGTTATGCAATTGCATAATTTCTTCTTCCTGTTAATATTCCCAAATGATTACCTAATTTAAATTGAATTTGTGCAAGGGAAGAAAACTTTAGCACCTGCAGAAATTCCAGTAAAATGGCATTTCCTAAATCTGTTCTTGATTTTTACTACAACTTCCAGTAACTCCTCAATTCCCTGCTTTCCTCGTAACACCATCCCTGCCTGTGGTCTCACTCTCCTTCGTTCCCAGTCTCAGCCCTGTATTTAACCAACTTTACATTGTGTGGTACTCTGGAATCCCTTGCCTTCCTGTCCTGTTGCTACTCATACCTTTCCAAACACCTGACTCTAGTTCAGCTGTGCCATCTGTCTTACAAGTTCCTATTCCCATGCTGCTGAATGCTACAGGAGGAAGTAATCCAAGAATGTTGACTGGGTCCGCTTAAAATTTATTATCTAATTTTAACTGGGTCTTTTCTGCTGCATGGTAATTATTTTATTCTTCCATGATTGACTCCCTATTATACATCTCACAGCATATGTTTTCTTCCAATCCTTTCATTCTTGGCAGAGTACCTTTTCACATATTTTACCAAGAAAATTGAGGCCAATCACCATAAGCTTCCTTTTCTCAGAATTATGCCCTTAGATTCTTTCAACATCATCCTGTTTTTTCTTCTTTTGTTTCTGTCTTGGAGAAAGAGGTGGCCTCTCTCTTTGCCCAGGCCAACACCCTTTACTTTTGTCTTTGAATCCTAATGCTTTCTGTCTCCTGTAAGAGCTTACCCTTTGGTCATCCCCTCACCTTTCTCTGTCTTTCTATCTTAAATTACACTTTGTCCACTAATTCTTTCCCTTCTTCCTCCAAATGTGCTAAATTTTTTATACTTAAAAAAATTTCACTTAACCCTGTCATCAAATTACTGTCCTATAGCTGTCTTGCTTTTATAACCAAGCTCCTGCTGTTTTCACTCATTTCCTTCCCTTCTTCACCTCTTTTTCAAGGTTACCAGAGAGCTCTTTGTTGCCAAAGTAACTGGCCTTTTCTCAGTCCTTGTTTTTCTTGCCTTCACTTTAGCACTTGGTGTTCATGGCCATACCTTCCTCCTGAATATCTCTGGGTTTTCATGATACTCCTCTCTGGTTCTTCTACCTTGCTCACCCCTTCTTTTAAGTCAGCTTTGCCAAATCATCATGGATATCCTGCCTCTACGTATATGTGTACACCAGGTCTTTGTGCTGTGCCCTCTTCTGTTTGAATTCTGTTTTGGTGTTCCCATGAACACCCTGAATTTAGTGAGTTCTGAGATCTCAAGTGCTTAGCATATAGTGCCTGGTACATAGCAGGTGATTAATATATGCTTATTGACTTGAAGTGATTAACTCAAGAACACATAGCCAGTAGGTATCTAAATCAGGATTCAAATTCTCATCTTCCTGACTCCAAGTTCAGCATTATCTATCTGGGTAATGTTCTTAATTTATTCTTTGTGTTGCAGACATTTAAAATTAATTTTTATTTTTAATCTGTTATTTGGCATATTTGAAAATTTTGAGAAAATTGCATTTTTATAGCTATATAAGCTTTATAGGTATGTGTAAGGTAATTATGACTTTTTGTTCTTAAGTTAAACAGAAGCATTCTCCCATAACCTTTAAATTTTGTCCAATTATATCTTTATAATGTGGTAGCAAAGTTTTAATCATTTTATTTTGTTTCCTAGATTAAGGGAACAAAGGGGCAGGTTACAAGAGCAGATATTCTTCAGGTTGGTCTTCGAGAATTACTGAATGCCCTTTTTTCTAATCCTGTGGACAGCAATTTAATCTGTGCAGTAAAACTACTGAAGGTAGGGGTTACTAAAAATTTTCTTTCATATCTTAATATTCACTGCATCTATCATGTGTTTAGAAAAAAGAAGAAAAATTGAGACTACATTACATGTTACTCACAAAACACATATTAAGTTTTTTCATCAAGAACTTCAGATAAATTTTACACTCTTAGATTGAAGGGCTAAAGGATAAGCACAGTGCCTGGTATATATTAGGAGTATGCTTTTAAGTAAATGCTTATTGAGGGTTTATTAAAAAATATTAACACCTTATTCTGACTCATGTTCTTTTTTGTGAGCTTTAATTCAGTTTTTATAATTTTTTGTGCTATTTAATGGGAATGTTTTATAAAATTTACATTAAAAGTACTCTTAATTTTTATTATTCTTATGGTTAGTTATATGAAAACCTTTCCACCCACATAAACTTTAAGGAAATTTGCTGAAGGCATTCCAACATCCACCTTTAAATTGTTGTAGAATCTAAAGTAGTTTTTACCCTGTTTGTAGCTTTTGTTCTTAATTCTAATGATTATACTTTTTGCCTTCCTTTAGAAATAACTCCCCAGATACTCTTTTGAGTCTTCATAAAACTAAGAGCTATATACGTATATGTTGAAACTTCTCTAAAACGTTCATTGGGAGCAGAGCTCTATTACAATGAGCAATTTTTGCAGCAGCCTCCCCTAAGTGCTAAGAAAGAAGTATTTTGGCAATAGGAAGAGAGGCATGCTGATACTTGATTCTTTAATGTAAATATTTGTCTTCATATATAGGCCCTTGAGTTCAAAATATATGACCCATGAACATCCTGTATATAGGAACAGCTTAACAACCTCTTCAACTTAAAACATCTGCAGACTCAACAAGGTTATGCTGAACTGATTGTGTGCCCCAGAGGGAACTTCCTACCCATCATCTCTTCCTCCCTACACCATTTCTTACTGATAAGAGTTAATTAATCATAAGCAATGTTAACCCTGTTTCTTCCTCACCCCCTTTTTCTTTCTTTTCATTGTTCATAGTTCAGTATTTCACCTTAGGCAATTTTACTATTGGTAAATTTTGGCCTTTCTCTCCCAACATTTCTTCAGTAACTTTAGAAAAATCTCATTTCATTCTTTTCCCCTTTTTTCCTGTTTGTGGGCCTATCTAGTTTGTGACCTACTAAAAGAATTAGCACTGTTAACATTCATGAGTGGGGAACTTGTGGCATCTAGGCCACGTGTGGTCTTCTAGGTCCTTGGGCGCAGCCTTTTGACTGAGTCCAGGTTTTACAGAACAAAGCCTTTTATTAGGGGAATTTGTTCTGTGAAGTTTGGATTCAGTCGTAGGGCCACACTTGAGGACCTAGAGGGATACATGTGGCCTTGAGGCCCCAGGTTCCCCACTCCTGTCCTAGATCCTGAGCCTTTGAAAGATCCCAGAAATCTGTGACAAGAAAGTTTCCATTTGATACCTTTTCCTTCCTCAATAAAAGCTGATTTTCCTCAAGCACTAGCATTCAAGAAAAATGAAAACCTTTTATTCAATTTTGGTTTATTGTTGCAGTAGTATTGTTTTCTATTCTTTTTCCTGTTAAATGACAATATGATGGTGTTCCTGCTTTATAAAGAGTTGAATGAGCTTTTGTGGACTCGATCAGGCACTTACCAAGCACTTCAGTTTTCTCACAGAAATAAAGTTACACTTGGGACATCTTTAAAAATGAACTTTTGAAACACAACTCAGTTACACATGTGAACTTGCACATACATACACGTGTGCACACGTGTGTATATGCAAGTACACATATACTTGCATAATTATATGTATATATTTATACTCATAGTGTGCCCACGTGTGTATATGCAAGTACACATGTACATGCATAATTATATGTATATATTTATACTCATATAGTTTTAAAATATCCCTACCTTTTTTAATAATTGGGGACCTAAGTCTTTGATGAGATGCTTTATGGTTTTCCTCTAATTTTTGCTCATTTAACTTCAGTTGTAAGGTGTTGATTTTAAGTTTTGCGATTGATAATACTGGTAGCATGTAGCTCTGTAAAATGTCGCAAAATAACTGAAGCACTTCCTTTTAACAAACAGTAGTTGGTTCCTTTCTGTTAAAAAAAAGATCTTTATGAGAACAATGGATAAATAAAGGATCAGTTGCCAAAAGAACATTTAACCTTTGTGTTAATTGTTTTCACTTAGGTTTTTCACAGACGTAGAAAATCTTGTTTTCTTTTTGACTGAAAAAGTAGAGGAGAAATTTTAAGATGCAGAAAAGACCATGCTGATTTTTTTGGGGGTGGGGGGGAAGGTTATACATTCATATAATAAAAAGCATAGGAATTTTTGGGTGGGGGGGAAGGTTATACATTCATATAATAAGCATAGGTATATCCAAATTTCACTAATTAATTGCTGTCTAATATATTTGTTTTCTTAATAATCCACTTCAATATAAGAGCCAGGTCACTGTAGAAACTAATATATAAGGATGGAGTTTAATTTTGTGGTTATATTTGAGTTGTCGTGGCCTTCAGGGCACTCAATATATTTTAAAGATTTACTGGAAAAAGTTAACCCTTTTTAAGTAAGTACTGACCTGAAGGCTTAGGTGTGTAAGAGAAATGAAAGCAAAACTATATATTTATGATTATTAGTGCCATGGATAAAGTTAAGAGTGTTAGCTGTTCTCTAATCCAAATAGAACCATAGCCAGTTGAAGACCCCAAAGTAGCATTAGGAGTTTTGTAGTCATAAAGAAAAAATTAGGAAAATGAGATGGCTTGCTGTAATGGGAAGAGCAATGGTGACTAGTCCTAGTCCTTTATTTGCTATTAACTAGCAATGTCATCTTGAGCAAGCCATTTTACCTCAGGTCATCAGTTTCCTCATTTTATAAAATGAGGTTGGGCTAGATCATCTCTTAAGGTTGTTTCTGGCTCAGTGATTCTATGATATTTGTCAGAGAATGTTAGGAATGCAACTAATAATCTTGCTTTTTTTAGAATTTCTGTAGTTTACCGAATTCTTTATTTTTACTAATAACCTGCTTTCTTAGTTGACAGGGTCAGTTTTGGAAGATGCATGGAAGGAGAAAGGAAAGACAGATATGGAAGAAGTGATTCAGAGAATTGAAAATGTTGTCCTAGATGCAAATTGCAGCAGGTGGGAAGAGAAGTGACATAGATAGCAGCCTAATTTTAATGCAGTTCATCCCTGTTTTCTATTTGCGGGGTGTTTTGTTTTACTACACTTTTTTAGGGACATTTTATCTTAAGATTAAATGAATTCACTATCTTAAATATTTTGCAGAAATACAGAAATTTTTCTTCAAAAGATTACTATTTTATTGATTGACCTTTGCTCATCTGGCCACTGTGCTTTAATTCTTTGTTCCATACCCCTTCTTCTACAAAAGAATCGGTTTAAAAGCTTAGCAAGATGTATAGATAACTAACAGAGTAAGGTGTTTATTAGTGTGGTAACTAGGTAAAAGTGCCTCATTAAAGATGTTTTCATTTGCTGTTATAATTTAATTTTGATTTCGTTTGTAATTCAGTCAGCAACTTCTAATATTTCTTGAGTCTATAACTGTTTACCACATTTACACGTACCAAGATTTATATTATCATATCAGTAGTCAGATGTATACCTTCTACTAGAAAACCAATAAATGTAATTTCCCCAAGTAAATCCTAGTATTCTTACATATTTTTTAATAAATGAGACAAAAACAGGTAAAACAAGGACATAAGCCAAGAATTTCCTATTTATTCAACACATATTTGAAAGTCTATGATGCTTTGACTGATGTAGAGTATGAAAAAAATATGGCACAGTCTTTGTCCTCAAAGAACTGAATAAGCAGTGTGAGCTAGTGACGGCATTCTATACTAGAGTTCAAAATATAGTTTAATCTAGGCCTTCATATTCATTGAAGTTTTAGAAATTGAGATAGATATTGACTATAAAGGAAAATTCAGAAGGTAAGGAGTTACGCAGAAAGGCCAAATAAAACCCTAAAATTTTAAGGACTTTGAAAACTTAGATTATGTGTTAGATGGCAAGAAAATTTCCATTATTGTTCTAATGTATTATAAACTTTTGTTTACTACAGAGATGTAAAACAGATGCTTTTGAAGCTAGTAGAACTCCGATCAAGTAACTGGGGTAGAGTTCATGCCACCTCAACATATAGAGAAGCAACACCAGAAAATGATCCTAATTATTTTATGGTATGACAGTGTTCAAAATTGGAATACTTTATTTGGGGTATGAAACGTAATTTTTATATTTAATAAATTTGCCGTATATTTGTTCTCCAAATTTAATGTTAGCCAACTGTTATTACTTATGTACAAAGTAGCAACCAAAACCATGTGTAAATGAAAGAGAAGGAATGGCCTAGATAAGGGGAATAAATACCAATTTGTGGAATACTAGAACTATATAGCCTTAATACATTTTTATGGACCACACAGATTTTTATCTGCACCTACAGACTTACCAATGTAGACAGTTAATGATTTTTTTGCCAGTGTTTTTTAAGAAGCAATAACTGAATAAACTAATATGTATTCCGTAATATCTTACCATTTTAATTTTAGAATGAACCAACATTTTATACATCTGATGGCATTCCTTTTACTGCTGCTGATCCAGGTATGTTGTTTTAACAAAAAGTTTTCTCTAAAGTAGATGATAAAAAGGGTGAAATTAACTTGTCTAATATTTATTAAGATTGGTTGATTTCCTGCTTTTTATCATCTACTTTAGAGAATTTTTATAGAAAGCAATTTTATTGACTTTCTGATAATATATATGTAGGAAATCAATAAGACATTTTTATCAATTTCTGTTGTATACTTCTACTTTAGAAGTAAGCTGTAACTTAGAGTTTTTGGAAGTTTTACTGTATTGGAGACATATGACCTCTATATTTTTGAAATAATATCCTTTTTAACCCATAGATCATCTAATATTTGACATGATTAGTACTTATAAATAATATACATATGCAGATAAAAGGCTAGCTTTTAAATTATTTAATTATGTTTATTATATGAGCTTCTTTTACCTAACCCTTAGCAAGATGTAAAAAATATATACATTAACACAATCTTGTTATTTAAAAAATACAAAAGAATTACTTGGCTTTGTATAATATACCATTATTCTAGGAGCAGGTTTATCTTATTGGTTATATTTTATATGAGGCTAATGTTAAAATTACTTTGCATTGTGTTGACATGCAGAGGAGGAAATGAGGGGTGGATGAAAATAAGCCAGATAGATAACCTTATATGCATTTATTTTGGCACTTAAGTGCCACAAAAACATTTGTTTTATCAGTTTTAACTCTTGGGAAAGTTCCATTAACAGAAGAATAAGAAATTGTGGAGGTTAGTAGAAATATGTACTCATTGGCCAGTTGTGTGGGATTAATGGATATTGTGTTCATAGGATTGTAGATATAAAGCTGAAAGGGATCTGAGACATCATCAGGTCTAACTCCTTCATTTTCCTGGTGGGGAAACTAAGACCAAAAGAGATTAAGTGACTTCCCTCAGGTTTCGTAGCTGGTTAAGTGTCTGAAGCAGGGTTTGAACCTATTTCTTCCTGACTTCAAATCTATTGCTTTATTCACTACAGCATAACATTCTGTTTTTCTGTTTCTTCCGGTACTAGTATTGGAAGAATTCCAAATTCTATTTCCTATTTCTTTCAATACTAGTAAACCACATACTAAAGTAAGTGAAAGTGGAGTTGTATTTATTGGTGAACTAAAAAACTAGTCCAATAGAATAATCCACTGTTACTAAGCCCTGTAGGCCTATACCATAGTATAGGTATAGCAGTTTACGATAAAGATTTTCTCTGATGCAGAGACACCCGTGTGGCCATTAATTCAAAGCAATAATAATACATAAAACCAGGAATAGGAACAAAGGTCACCTTATTAAATAGATCATCTTCTAGCATCCTTAATTTGCGTCATGTACTTTAATCTAGCTTTTGTCCTATATAGTATTTCATTCAAAAAGCACTTTCTGTGTTTAAGACGCTATTACTTGTTGTGAGGATACAAAGGACAATTAGACATAGTCTCTACCTTCATGTAGCTTGTTTTCTAAAGCAGTTGGCAAACGATGACCTGAGGGCCTGCCACCTATTTTTGTATATAGTCTAGGAGCTAGAGATGGTTTTTACATTTTCAAATAATATTTCAGGCATACAAAATCCAGCAGCAGGCTAGATCTAGCTTGAAGGGGCTGTAGTTTGCTAACCTCTGGTTTAGAACGAAAGATAAAAAAAATACACAATAAAATGGAATGCAATGAGAAATGTACAAAATGTTTTTAGAGTTGAAGAATTTCCTTCTGTCTGAGAGCTTAAGTAGACTGTGGAAAAAATAATATTTGAGCCCAGGATTTGAAATACATAGGTAGAAATTATAAGACCAGACAACTTTAAACCCCACTCCTGTTTGCCATTTAAGCCTTTCCCAAAATGTGGCTTCTTTTGATGAGGCTAATGAGTTGATATGGTATTTGATAAAAATCAGACAAGGAATTTGCTCATTCATGTCAGAAACTGAAGTAACTTATTTTTAACAAAAACAAAAAATTGGTTTTTCTTTCTATGAAACATCTGTGGTAGAGCTTCCTTAAAATGTTTGTAAAATGTAGTGTGAGAATACTGTGTGCTACCTGAAGGATCCTTATAAATGGTGAATATTATGTGAATGTTACTAATAAGAGCTAACATTTATTAGCACTTCAAAATTTGCAAACATCTTTACTTGCATGTGTCACCTGATCTTTCAGCAACCCTGTGAGGTAGGTGAATGGTCTTCATTTTACTGATAAGGAAACGGTCTCATTGAATTGCCCAGTATACCAAAGTTCTGATGTCTAAGCCAGCATTCACATTCAGGTCTTCTGCTTCCAAGTTCATCACCAGCCTCTATTCTTAGACTTGCTTGTTAGTCCACACATTGTTTCCTATAGGGGCTCTTAACTTTTTTGTATCCTGGATCCCTTTGTTTCATGAAGCCTGTGGATCCCTTTTCAGAATGTCTTTAAATCTATAAAATACATAATATTACAAAAGAAACCAATCATACTGACATACAATGAACAAAATATTAAGAGCAAAAAAAAAAAATACAGACTGGATTAAGAACTGCTGGGTTAGAAGTCCTTGTCAGTTTTGGCAATATTGCCTACCAAGTATAAACTGCATTTGTAAATTCCAGGGTTATCGTTGTCACTGTTCTGGAGCTACCGTTTATTGCCTTCAACAGGATGATGTATATTTAGCATAATTCCCATTTGAACAGCAGAATTAAGTAGATTATTAGATGATATTTAATCAACAATACTAATAAATTTTACCTTTTCTCAATTCACTTGTCAAAAATGTAATGATAACAAAATTGGGGTTAGAGTTTTATTCCCACAGAAGCTATTTAGTTTGTTTCTCCATTGTCCCAGCCTCTGTCTTGACCTTAGATAATTCACAAAAGAGGGATGAGCTGAAAGTGTGTGAATTAATTCAGTTTTTCACTACTATTAGGAAGAAAAGAAACCCAATGTGTCACATAGTTACAGGTGAATTATTTAGAAGTATTTGTATACAAGGTTTTTTTTAAAGCATCTTAAGCTGTGATATTTCTCTTTTTTATATAGATTATCAAGAAAAGTATCAGGAGTTACTTGACAGAGAGAATTTCTTCCCAGATTATGAGGAAAATGGAACAGACTTATCAGGGGCTGGAGATCCGTATGTTTCCTTTGTAGCTGATACTTTTTTCTATAAAACAACTCTCTATGGCAGAACTTCCTTAAAATATTCCATCATTCTTATGAAAAGCATTTTCCTAGATCAGTTTGTTGTCAAAAATTAGATGTTGAGGAGCCATATATTTTGATTACTTAGAGTTGTATTTGTTTGTTTCCTGGCACTTGACACATGACAATTTAAAAAATTTTAAGCTTAGTAATTATTAACTAAAAACAAACTTTATTTGCTATTTACAGTTGTCTCAGAAAGTAACTTTAAAAGATAAGAAACATCTTTGCCTCAGTATTCCCTTTAAAATCTTTTTTGTATTTTCAGACTTTTATAGCTCTTATTGTTTAAATAGTTTGTAGCAAGTATGTATGTTATTTTCATTCTACTTTCCTATTTCCTATAAGGGTTTATATGTTTCTTTGGATTCTTTTTGTTTATAATTTCTTTTGACAGAATAGTAATATTTTATATTAATATGCCACAGTTTTATTCAGCGAGTTCTCAGCCATTTGACTTAATGTATTTTCAGTTTTTTGCTAGCACAAATAATGCTGCTAAAAATATTTTTGTGCAAAAAAGTCTTCTCCCATCAATAATATCGCTTAAAGTACATTCCTAATAGTGAGGTCACTGGATCAAAAAGTAACAGTAATTTTGTAGATATTATTTGATAGCAGTACTTCTTCATTTTATTTATAAAAAAGAAAATGTTTCCTCAGTATCATGATGCTTAATATATGAGCCTCTCCCCTCCAAAAGTACTCATTCTAGAACATTGTATTTTTGTACTTACTACTTTTAAAATTGTATAAACAGATACACAGAACTAATGTCTTGCACTTAAAATAAGCACAGAGTATTTATTCTGAGTAATCTTATTAACATAAAAAGGGTCTGTGGTGTTATTTGTGTCTTTATGTGGGAATATAAATATTAGACCAGTCCTAGGAGTTATCTAAGACACAAAGATTACACAGTTGTTGTCAGGGGTAGAACTTGGATAATACTCTGCTATAATGTAGCTATACTTTAAGGTTTGGTGCGAAGGGTAGATTTTGAAGTTAAAAACAACAGCATTATATAGTAGAATGACTCACTACAATGTAGAAGCCAAGAGATGAGTTCTAACCCTACTCTGTCGCTAACAGGTTGTATGTCCTTGGCCAAGTCATTTAACCTCTCCAGACCTCAGTTTACTCGTTTGGTCTAATGGATGGTCTAAGATGCTCTCTAAGGTTACTTCCTATCCTGGAAGTCTGATCCTAAGTAAATGCTATAAAGTTTAGCTATATCATTGGTGGAATGGCCTTTTTAGTGGGATTAAATTTCTGATGAGTACCAGATGATAAAGCACCATTGAAAGTCAAATGGCAGAGCCAAACTGATATCGCAGCTCTAAGAATTTTATTTTTGGAATAGTAGTTTATGCCATATTGTTATTAAATCAGATATATATTTTTGGGGATTAGTGTTTTAAAATAGGTTGTTGGAGAGAGTTTTTGATGAAATATTTTTATGAGTTGATGCAGTTTAGGTTTTACCATGAATCTGAGATGAGAACTTCAGGAAGTAGATAACCAACTGTTTCAGTGTCTTAGAATTGAAGCAGCTACTTTCTGAATAAATGATAGGTATATAAATAATTTAGAATCATCATTGCTTCTTTTACAGATACTTGGATGACATTGATGATGAGATGGACCCAGAAATAGAAGAAGCCTATGAAAAATTTTGCTTAGAATCAGAGCGTAAGAGAAAACAGTAAAGTTAGATAAAAAGATATTATCTTTATAAGGCAGTTTAGGTATGGTGATTAGCAAAACAGAAGGAAGCAAGGAAACATGTCACATTTATACCAAATTAAGGATGTTGAGTTTAAGTTACTAATGTATGCAACTTTAATTTTGTTTAACAATATCTGCCAAAAAAAGTAAACTTATTTCCCATAACTTAAATTGTGTATATATATCATAGTTTATTATGTACATATTATGAACTGTTTTGGCTGCAATAAAATTTATTTGAAATAAGTGACATGTTGAAAGAAAATTTTACTGATTAGAAGCTTATCTTACTAAAATAAAATACTATTTTCCTTGAGAAAAAAGCCTTAGCTTTTACATTACTACATAAATGTAGCACCCCTTTTATTAGCTATTAATAATAACAATTTTAGGTTAAGCAGTATCCACTAACAAATTAGGTCTCAAATATGAGTCATAATCATGAAAAAAGCTTTAGCATTCAGAATTTGAAATCATTCTTAACAACTGATATTACATATGCAAACTAAATACTACTTAGGTTACCAGGGTCTTTAAAAATTACTAGTTTGTGGAAGAAATTGACAGCTAAAGCATTTTATAGGAGAAAGCTCAAACAACCATAGTGCTTCTGTGATAAAAATTTATTTCAAGAACAAAGTCAAGCATACATTTTCTGCTACTTTGGCAGCTTTTTCTTTTTTTTCCTTTTTAGATCTGCAAGCTTAATTTTTTTCACATCACTAACTTGATTATCCTCCAGAAAAGAACTGGAAATGTCTTTTGATTTAATTTATATAACTTCTTCAGTTTTGTAGTATTGGAAATTTTGTACTTGAGAATTTTAACAGGTTTATTTGCCTACTACTTATAGAATTGGGGTTTTTTTTTTTTGCTGCTTTATAATTTTTAAAGAGAGAGAGTCATTTTTTCCCTAATAATCCTTTAATTTTAGTTTCGTTCTGTATTGATAAGTAATTTGCCTACCAAACTTGAACCTGTACTTATTTCCAACTTCCTAAAAGTAGGTAAAAAACAAAAACTTATGTATAAAAAAATATTGTAAATATGCATGTAAATAGTTCTGTTAATAATGCACTGTAACACATTTGGAACGTTTATTTGTGTCAGTTAATACAGTTAGCTTTCTGACTAAATTTCTGCCTGTTTATTTGTCGAACATACTAGTTTAAAATGATTTTTTTTTTTAATAAAGAAGAGCTTGGGTTTCTTTAAATGAAGTTTTGTAGTGGCTGGCAGGTTTTGTTTTATTTTAAAATTGCTTTAAAAGAGCTTGTCCCACATGTGACAGATGTTAGAATAAGTAAGATTCTCAGATTTAAACTTTTACTATATTGACCAAAGAGAATTATTTATTTTTACTTATTTCTTAAATGTTCTATTGATGTTTTTCTAATATTGCTTTACTTCCCAATTACTTCCCCAAATCACAACCCATCACCACCATTAAGAACTCTCTCTTGTAATGAAGAAGTAGTTAAGCAAAACAAATAAACACATTGGCCATGTTTTGATAATGTATGCCTTTTTCTGCACTTAAATTCCACCAGCTCTGAATTATGTTTCATTTGCAGTCCTCTAAAGTAAAAATTGATCTTTTCAGTGTTGTTCTTATTTATGTTATTCTGGTAATCTAAAACAAATGTTTATGTGGGAAAAAAACCTTCAGCTAAAACTTTTTTTGTTCCCTTAGCTAAAAAAGAAACAACACCAAGCATTATAACAGCATTTCAAAATATGTAACATAATGCCTAGGTATTAAGGAAGTGTTTCTCAAACTAGAACTCAGGTTAGCATTCCAAGCAGCTCTTTAAGGTCATTATAGCTGTTAATTTGACCTACAGTTTTCAAATTATAACTATAATATCTTCAGGTCCAACATTTCCCTCAAACTACAGTTCCAAATACCAAATTACACGCTGGTTATCTCTACCTGTATGTTTCCATAGAACTTGATCAAACTCAACATGTCCAAAACTTAAACTAATCATCTTCCCTTGAAAACTTGCCTTTCCTCCAGATGCTCAAAATTTCAATTATTTTCTTTCCTCTCACCTCCTTCTCTATGACTAATCAGATGCTTAAGTCCTAATTGATTCTTTCCCAGAAAAAAAACCTCTTCAATCCATTGTCTTTTCTTTTTAAAAATATTTCTACTGACACTTCCCAATAACCCTTTCTTCCCTGAAACAAAACCTTCTTTTGTACATACATAAATAACACGTTGGCTGTGTCTGAAAACTAAAAAATGGAAAGGATGCTTCACTTTTACTCCTAAAGTCATGATTGGTCTCTGCATTGATCAGCGTTCTAAAGTCTTTCAACATTGTTTTCTTTTATAATGTTATTGTCATCGTGTTGTTTTCCTGGATCTGTTTATTTTGCTCTGCATTAGCTTTTACAAGTCAGATAACCAAGTTTCTCTGAATTTTTCATATTCAGCCATTCCCCTATCAGTGAACATTTACTTTTCTTCTAATTCTTTGCTTACCACAGAGTCATTAATCAGTATTTTTTACATATGTGACTGTTGCTTTCTTGATAGATAAACTTATTAGTAATATCACTGGGTCACATCACTTAGTGACATTTTGAAGTATAATTCTAAAATGTTTTTAGAATGGTTAGACCATTTCACAGTTCTATCAACAATGTATTAGTGTACCTATCTTCACAGCTCCTCTAATAACACTTACCATTTTTGTCATTGGTCATTTTTGCATATGTGATGAGATTAAACCGCTGTTGTTTTCATTTGCATTTCTCTTATTGGGGACAGCTATGTGACAGTGTTATAGTGTGCTGGACTTGGAGTCAAGAAGACTTAAGTCCAAGTCCAGCCTCAGGCATTATATAACCTTGTGACTCTTTGCAAATTAATCTTTCTCACAGTTTCAGTTTCCTTTTCTGTAAAATGGGGATAATAATGACACCTGCCTTCCAGGGTTATGAAGATAAAATGAGCTGTTTGTAAAGTGCTTTACAAATCCTAAAAGCTAAAGTCTTAATATAAGTGCTAGGTATTTTTATTCATGTCTTGGAGGATTTTTTTCATATGAGTATGGATAGTTTTGAAAACTGC
Source organism: Trichosurus vulpecula (assembly GCF_011100635.1). Classification (NCBI taxonomy): domain Eukaryota; kingdom Metazoa; phylum Chordata; class Mammalia; order Diprotodontia; family Phalangeridae; genus Trichosurus; species Trichosurus vulpecula. Next base: position 409,383,070 of record NC_050573.1, on the reverse strand, counting down.
CTGTTCATGTACTTTGACCACGTAGATGTCCTTCCATTCTCCTTCCTTTTTCTGCTGTAACCACTCTAGTTTAAATCCTCAGTTTTCAATTGGAAAACAGTAATTGACTCTTAGTTCTTCTTGATTCAAGTGTATTTCCTCTCCAATCTATTTTAAGCATTTCTTATTTGAATAATCTTCTAATGCACTGATGTTATCCTGTGCCCCAAAAGTCTTACCTATTGAGCAGATTAAGACTCTGTATCATGGTACTCAAGATCCAGCAATTTGGCTCCAACCTACCTTTCCTCATTTCATACTACCTTTAATCAATTTCCCAGTCCAAATGGGTCATTCTGTATTCTCCACCTGATCCCTTTTCTCCTTGCTCTTACCTTTACCCTGTAGTTGGAATGGGCTCCTTCCCTTCCAACCCCCTTTTTTGAAAACCCAACCTAGGGGCCACATCCCAACTTCCCATAGCTGAGAGTGATGCTACCTTCAAGTCACTTGTTTAATTTTGGTTTTTTATCTCTTTTACCTTTTCATATAACTTCTTTGTACTTAGTAACTTTTGTACCTATCGCTTAGATTGTAAGCTCCCCAGAGCAGCATGGTGAAAAAATGATTTGGAATCAGAAAATCTGGTTTTGAGACCTTTTTATTACTTGTGACATTGGTCAACTCACTTAACCCTCTTTGAGCCTCTTATGTGGAATCACATAATTATAGCGTTTGAACACTTAATTAGAAAAAGAAATCTTCCATGACATATAAGTGGTCATCTAGCCTCTACTTAAAGGCCTTCAGTGAAGGTGAATGCAGTTCCATTGAGGCAGCCTTGAGATACCCCTAATTGTTAAGTTTTTCCTGCTGCCTAAATTTTTATCTTTGTAATTTCCACTCGTTGCTGCTTCTGCTACTCCCGGGCCAAAGAGAACAAGCATAATCACTCATCCACATGACAACTTTTCAAATACTTGAACACAATCATACAAGTAAGTCTCAGAGTCTTTTTCTTCAGGCTAAATATCCCCAATTCTGTTGCTCTTCATTTGACATAGACTCCACTGTTAAATGTGGCACCCAAAACTGACCACAATACTCCACATATAGTCTGACTAGTCAGAGTACAGCTCTTCTGTAACCATGCTCATTAAACTTATAATGCAGCCCAAGATCCCTTTAGCTTTTCAGGCTGGTGTAGTGTAGTGCTGACTCACTGGACTTGGAATCCACAAAAACCTGTGGATATTTTTTCAGACGAAGTGCTTTGTTACAATGGTTCCCTAATCATTGTACTCGTAAAGTTGATCTTTAAAATCTGTTGAACTTTACACTTATCCCCATTGAGTTTCATGTTACTTGATTCAACCCAGTTCTCTAGACTGTCAGTATCTATTAATCTTGACTGTCACCCCTTGTATTGTCTTTCTCTGCTTTCTGTCATCTGCATATTTAATAAGAATAGCGCTATATTTCTATCCAAGGAGTTGACAAAAGTGTTATAAAATAGCTCAGATCCTTGAAGCGCTCCACCTGAGAATATTCCAAATTGATATCAAACCCTTAAATATCATTATTTTGAATCCAGTCATAGAAGCAGTACTGAATCCATCCAATCGTACTATTCCTTTAATTCCACATTTTTCACAGGAATTTTTTTTTTATTTTTTGCTTAAACCCTAGGTGAACTAAATATCTTCAGCATTCACCTGATCTACCAGCTTATCTCTTTTGGAGGCATTTTATTATCAGTTTCCTTCTAAATATTCATTAACTGTGTCTTTAATGATTTGTTCTAAAATTTTCCTACTAAACTACATCAGGCTCAGTAGCCTATAGTTTGCAGATTCATAATATTTACTTTTTTCCAGACATGTAAAATTTTCCCATGCTCTTACAGTCTTTTAAAGATAATTATGCTAACTTAGTACTCATATCTAATAGTTCTTTAATTATTCAGGGTCAAAGTTCCATCTGGACCTAGTGACCTAAAATCATCAAAGGCAGCTTAGGGTTGTCTTACTATCTCTTATTTATATTGGGTAGCAACTCTTTCTTAATTATTCAGTCTTTTCACATGAAAAAGGCCTCCTTGGCCACCCCCACCCCCCCAAAAAAAGCAACAGCTTTTGGGAAAAACTGTAGCTCTGGAGTCTTACAACCTGAATTCAATTCCTATCCCTGATCCTGCCATCTGTGTGACCTTGGGCAAAATAATTTCAACTCTGTTGGCCTATGTCTTCATATTTAAAATCAAGGAATTGGACTCAGATGGTCTTTGAAAGGTCCCTTCTAACTCTAGATTTATGAACCTAATTGAACCAGCCTTTGTTTTCTCCTTGTTGTCAAGTCATCATTCATTCCATCCACCCTAAGCAACAGTCCTATCCTTTGTGTGACCCTTTGCCTTTTCCCCATATAGCTATTGAAAATACAAAAAACAATAACAATGTCTCTGTACTTGTCCTTGCTCTATTTTCAGCTGATTCTGGACTTTATTATTTCTTACACTATTTGATGGGATTGTGCCACGTTCATGTTCATTCTCTTTTTACCTGATGATCTTTTTACCATGATGTTAGGATCATGAGATCAATAACTGTGGAGTTGGAAGGAATCTCAGAGATCGTCTAGTCCGTCATCCTCATTTTATTGATGAAGAAACTGAAGTTTAAGGAAAAGTGTGGAATTTGAACACAGGCCCTAACTCCAAAACTCATGCTCTTGCCACTGTATGATTTTAAAATCTCGATTGGTTAGTTTCCTGTGTATTCACATTTGTCTCATCAAACAACTTAAAGTTTTCATTAAAAAAATAAAAATCATTGTATTGGAATTGTTACCCTTTGTCCCTTGAGAATTACATTCTTGTGTGCTTTCCATCTCTCTTGGACTAATTTACCTGTGGAAATTTAGTACTTGGGATCTTATAGCACTGTGTAAATCAACTGGAACAAAGTAAAATAGTTAAATTAACATACAACTACATTTTTAAAAATACTTTCAGTATATAATACAGTCAGTTCTGTAACACTTGCTTTGAACATGCAAATTTATTGTAACAACTGATAAGGAACAATTAGAACATAAAATTTGGGTTGCTAATGTACAGTTTCTTCAAGAAAGTGTGAAAACAGAACCACGCCACTTCAAAGTAATTTAAAAACTACAACCATTTTGACACCCACATCCACAAGCAAATTTCAGGCCTTTTTCGAGGTAAAGTGTTTATTTCTTGGTGCAGTAGGTGAAGTGGTCAAAGGAGAGCTGTCCGTACCCACACATTCCATCCCACCTTCATTTATGGTTATAACTGCTCCTGTCCCCCAGTTGCACTGTGTTAGCCACCCTCTCAGCTGTAGCCATCAACTTTGCCAACCTAGGCCCCATCAGAACCCATTAAGCAGCACAAGGCCCAAAACAGCCACTATTTATTGTAGTATTTATACGTTGCATATATATAAATATGTATATATATATATATTAGTATTTATTCATTTAGCATGTGTAAAACTGCTGCTATTTTTATTGATATTTTCTGTTTTACATTTTTTACCACAGTTATCCCTAGCTTCTTCCCCACCCCCCCACGCCTTCCCAGAGACCCATCCCATATGGCAATTTATTTTTGGAGAAGACGAAAAAATCGTCACAACCAGTTGATAATGTCTGATATCTTATGGATCTCACACATCCACAAAGGGATAGGTTGGAGTTGTCTTCTCCTATTTCTTCATTCAAGTCCTGCTTAATCTTTATGATTTTGTTTCATTTACTTTTAATTTTTTTTTGGTATGTCATTCTTTACATTGTTGTAATTAACTGTCTATATTGTTTTCTTGGCTCTGAATCAGTTCCTAGAGATCTTTCCATGCTTCTTTGTATTCAACACACATCCTTTATTACAGCACAATATTGTACTGTTAGATTCATGTATCACAGTCTATTTGGCCATTCTCCAATTGATGGACTTCTACTTTGTTTCTAAATCTTGGCTGTCACAAAAAATGGTACTATAAATATTTTGGAGTATATGGTTATTCTAATCAATCAACAGCTTCCTTGGTGTATAAGCCCAGTAATGCTTCAAAGGATATGGACATTTTGTTTTATTTGCATCCAAATTGCTTTCCAAAATAGTTGCATCATTTCACAGCTTCACCGACAATGTGTAAGTGTGCCTATTCTTCTGCAACCCCTTCAGCATTGACTTGACATTTTTGGGTCATTTTTGCCAATTTTGTAGGGTGTGACATGAAACCTCAGTTATTTTGATTTGCATTTTTTTACTTAGTGATTTAGAACGTTCTTTGCTGTAGTTGTGAATACTTTGCAGTTGACAACTGTTCATATGCTTTGATCATTTATCTATCAGAATGGCTTATATATATACATATTGTTTATGTTTTAGATACCAAACCCTTGTCAGAGAAATCAATAAATATCTTTTTCCCATTTGACCACTTCTTATTCTAGATGTGTTAATGTTGTCTGTACAGAAGTTTTCACTTTCAAGTAATCAAAGTTATCTGTCTTTTGTAATTGCCTCTTTCTCTTGTTTGCTTAAGAATACATCTTCTGCCCATAGTTCAGAGAAGTATTTTATATTTCTCTTCTAATTTTTTGTGGTATGGTCTTTAACAATAAGGTGACATAACCATTTAGAATGTGTTGTGGAATGTGGTGTAAGGTGTTGGTCTAAGCCTAATTTCTGCCCAACTGCTTTCCAGGTTCCTCAACAGTTTTTACCAAATAAAGAGTTTATTTCTAGGTAATTTATTTTTTCTACTTTGTCAAATACTGGATTATTAAGTTTTATTGTTTCTGAATCACCTTTGTCTAGTTTGTTCCATTGATCTATCCCTCTATTCTTTAACCAATACCAGATGGTTTTGATGACTGCTGCTTTACAATAGAGTTTAAGGTCTGGAAGTACTGTTCTCCCTTTATTTCTACTTCTTTTCATCATTTCCCTTTATAGTGTAGCTTTTTTGTTTTTCAAAATGAATTTTGTTATTTTTTTTTATCAAGTTCTTGTAAGCAACAGATTGTTTTCTTATCCAGTCTGCTGCTTTTTCGTGTTATTGGATTGTTTAATCCAGGGCTGTCCAACCTGAGGTTTTTATTGAAACTATAGACGTATTTTGATACACCATTTTAGTGAGAGCTCTGGGGTAGGTAGCTCTGCTTTGTTTACTAAAGCATTTATGTAAATTTCTATGCTTGCAGGCGAGGCCGCATAAATCACACTGGCTGCATTTTGGACAGCCCTGGTTTAATCCATTCATATATAAAGTTATGTTGGGTTTGTGTTTTTCTTCTCAAGTTATGGGTTTTCTCCCTTATGCTGTAAACACAGTATTTTATTTCTTCAGTTATTTTAGTTCTTTTTAAGGTGGCCCTGCTTCCACTGGCTCTCTTCTGCTCACCCCTCATCCCATCCTCTCATTTGTTACTCCTTTTCCTTTGAAAAAGTGAAGTTATTAGTTCATTTTTCTCTCCTGTTTTTATTTGGTTATATAATTCTTCCCCCCACCCCTTTCCTCTCAGTCAAATAGATTCCTCTTTCTTCTTTTCAACTATTCCTGTTCATTAGTTTTATACATTTCAATTGTGCCCCTTTCCAAAAATGCTTTTTTTCTCCCTCTCTTCATCATTCATCTTCTATTTCTGTTTACCCTAGACCCTCATTCTCTGATTTGTGACCTCTGTAATTATCTGTTCTCTCTTTTTCTTGTACTCCTCCTGCAAAGTTTCTGTTCACTCTGCTCTGGGTGGTTTCTGCTATTGCCTTGTAGGACTTGCCCCGTGAATTCCCCTTCCCATTGTGCCTCACTCCCAGAAGAATACCAATTATTGCTGGTTTTGGAACATTCTCCCATGTTAGGGTCCCTCCCACATCTTGTCAATGATTATGCAGCCCATCACTTGACTGTATCCTTTCCTGGCTATCTTTTTTTCCTGTTTACCTCAAAAGCTCCTTCCTGGGTCCACGCTATCCCCCAGGTGCCAGTTGCAGTTTGCCAGTTGCAGCTAGTTGCAATTTCATGCCTCCTGAGGTGGGATGAATAGACCTACCAAACATCAAATCCCCAGTCCACACCCTGTACAAGATCCCCATCTCCCTTCACAGACCATTTCTCTTCACGCATAGGGAACATTCATCTGTAGAACCCTCTTCTACCACCAAAGCAAGACCTCATTTTCCCCACCTTTTCAATCCTTCTCTTCCTCACCCACTCCCCTGTGGGCTCTTTCTTAGACCACAGAGGTCACCTTCCCTGCATTGCTAGCCTTTGATTTGAACCCAGCACATCACACACTCCTCTCTTTGCTCCCTTTTGCACCCCGCCTCCCCCCATGTACCTTTCCACTTTGTAATGCCATCCCACAAGCAACATTGATTCACTGTAGGCAGAGTGTCACTAGATTTTGTCTCTAATGTCCCATTTGCTTCTTCACTGTTGGCTCCACCAGATTTCCACCTTCATGTCTGCCTCCTGTGTACATTTGGAAAAAGTCTCTTATTGGTCTCTCTGCTGTTACTCTGTTGCTGTTGGTGTCTTTGGCTGCTGAGTTTATTCATTGCACTTTTCATTTCTGTTTGGGGTGGTAGAGAAGCAAATGATCTCTTCCAGTGCTGGTTTTCTTTCTAAAAATCTTTCAAACACTTCTTTATTTTTGAATGTCCATCTTTTTTTCATGTATGGTTAAGCTCAGGTTTGCAGGGTATGTCACCCTGGGTTGTATCCTGACCTCCTTGGTTCTTCAGAACATGTTATTCCATTCCTTCCTACCTTTTCTGGTGATTCCCTCATACATTTTCTAGTGGGTGCAGAACAGTATTGCATTATTTTAATATCCTTTCCTTTGTATTTGAAGGTCTGTCTTTTGATCTCTTAGAGAACTTGTTTATGAATTGAATTGTTAAATTTAAGTACTGTGTGTCCTGGAATTTGAAGCTTTGGGTTTTTTTTTTTTCCTGGAGGTGATTTGTGAATTTTTTCAATTAGTATTTCATTTTCTGTATTCAGAAGTTCTGGGCAGTTCTCTTCTATTATTTCCTGAATTATTATGTTATGGTTCTTTGTCCTTTTGTGTTCTTCTGTTCTTTCATGATCTTTAGATTTTCTCTACCTATCCTTTCTTCGAGATCAGTATGTTTTGTTTGCATGTTGAGCATATTTTAATGTTACTGGTTTTTGTTTCTCTTCTAGAATGCCCTTCACGGCTGTGTATTTGCTGTGTTCGCCAATGTACATCTCTTTGCCAAGTGACTTTGGGGTGGTTAGAACTAGCCCCAACTGGGTGCTGTGCCCTTTTCCTCAGGCTTAGTAGTGTTGCAGTGCATGCAACCCTTCCTATATGTTGTCCTGTCCTGGTGTCCTGTACCACTCCCTGTGTACCTTAGTTCTTTGGCACACAGCCCCAGTTCTTTAAACGCAAAAGCCTACTAGGGGCTACAAGCCTGTAGCACCAGTACAGTAAAGCTCTGAACTGCCAGCATTGGGCACAGCCAATTTCTGCAAATTGGAAAAGGGGTTTTCACAAAACTGGAGATGGGGGAGGGGGACCAGTATGTGGAAGTCTATTGTATTGTAAACTTGTTTTATATCTTTGAACCTGCTGGAGCTGCATCACTGCTGGTATTGTGGGGAGGTAGGGGAGAGGTTTTGAGTGAGCTCAGGAACAGTAAGCCTCAGTTCACAGGGGGAGAGAGAGAGAGAGAGAGTGTGTGTGTAACCTTTTGGATTCTAGATATCCTAGGGTATGGAGATAGCTCAAGTTGCTTTATCTTTGGTGCATAATTTCTGTTTTGGAAAGATATGAGAAGTCATGGGGATCAGAGAAAATGCGTTGCTCACATGACCAGGAAATCTGTCCTATATTTTTTAAGTGTTTCAAAATTTTTGAGTGTTATGCTCCTAACTCCATTTTCCCCATAAGCCCTATGGTTTTTATTGCACAGTTATTTTCATAGCAAAGTGATTTTTAGTAACACATATGTTGAGTTATAGCAGAACTGACTTTATATATACCTTTTGCTACAGTCACTTGTTTTTCATGATGTTGGATTAAATTCATGATACTTTAACACAGTTTTTAAATTCGTTATCTCGGAGCCCCACTTCTATAACATTAGATATCAAGCCTCTCTTTGAAGAGTCCATTTTTCTAAGTCTAGCCAAAATTATATCACATAGGTTTTTTTCCCATGAGGACTTAAATCACATGAGTTTCCTATACCATTGAAAAATGTTTACCTCCATCTCTTCTTGGAAAAGCCTTTTGTAATGGGTGGCATGTTGTAAGTTCATTTTGCAACATTCCATCTCCATTTGGGAATTCATATAATTCAGCTGCTCAGTATATTAATATGTTTATCAAAGTTCATAATTTCCTTAATGAGAACAAGACTTTGAGGGTAACTAGAAGTCAAGTCAAGCATTTTGGGGGGTGTATGTTTTAATTTGAAGATTCCTAGATATTACAGGCTCAAACTACTACTGACAGTGGTTTTTAGTATATGGCCTTGAATGAAAAAGTGTGTTTGAGTTTTATCAGTAACAATTACCTTTTTTTTTTTTTTTTCAGTCTTCAGTATTCTAGCCTCTGGATCATTTTGGCCGTGACAAGTTTTTTTTTTTCTTCTATATATCAGTGGTCAGCAGCTCTTCCCGCCCCCACCCTCAGTTTTGCTTTTTCCAACTACAAGAAACATATACTCACTGTAGAGGAATCATTTAACAACCCTTCCAACTGCCAGGTCCTCTGGAGGTCTTTACTTGTATTCTGATGGGTTAATTGGGCTGTTTCACAGTTAGAGTTTATCCATTCTTGGCATGTGGCTCTAGCCAAATGGAGCACTCATGTTACAGAACTTATTAAAGGCAGGGAAACCAGCTCAATCCAGTTTCATCTCATCCAGGTCAGCTGTGATTCAGCCTAGTGTCAGAAGCATACATGCATGACCATCACAAAATTAAACTATCAAAAATAATACTTGTCCCAAGTAATTTGAATGTGATCATCATACTTCTAATTCTTTTCAACCCTTTTAAAATCCACTTTCCCAAAATCTAGGGCACAAGTTTGGCTGTATGTAGGCTTTTCTCTCTATTTACTATAGAAAGGAATGGTCACTTTCCTCCAAGCTTTCCCCCATTTCTGCCAGTCTGTAACATCTAGGAATCTTCAGATTAAAACATACACCCCCTAAAATGCTTGAGACTCAACTTCTAGTTACCCTGTGATAATTAAATCTGTGATAGAATTTTCTGCTTATTCCTTTTTTTTTTCTTTAAGAATGAAAATATTAAGGCAAGCCAGGAAATTACTACCTGTTAGTCTTTTAGTTAGAGCATTACGGCAGATGTGTGGATAATTCAAATCTCATATCACTAATATACACTGCCTCTCTCAGGCTTCTGAGTCTGATGGGACCAGAACCCATTTAGTTCTCTTTCTATTCAGGAGGGCTGTAGTAAAGATGCTTGACAAAAGTGTTTCTCTTTCCATTGTTTTCCCCAGATATTTGTTTACTGATTTCTGGGTTTGTTCACAAAGTATGCCTTTTTAGTATTCAGTGCTACTTCCAGTCTCCTTTTAACCTATCCTGACATTTTGAAAAGGGTACACCCTTCCAGAACCATATTCCAGTCTCATCACACGAAGTCACAGTGATTCCTGAGGTCAAATTTACCTCCTCAGATTTGTTTGTCTAAGCTTTGGGGATTTGTGTATCAACATGAGATTGTGTGGTAGTTCTTTATCTGGTTTATGTGTCATTACCTTTTCCTTAATTATAGCTACTCTTTATGTGGTGTCTAGCTTTGTGAATAAACAAAGGTAGTTTTATCCCTCTTCTCTTCTTTGTAGCCCTTTATATTAGATATTCAGGAAAGCAGACAAATATGTTATCAGCCTTTATTGGGTACTACATCCCTGCAGGAAGCAGTCATTTCTGTATTTTAAGCTGTGGTCCAGAAATCTAAAACCTATTTCCAGTCACTTTTTTTAGACACTATTTTCTGTTTAATAAATTTTTCTTCTCTTCATCCCTTGCCTTCAAAGGGCAGCAGAAAGGAAAACACCATCTTTACCCCTATGGCCTTCACTTTCTTGCCCAGACTTACTGTTTTTCAAGTTCCATATAGTGACTAGGTAGTATTCATCAGTGTGGCTAAGCTTTGGTAAGTTTTCTGTTATAGCTTAGATATATATATATGTCTGGGAAGATAACAGACTTTTAATGTTATAAAAAATTTTTTTTAAATGGCTGCTTCAGTATTTTGCACTGGGGGAATGACCAGCTACTACTCGTTTTCTCTTCTTTTGAACCTTTTTGAATGATCCTTCACTTAACTGCTGCAATGACTTCATTTTATCATTTCTTGGAAGACAACCTCCTCAGAACATCTAGTTCCTCCTCTTTAAGGAAAAGCCCCAATTTTTTTTTAGGTTGAAGCAAACAGTTGTCTTCTTTTCCTGTGTGACTTTTTTCCATTTTTTAATAACCTGACAAAGGTCAAATATTTTTTCTACTTAAGATTATATATATGTATATATTTTGCATCAACGTTCCACTTCTTTTTTTTTTAAATTAAGGGGCACTTTATTGTCCTTGATTACCTAAAGTCTCGTTCCTTTGTAAAGAAAGCGCTTTATAAACTGTCAAAGCTGCATAGATACATTTGCTCTTCTTACTTAGTGCTTCCAGTGCCTAGAATGTTAAATTTGTTAAACCATTTCTGATGGATGGTGGAAGAGACCACTAAAATATTGAAAGCTTGGATTCAGAAATTTTAAAATAGTAAATTGTTTAGATCGGAATCAGTGCAGCAATGATAATAGCAACAATCATATTGTGTTTTAAGGCTTGCACAACACTTCATAATATTTGAGATTCACAACAACCCTGAGTTGTAGGTACTGCAGGTATTATCCCCATTATACAGGTGACGCAGCATTCTGGCTTTCCACTTGTTATCACTTAATACAGGACCAACCCACTTTTTTTCTGGTTACACATTTCTTTGATTTTGTTAACATGCAATTTTTCATCCACACACTGTAGCCTTTTAATACTCACCATGTGTCTCTTACTACCTTGCCTTTTAGGTGACAGCAGTTTTGATTCCTTAGAAATTCTTTTCCATGATTCCACATAGTACTGGATTAATATTGATATTTAAAAGATGAGGTTTTTATTTTGAGAAGAATCTGGAGGTTATTGAAAGTACTATTCAGTTTTTCAAATGCATTTTGTTCCTCGTTAATTCAACATTGGGTCCAGTTCATCACACATCTGTATCATGTATTGCAAGGTATACTTGTCGATGGGCCTCCAGTGTCAAAACTCCTAACCTAGTCTTGCCCAGTGGGGCTTTTCTGCGTGCCTCTGTAAATCTTCCACTAGGAGCTGTCTCTCCAACTTGCATTTCCTAGTCTGGACAATGTTGTATTCACCCATTATGTATTTCCGGTGTGGATAGAACAATCCTACAGCTCTGGATTTAAGTCAGAAGACCTGACTTTAAAATAGAAGTTAAATAGAAACCTAAGACTACTTTTATTACCTGCATGACTTTAAATGTCAGGTAAAGGTGTCTCAGGTCCCTTCCTTTTCCACATCCTAGTAGCTAGTCCAACCCCTATTTATATATGAGGAAGTCATAGTTACAGCGAGGTTAGGTGACTTCCCCCATTTCTTTGATGTAGAATTAATAAGAAATTGAGGTTTTATGATATCAGGAAAAACTTTTCTCTTTAATTTCCTCGGACCTTTCCCACTGATTATTGATTTAATATATTGTTTAGTTTTGGGTGAAGGGTGTATCCGAGGCAGATTGGAATTCTAATTTTCACTAAGCTCACAAATTTCCATGAAGAATGTAAAGTAGCCTAAATTGTTTTTATTCAGGATACTGTACTATTTACTACTCGAGATGGGTTATTATTAGGACGTCTCCATTGATGAGTTCCTAGAGAAAAAAAGGACTATTTTATAGTAACCGTATTGATTTACTAAATCTACTAGTGATTTTCTTCTGTGGCATCGCCGTGTACTCCCATTCATAGACACGACACATTTATCATGGTCCGCTATACAGTCGCAGTTGCCGTTGGGTGCGCCGGAGAGGAGGTACGGGAAAGAGTGAAGCGCGGAGGCTTGGCCTGGAACCTGGGCTGGAGCACTAGAGGACACCGAGCCTTAGGTATTTCCGGTGCCCGCCCACTCTCGCTTCCTCCTCCCCACCAAGCCGCGCCCGCACCGGTATGCTTCCCCGCCCCTTGTTAGAGTTAGCCAATGAGCAGCGTAGCTCCGAGAAGGAGGCGGGACTTCCTGTTTTCTACCCCGGGACGGTTAAATATTTTAGTGGAAAGTCGGAGCATCTTGTAGGCTATCACCGAAGTCGAAGCTGCTGGGTGGAAGCTACCGCTTTTCCTCCCTACGGGGTTCTAACCTACTCCGGCTTCTGGTAGTTTGTGTTTATGCTGGTGTGCAAAGCGCTTTCCTAGAAGTCTTATCGATGACTGTACGGTAGGCAGGGCAGGGGAACCATTATTGTCCTTTTGCAGGGAAGGAAATCGAGGCTAAGGAGTCACTCCCCCGCCAGTTAACTGATCCGGGATCCGCCGAGCGCGAGGGGGAGAAGGGGGTCAGGGTCCTGGACTCACATTGCCGGGGAGAGGGTGGACGTTTGGCTGCTGCAGTTATTTCCTCTTTGGTTTTGTTTGTTTCAGGCTTTGTTTCTGGGCCTCTCGAGCAGACCCCCGGGGCAGGCGAGGCCGCGTCTGTAAATGCGAACGAAGCTAGTCTGTTAACATTGGAATAAAGTTAGCAAGAATCACCCCGAAATACCAAGTTCACGAACCCCAGATTAAAAACCGCCGCCCTAGAGGCTGAGTGGCAGCAACCTTCCTGCAGCGAGATACTGAGTCAGCAGGCGGGAAAAGAGTGTCCCCTAGGGGAGGAAACCAGGCTTCGGGGGAGAGGTGGCGTTATAGGGGGTCAGGGGCTGGACGCGGGGCCCTGGAAGGGATGGCATGGAAGAGGGAAGCCGTGAGAAGCCGGCAGCGGCAAGTTCTCGTAACTCAAATTGATCTGCTGCTTTAAAGTTCTACACGGCTCTTTCCCCAGTAACCTTAGCACCGGCATTATCTCCGGGATTTTCGTGGGGGAAACTGAGGCTCACGTGGTCATGGGGGCGCTAAATGTGAGGACCGGGGTTTGGACCCAGGGCACCCGACTTCTAAATGGGGCGAGTTGTATTCACTGGATTGAGGCACCCAGAATGTGGGCGATGTGAAGGGAAGCCATGGGAGAAAAGGGTCTGGAAAGATGAATTGGGGCCGGGTGGTGAAGGATTCTGAATGACCGGATAAGGAGTGGGAATTTTACCTAGTAGGGCTGATTAGAACAGTCTTGCAGGCAGGAGTTAACGAGAGCTGAAACTGAGGTGTCGTACCAAAGAGAAGGCACTTGGGTGAAAGATGATTCTGGAGAGGTAGAATCAACAAAACTTGACCCCTGAGAAGAGAGAGACAAGGACCACCCCCTGCTTTTTACCCCATAAGCCTGGAAGTAGCGGTGCAATTAACAAAAATAAGGCAATCAAAAGGAAATGCAGGTGTCTGAGAGGAAAAGAGGAGTTTTGGATATACATTTGGAGTTATTCAATAAACATTTGGGTCAAACATACAGAGTAGGAGTCAAAGTTACATAGATACTGGATAGTTGAAGTCAGGTGACTTGAATGTGCTTGTTAAGTAAAAGTGTAGAGAGAAAAAGATCTGAGAAATTAATTCTCATAACTCTTTGATTGAAGTATGGCATATTTGATCCATAATTTACAGGTGATGTAAATGAGATCCAGAAAAATTACCCAATTTTGCCAAATATAGCATAAATAATAACTGAACAGACATTAAAACCAATGTCCTCTATTGGTATATACATATATATATATATATATATATATAAAATTCAGAATGCTTTTTCCATATGGCCTCTTAGTTGCTTTTGGTGAAATGCCTTAAGATTTATCTCAACACCTCCTTTTTTAAATCATATCTTTATTGTTATCTTTTGTTTTTACATCACCTCCATTGCAAAATATATTCCTTCTCTTTCCCAAAACCAAACAAGACATTCTTGTTGTAACCAAGTAAAACAAATGTCGGCTGTGTGCAGAGAGGCCTGTGTTTTGTGGAATGCTAGTTTAAGGGTTAAATACTTGAATAATGGCATCAGCTGCTCAAAGGGGTGAATGGGTCAGGATTCCCTCCATTTCCCCCCAGCTCAGAGGCCTCCCTTCTTACTGTCTTTTTATACCCAGTCTCCACTTTTATCTGTTGACAATCAATGCTATTCCTTAAGCATTTTATTGAGCACTAAAAAAAAAATGCTAGTTGGCATGGGAATTGCCTGTTGTCTGGGACCATATTATATTCACATTTATTTGTAAAAGATTACTTACTGCCAAGGTAGACTAAGCAACAAAACTTTTGTCCCCAGTGAAATGGCCTTGTTTGAGGTATTTTTTTATCTCAAAGGAAAAGGAAATGGAGCTGTGATATGGTTCAAGTCCCAGACAACACCTAAATGAAATATTATTTACTTGAAAGAATGTCTTATTGATGCCTTTTTTCTTTTTGTCGTAATTATTTAACCCACCCTCCATATTGTCAAAAAAAAGTAAAAAATCCAATTAGTAACCACATGAACAATTTATATGACATTGTTTTACTACACTTCCACCCCTTTGCTTGAGAGTGTTTCCTTATCTGTTCTCCATGACCTTCATGCTATTTTTGGTTATTCAGTTTGATTTCCTTTGAGTGATTTGCTTACACTGTTACAGTGTATTATTCGTTCTCTTACCACTTCTTATTTTGTCATGCATTTCCATGTTTCTTCAAATTCATCATTTTTTACTGAATAGTAATATTCCATTACAGTTCTTATTCCATAGTTTTTCCCAGCCCTATCAATGGGCACCTGCTTTGTTTCCAGGTTAGTATGTATTTGATTTTGTTTCTATCTTTGATGTTCTTGGAGTAAATGACCAGGAGTGGTATTGCCTTGGAATGGCATAGTTAGCTTCAGTTGTATGAAATACATAACTAATATGTGTCCTATAAATGTCCCTTGTATCGGTATTTTTTTTTGATAGCTGGAACCTCAAAAAATTTGGTTCTAATCCAAACAAACATTCTGTATAATGTTGCAGGTGTGTTTTTTAACAATAGTCATGTGTCTGTATGTGTGTATGTTGGGGTGTGTGTGTTTTTAAATAGACATAGAAGAAAAAGTATCTACTTTGCGGAATAAACCAAGTCAGTTCACCCAAAATGATAGGTACTTTTAAAAAGCTGTTCTTCAGGGTCTCAAGAGCAAACCTCTTGGGATCACCTGAATGCATATGACTTTGAGAGAAAACATCTTACATCATTTCACATATCTAAATTCTGTGGAAAATGATTCAGTATTTGAGAAAACAGCAATTTTTGATAACAAGGTTTAGAGGTGATAAAAAATGAAGAAGTTATGAAAATAGATTATTGGTGAGGAGGGTTTTTTTAAGTGCCTACATTCTGAGCTAATTACTGAGTTTTTAATTTAAATAAAACAAGCAAAAAAAGGATAGTCACAGTGTTGTATAGTAAAGGATAGTAATGATAATACATGGTAATGAAGATTCACTCCTTTTTGTGTTATTCTTCACATTTAGCATAGCACTGGGGATATAGTAAATGATTATTGATCAACTCATCAGAACCTCTCCTCCCCCCTTGCTGGAAAATTCTGATCTCTAATTTGAATGTAGCACCTGTAGTATAGTAGAAATGGAGTCAGAGTATATAGTTTCTCTGTGATTCTGCCACTTATTACCTTGGTGTCCTCAGGCAAGTCAGTTAATTTCTCTGGCTTCAGTTTCCTAATATGTAAAAATGAAGGGGCTGGACTAAATAATATCAGGGCTTATACAGCTCTAAATCCATAAAACTGATCTGTTCTTTTATTTTAACAGGATTAATATGCATTGAGAAAACTGTGCTGTATTATGGCATATTTAGTGTAGGGTTGTCCTTGGAAAACTCTTACATTCATTAGCAATGGAGATTGAAGTTCGCATGGTACTTTATGAAGATGATTCAGTAGAAGTACACTATATTGATGGCTCCAAATTACAGCTTTCTCCATGTGGTTCTGAATTCCTATTTGAAAAGGCACCTCCTATTTCAGCACATCCTTTGCAGCAACCAGAAAGAATTCGTCAAAGGACCGAATTTGTTATTAGTAATTACAGAGTACGTAAGTGTGAGATAATTCCAGTTATTGTTTATAATACTAAAGGATCGTTGAGGGAGGTTGGTGAAGGTGAAAAATAATTAGTGTAATGGATAACTGTAATTCTCTCTTGATTAAGAAATGTATCAAATTAATGATTTTACTTGTTCTTCTTTCTCATAGGAGCAATTACTACAGGCCCTAGATTTTAGAAATTGCTTTTCCAGTCGACCTTTTTTACCTGAAAGCATCATACCTTCTGAAAGAAAACAGGTAAGTTTTTGTTTGTCTCAGATTTTCTTAAATATAATCTGAAAAAGTAAACTAGATATCATTACTTCAGATTTAATTGTTTTAGTTCATTATTGTGGCACCTGGAAATAGAATCATGGTTATGATGTTTATAAGCCCAAAGATTTCATGTTATAACAGCTTTGAGCATTTCCATATTTAGGAGAAGGATTATGTGGTCTATCACCCTATCCTTAGGCCAAACCTAAACTTTTCACAAGAGATGGCCATCTTTTTAATTCTATGCAAATTGTAAGGTCTTTGTGGTTGGCAGGACATATAACCATTAGATTAAAGATGCTATTTACAATCTTAATATTTCTTTTTCCTTATTTAACACTTTTAGCCGTGACTTTTGCCTAGAAGGTATTGAATTTATATATTCAATTTGACCCCTACACAATAATTACTTAATTTGCAAAGCGTTGAGCTAGGTCCTGAGAACGTTACAAAGATGAATGAGACACAATCTGTTTCCTCGAGAAACTCGAAGTTTAGTAGGGGAAATAAGATGGACACAAATAACTATAGTACAGAATAAAACCTGATAAATCTATGAGAGGTACAAAGTGTCATGAGAGTCCAGAGAAGAGGTCAGGGAAGTTTTCATAAAGAAGGAGGAGGCATGTAGGCATTAAGTAGAGTTTCTACAAGGGCTGATGGGAAAAGTTCATTCCAGACATAAGAAATAAGCTAAAGACATGGAGAATAGTGTAGGGTACAATTAGTTTGAGACAGTCTGAATGGTTCACTGTTAAGTCTGAAGCAAAAAATACGGGAGGAGGGTAGCTTGAGTTAAATGTAGGAAGATAATGTCCTAGAATTTAGAGCTAGAAGAGATTATAAATATAACTCTAAAAGGACCTTTATAGAAATTATCTACTTTAAATCTCTCATTTTACAGCTGAAGAAACTGAGCCCCAGAAAGATTAATTGACTTACCTAAGGTCACACAGACAGTACATAACAAAACCAGGACTGAAACTTGGATCCTCTATCCAAGTCCAGGTTAGAGCCAGATTGTGAAGGCTCTGGAATGTTAAGGAGTTTGGACTTACCATTTTTTTTTCTGGTTTTTTTTTTTTGAGGTGGGGCAGGGCAATTAGGGTTAAGTGACTTGTCCAAGGTCACACAGCTAGTACATGTGTCAAGTGTCTGAGGCCGGATTCAAACTCAGATCCTCCTGACTCCAGGGCCGGTGCTCTACTCACTGCACCACCTAGCTGCCCCAGACTTACTATTTAATAGATAGCGGAAAAACTTGAAAACTTTTCAACAGAATAGTGATAATTAGAAACATGTGTTAAGATTAGTTAGGTATCAGTGTCTGGGGATGGATTGGAGGTGGGAAAGACATTGGTCCAATCAAGAGATAATAAGGAATTAAACCAGTGTAATGATGATAATAATGAGGAAATAAACCAGTGTAATGAAGATAATCATTAGTTGAAACATATACATCTGTATCTATCAATCTGTGTCTTTCTCTGTTGATAGATAGAGATATATGGTACTTTAAGGTTTTCAAAACCCTTTCCATACATTCTCATTTGAGCCTCACAATAACTCTCTGAGGTAGGTTGTAGCAATAACAATGAGAAGGAGCAGATGGATGCAAGAGATACTGAGAAGAAAGCGTGGATGTGTTTTGGTATATTGATTTGGGGAAGGAAGAAGGAAAGATTACTACTATTTTAATTCTAGGTGATTTGAAGAATGAGAGTAAACAAATAGACCAGGAGAAAAGGTAGGTTTGGGGGCAAAGTCAAGTTCAGTTTGGACTTGTTCACTTGAAGTTCAGGACCTTAAAGTTGAATGTGCACACTAGGCAGTTAATATACTGTGAAATGTCAGAGAGCCTCTCAGAAGAAAAATGTAGGCTAGTGTTTCTTAAAAATGTGCTTTCTGGAAGGCCATTGTGACATTTGAATCACTCATTATTTGTGAACTTAGGCAGGGCTCCAGGGATGTTGGGTCTAGAGTAATTGTTGCTATATGTTATAATTCACTTATTAGGTGTCAGAGACTGACCCATTAGAACCCGAGAGAGAGGAAGATTTACCTTCATTATTTCATATTTCTCCCTTCCATGCAATCTACATGCCAGCTCAAGCAGCCAGTCCTGTCTACTGAACTTGCCCTGCATTTTCTTGCTCATGCTGTTATTCCCTGCATTAAAAGGAACTGTTCCAAAGATTGTTAGAGTACTTCCTCCAGGCATATCTGTTATTAGGTTAGAGAAGCCAGCGTTCTACCCTGCTATGCGACTTCTTCCCCCCATGCTTCCCGACCTTCTGTGGTTCCCACACTCAGAATCATCACAAAGTATCTCATCTCTTAGAACCCATCTTTTGCCTGAAGAATTCTGTACCTGGCCTACCCTAATGCTGTGCAGCTCTTCTCCCCCTTGTAGCAGTTTCCCAATGTGACCAAGTTGGGCTGTTGTCTGCAAATATTTCTTCTGCCTCTTCCCTCTTCGATTCTCCTCTGCGTTGTTTCTTGCAACTGTACCTTGAAGGTCCTGGCCCTCTGCTGCTGAGTCCACCATGTTAACCTGATTGTTTCCACCTGTATTCTTCCACTCCCACAGTGTTGGCCAGTGTGACTGGACCTGATTGCTATGGACTTAAGCAATTAATTGGATTGGTGGGGGGAGGGGAAGATGTGGGTTTGAGTCAAAAATGGTGCTGAGATGCAAGGTATCTAGAAGAAAGATGGTACTTTTGACAGAAACTTGATAATTCTGAGTAGATTTTAAGGGGGGAAAAGATGAGTTCAGTTTCAAACATATAATTTAAAGTGTTGATATGTACAGGTATGTATGTGTAGGTATAGCAGGAAGTTGGAAATTCAGAACTAGAGCTCAGGGGGAGGGCCTAGGCAGTAGGAATCAATTTGGGAATGATCTCTATAAAGCTAATAATTGAAACCATATGAACAGACAAGATTTGTAAAGCAGATAACAGAAGGGGGCCAAGCACAAGAAACCTTTAAATCTGGTATTTAGGTGATTATTGCTAAATTTGGAGAAAGCAATTTTAGCAGCTGGAACCCATATTACAGGGAATTGTTGGGTTATTTTTAAAGAAGGGATCCAACAAGTGTACACAATCCTTTTAAAAGTTGAGAAATGAAAGTGAAAAGAGAGAGTGGCATCAAAAGAGGGTTTTTTTTTTTTTAGTTTTTGCTTTTAAAATAGAGTAGATCTGAACTTATTTGTAGAGGGGAGAAGAAGGTACCAGCAAAATAAGTATTTTGTTGCACATACAGATTCAGGTCATTTCAACATGTTTTCGATAATTTCAGGCTACCAGCTACAAATGAACTTTATCCCAGATTATTAAAAGGTCTAGCAGATGTGATTGTCCACTTTGACTGATCTTTGAAAGATCTTAGCAAACAAAGGAGATAGGTGTGACAGGGCAAGTGTCTTGACTTTTTAAAAAAAGGGAAGAGGGTAGAGTCTGTACAATATAGGTCAGAAAGCTTGACTGTGAGAGAAGACCTTTCCTGAAAAAATTCCAGAATATATTCTTAAAAGAATGATGACTAGTGAACATCTCACAAAGAGCAAAAATGACTTCATCAGACACAGTTCGTGCTAGACTAGCCTCATTTCCATTTTTTGACTAGTTACTAGACTTGCAGATCAGAGAAGTTTAGTTAGATTACTTAGGTTTTAGCAAAGAGTTAAAAATTTTTCATACAATTCTTATGGAAAAGATGGAGATTTGTAGGCTAGACAATAGTACAGTTAGGTGGATTTGGAATTAATTAAATGACCAGACCCAAAGAGCAGTCATAAATGGTTCAGTACCAGCTTCGAAAGAGGCCTCTAATGGAATACTCCAGATTCATGATTAACATTTTGATTAATGACTTGGATAAAGGCATAGATTCCTTTGCAGAAGGCACAAAGGCTAGGTTGGATAGCTGACATAGATGACCAAGTCAGGATCCAAAAGAACTCTACAAGCCACAATGCTTGACAGAATTTTATGGGAGTAAATGTGAAAAGTTACACTTATGCTCAAAAAACATCACAAATGCAAGATGAGAAAGGCTTTTCTAGATAGCAGTTCATCTAGAAAAGACCTGGAAGTTTTTGTGAGCACATCCAGAATGAGTCAGTCTTTTAAATCTGTCTGCCAGTTCTTTCCATATCCTTGGATATAGTTCATCTGAACCTGGTAACATAAATTTATTTAGGGTTAGCTAAGGTCTTCTCTCAATATCTCATTAACTATCTTGGATTACAGTTCCCTGTTAGCCATTTTTGTTCTGTCATTTCGAATCTGAGAATCATTCTCCTTGGCAGAGAAAATAGGAGTTTGTTAGACATCTCCATAGTCTTCCTTATTGAAATTATTTCCATTTATTCTGATTTTTATTCTTGAGAGCTTCTTGCTCTTTCTTCATTGATTTCCCCTATAGAACCTTACACCTTGGAGTTTTAACTGTCCTTTCAGTGTACCCTTTGAAATCTGCTCCCCCAACGTCTAGGGTACGTGTCAGGCCTCTTTTTCCTTCATGAATTTTAAGATGATGTGGTCATTTTCCCCTTCTCCCTCAACTGTTCCTATTGTTTGTACTTCATCAACCAGTTTTTCCTTCTTGGTCTGAGAATAGCAGTTCAGGAAGGTCAAGAATAGTTCAAATCCAGCCTCAGACACTAGCTCAGACTAAACCAGTCTCATACAATAGCACCTAACTCCCAGGGTTTTTGTGAGGATCATATGAGATGGTATATGTAATCGATGTATAATTGTAATGGTAATTTAAATTTAAAGATTTTTCCCACCCATTAATAGGCCATGTGACCTGCTTATGTCATAGGAAGCTAAGTCAGCCTGGCACAGAGTAGACACTTAATAAGTGCCATTCCCATTTCCTCAGTGATTTGAAGGAAATTATTTGTTTGACTTGTTTAAGGAGTAACTTAGCAGAAGTTTAGAAAAGTAACGTCTCCCAGTCACAATTGTATCATATCTCCATGCAGGCTTGTGATCTTGTTTAATGAATTCATTTATTTCTTCCTTCTGTCTAGGTGGTTTATCAAACCAACATCACTTCTGTTTTTCCCTCTGCTGAGCATCACCCAAATGCTTTCACTGATTCCTGACTTTCCTCATATGAGTAGATGCTTTTAATATTCAGTTTTGTTCCACTCCTCCTTTTTTCCTGCTCCCAGTGAATAAGCCATCTAGGACCATATTTCAATCACCAGTCCCTTCCCTACAATCTTAAAGTTGCCTCCTTGCATTTAGTATCTCTTATTTACTTTCTTCATTATCCATCTATGGCAGGCAGAAGAGAAGAAGCTAGTAAAGAATGAGACATTGAAAATGAAGGAGACAGAAAAGCAAGGGCCCAGAGGAAACAGGAGGGGATGGGATCATATCTCTACCTGTGGCTAAGCTACTTGGGAGAGAAGTAGAGCAGGAATTGGTTATCGAATAGAACTTAGTACAGAGGATAAGGGATTTAAGAGTGGAGAAGAGCATATTGTTGAAATGGCCATTTAAGACTTTGAAGAGAAGCTGGGCAGACATGTTGGACTGAGAGAAAGAAATAGAGAAAATTGACTTCATGGTTGAGGTAAAGTACAGGCCCAGGAGTGAAGCTGTGGACTTGTTAAAAAGATAAAACATGGTGTAACATGGTTCTCTGGAAAGGGAATTTCACAGTTAAAAATCTTGGCAGTGAGCAGTTTGAATGATAGTGAAGTCTAGAGTATGACTTATCTTGGTGGGTGGCACAAGTAAGGTGAAGGTGAAGATTATAAAAGTTGGGAGAATTAAGGCCAGGGTGTTAGAAGGGTGTTAGAAGTGAGACTGTTAGTTACCAAGAAAGATAGCAGTGGTCAGGAAGGAGAGGTAGACTGAAGAATTCAGGAGAGTACTCTGGAGGGCAGTAGATGTCAGGAACCACGTCTGGAGAAAGGGAATCAGTGGTGTGAACTTAAGCCTTGTGACATAGTGTTGCTGAGATTGGAATGATGGTACCCACATTAAAGTCTTAGATCTACCACTTACTACTTATGTTTCCTTCAAGTTATTTTTATGGGATCCTCAGTTTTCTTATCTGCACAATGAAGGGGGTTAGACTAGATAACTTTTGACTTGTAGCTCTGGGTCTTTGATATAAGAAAAGATTGTTGTATTATGGTGGCAGAATAATGTTCTAGAAGTGATAGTGGGAAGTAAGCAGTATGCTATCATTTCCTCTTAACCCCTTTAACTGTCAATGGTGGCAGGGCAGAGGAGACTTCTGAGAGAGCGCAAGCACTAGCATCGAAGAGAGTTGTGAGATCTTTCCTGAAAAGTGAAATTTTAGTTACCCTAAGAAAATGGAAGGACTATAAAAGGAAGAGTGCAGGAATGGAAGTGTGCTGACGCGAAGGCAGGGTATCCAAAAGAAAAAAAATGAGCAGAGGGACACTAAGAATAGGCTCTGGGAAGTAATACTGGGATCAGCTGGAATGAAAGTATGGGGAGGAATTTTATAACCTTGTCATGAGAATAAAGGGTTGGAAGCGACTTAATTTAGAGTCCTGAGGTTTTAGGGGCTTCCAGTGGCCTGTACTAGCAGGGACAGTGACTTGGGCTCCAGAATGGATGATGAATTGGTCCCAGTTTTTCCTATATGAGCATCTCTCAAGGGATTGATTGTCAATGGGGCAAGGCCTTTAGTCTCCCAAGTTCTAATTCTAATATCTGTACCACCAGCACTAAATAAATGAGAGTTGAATTGCTTACAGAAAATGTTGACTTATAATGCTTATTTTATTTTTTTAAACAGTCTGTTTTCACTGATATCTCAGAAGTCAGGTGGCCTAGTCGTGATATGCAAGATGCAGTGATTTGTATGGATGATGGCACTGTGAAGATTTCATCTTTAGATGGTCATGCTTATCTTTGCCTACCAAAACAGCAACATGAATTTACTATACATTTTTTATGCAGAATCAGCCAGAGGTCTCACTCACTAATGGTACTATCAGAAAAAAAGAATAACAGTTTAAAGAAAGTGGATAAACAGTGTGAAAAAGCAAGCAAAAACTGTATGTTTCGAAAAACTTCTGATGGACAAAGCTTGACAAATAAGGAAAATGATTCATACTGCCAAATCATCAAATCCAAGGAATTATTAGGGGCAAATAATTTTATAAATGGATCCAGAGGGAAAGAGATGGCATCTTTATCTCACAAGAAATACACCTTTGTGTACACATGGGTGAAACAGCGCTGGTGTGTGGATTCCTGTCCAGAAGAATGGAAATACCCCTTATCATTGGCACTTGACTTCCTTCATAAATTTAATAAAATATCAAAAACTGACCAGAATGTTAAACATATCATGGTTTTAGCATCTGATATTTCAAAGGAAGGTGAAGAGGTTTCTGTTCTTCCCAGAGCTCTTCCCCTCAGCTGTCATAATCCACATCTGCACAGGTAATAAAAGAATTACTTGTTTTTTAGAAAAGGTCTACTGTCAAAACTAACTTTATAGATTCATATTTTGAAAAATTCTGAAATTTCATATCTTAAAATGGATGTAATAAAATTTATTTTTTTCAAGAATTTTTTTATATATTGCTATTTTTTAGTTTATTCATTTTCAGTAAGCTGTTTGTATAGTTATTTAGACTGTAAACCTAGATTCAATCCTAATAGAGTCCAGTTTGTTTTTCACTCATTTCTAGCTCTTCATGACCCTGTTTGATGTTTTCTTGGCACAGATGCTGAAGTGGTTTGCCATTTCCTTCCCCAGCTCATTTTACAGATGAGGATGCTGAGGCAAAAAGAATTAAGTGACTCGCCTAGGGTCACACAACTAGTAGGTGTCTGAGGCTAGATTGGAACTCAGGAAGATGAATCTTCCTGACTCCAGGCCCAGCATTCTATCCACTGAGCTACCTACCTATCCTCTAAGTCCAATTAGCTTTGCACAAAAAAAAAAATCCCAAACCAGCCAACTATTCCATGCCATTCATTATTAGCCCCAGACACTAACATGTCTTCATGTCAAAAATAGTAATGCTTTATAGTTAAAGCATCATACATGTTATGCTTTTCAATCCTTATAACAACAACTCTGAAGTAGTATGTGTATTATTACCCCATTTTACAGAT
Source organism: Trichosurus vulpecula (assembly GCF_011100635.1). Lineage (NCBI taxonomy): Eukaryota > Metazoa > Chordata > Mammalia > Diprotodontia > Phalangeridae > Trichosurus > Trichosurus vulpecula. Next base: position 409,358,362 of record NC_050573.1, on the reverse strand, counting down.
GAGGCAACTTGAGTCTCAAATTGTGCCTTGTCCAAGGTCATACTTAATCCAAATCCAGTGCTCTTGCACAAGAAAAGATGTCTAGATTGTTGAGTGCACCTATCAGCAATGTTAAAAGAGACGTGTCATAATAATGGTTAAACCTGAAGTTCTTCATTTTATCACAGAAAAATACAGGAGTTATTTTAAAGCCCCTGAATGTTGGTTAGTACTTATGACAGTAATGTACGAAAAATTTTGCGATTCTCCGAATAAAAGAATTCTCAAAAGAAACTTAAAATAATTTGACAATCTAAACTGATTTTTAAAAAATTGATACCTTTAATTTTTATACCACTCATAATCCCCAGTATCTCTCTCCCCCTCTCAGAAAGTCATCCTTTAAAACAAAGAATACAAAATAAGGAGGAAAGTTCCACTTTGAACCAATTCTGATATGTTATTCAAAATCTGTAGTCTACTCACCTTTACAAAGAAGAGAAGGTGGTACATTCTCCTGTCTCTTTTTTATTGCCCACCTTTGTCATTATAATTTCACACCAGACTTAATTGGCTTGTCTGTGTAATTAATTGTATTAGGATATATTATGATAACACAGAAAATCATCAAGGAAGTTGTTAAGCCTAGATAAATCCTTTTCCCCCTGGAATTATCTTTTGAAAATTTAGTTTCATTTTCATGCTCTAAATTTAAGGGGACAGGGATCATTATGAGATTATAGTATTATGTTGACTTTTTCAGATAAATATATGGAGTACCACTTTAAATAATTCCAAATTTGTTTTTACTTTGTAACAGGTGGAATTTCTCTAATTCATCTTTACAGGAACAAGAATATACCTATCCTGAACTAGTAAAAGTAGTATGGTACAAAGGTATAGTATTTAGGTAAGATGATCATGTGATATAGTTCATTCATTTAAAAAAAATTAACCAAATTTGAAGTAAAATGGAAAAATGCCCTCTTTTAATTAAAATTTCATTCTTCATGGCTGAGCAAGAAATTATTTTTGCATGGTTATCTTTATGTTCATATGTATAGCAAAAAAAATTAATTTTGATGTAACATTGATCTTCTCTAGACTTACTCATGAAACTATAAACTCAATAGAAATTTTTCCGGGTGATGGATCCATTCTCAAATCAGAAGGACCTTTTTGGGGGAATTATTTCACATTCTCTTCAGTACACAAAGAATCAGAACAAGTAGGTCTATAATCATTATCTCTACACAACAATATTTTTGGTTGAGTAGATGTTTCTGATACTTATAATTTTTTTGGCCTTTTAAATTGCAAGGAGATACTTAACGAAACAAATTGTTTTACAATTCACTGTGTCATGTTATATTGTCTAGTCATGTCACAGACTGCATTATCATCCAATTTGCAAAATTTTGTTTTAATATGTTCTCATTGTTAGCATGGCCACACTCACTCTTGGCAGCTCACTGACATGTTCTTTCATCCCACTATATTTGATTTGCCTGTGTAATTTTGGTTTAAAACCTAGATATTCTATATTTCTTTACATGATAAAAGTTTATGAACAAAAGAAGTGGAAACCAACAGCACTTTAGCACTTTGAGCTATTTCTGGTGTTCATTTGCTCAAAGTTTGTATCATGTTGTTCATATCCAAACTTATTGGTTACAATTTTTTAAACATCAATATATGTTAATATTTTGAGTTTTCAAATTTACTCACCAAATGAATGCATGAAGAATGGTGCAGAGATCATGCTTAGTGTTGGTAGAAGATTAAGTAATTGAGTTTACTAGACATAATATGCCAAAACAGGGCTGTCCAAAATGCAGTATGTAGCTGGCCTACAAGCATAGAAATTTACATAAATGTGTTAGTAAAGGAAGCCAAGCTACTGCAGAGCTCTCACTAAAATGGCAAATCAAAATATATTATCTATTGTTTCAATAAAAACCTAAGGTTGGACAGCCCTGTGCTAAAATCTTTTTAAATAATGGGCTTTAATTTACCCAGACACTGGCATTTGATGTCTGTTCCTTAAGGGACATCATTATATCATCTCACTTGTCTTTGCAGGATGGAGTATAATAAACAGAATTTTCCTACCATCTACAACAGAATGAAAGATGATAAATTGCTTAGTAAAGCCGGTGGGAAAGACAGTTGAAAATTAAGTCAGTCTTAACCTGTAGCGTGTAAACGGGAATGAGAAAAAAGTAGAATGTTATGATACATAATAACAAAGATAGCTAGTATTTATATTTTATATAGTATTTATATTTTAAGTTTGCAAAGTGCTTTACACATATTATTATCCACATTTTACAGATGGGGAAGCTAAAGCAGACACAAAGGTTAATTGACTTGCCCAGGGTTACACAGCTAGGAAGTTTATGAGGCAGGCTTTGATCCAAGTCCAGAACTCCTATCTGCTGCACCACTAGCTGCCATAGATAGAAAACCATATTCTTGTCTGTAAAATGTAGTAACGTGTCTCCTTTTATGCAAAGTTCAACTGTAACAAAGCAATTTTGCTTTCTTGTTCAGTTAAAGTTGTATTCTCGCTATACATTAAATTCACTTTTGTGTTTAAATAGGAAGGGCTGAGGAGAAAACACATACTATGGCATAAATGGGTTTTAGTAAGCTGTGGTTTAAAATTTTTCAAAAATATAAATGCAAAGTGATTAGTTTGGAAGGATTCTTCCAATTAGGGGAGAGCAAGAATGGCTTAATGAAGAATGTGATGTTTGAGCTATTTCTTCAAGGAAGACAGACATTCTATAGGACAAGATGAGAAGAGAGTACATTCCAAGCATGGGGGGATGACCAATGCAAAAACATGGAGACCAGAAGTAAAGAGTGTTTTATACAGAGAGAAGGCTATTTTGGCTCTATTGCATAGAGCAGGGTAGAGAATGATATCCAGCAAGGCTGAAAAATAGGTTGGGCACAGACAGTGAAGGGCTTTCAAAGCCAAACCAAGGAGTTTAGGTTTTCTCCTAAAGGCAAAAGGGAGCCACTGGAGTTGATTTCAGTAAGGATGCAATATGCTCAAACCTACAAAGATCACTTCAGCAGCAATGTCTTGGAGGATCTTAATTGGGGAGCGGCTTCAGTGAGGGAGACCAATTAGGCTATTGCAATAATCTAAGATGGTAGCTGTGTGAGGATAGAGAAGGGGTCAGTTGGAAGAGATGTTGTGGAAGTAGAAAGAGCTAGATGTAACAACTGATTGGATTTGAAGAGTGAGAGAGAATTAAAAAACTAGGAGACTGAAATGGTGGGGCCTCCCACAGAAGTAGTAAAGTTTGGAAGAGGGAAGAGTTTTAGGAGAAAAGATAGTGAGTTGAATTTGGACATGTTGAGTTTGAGATGTCTATGGGACAAATAGTTTGAAATTTCCAGTTAGGCATTTGGAGAAATACTGGAATATAGATGTAAGTCATCTGCATAAATATGGTAATTAAAACCAGATGGGAAATGTGACATTGCCAAGAGAGAGTGTAGCAAGAGAAGAGGGCCTAGGACAGAACCTTGGAGAATATTCACATTTGATTATCATTCTAAAATTTTAAATAGAAAAAAGATAAAAGTAAAAAATCCTTTTGAAATAACATCAGTGACTAGAGCTGGATATGACCTGAGGGTGCACTGGAGTTTGCTCATACCAGCTCATGAGAGCCAATTGTTAAATTTTCAGTGTGACCATTTGCACCTCGGAAATGGGCCAACACTACAAATCAGGGATTGGTTTATTGTTCTGTTAGCTGTCTAAAAATGAAGGAGAAAATGTTGATAGTGCCTTGTATTTATGAACTATGATAAAAACTTTCATTTTCTGTAAAATGCAGTAAGGGTGGTGATGGCCTAATAATGACATGTTTCTAAAGTGTCCATAGTTGTACCAGTTTAGAACTAATTTATTTCTAACTGCATTTTCAGAAAGAAGAGAAAATGTATTCAGTAAGAAACCTTCCTCCGGATAGACCAGGAAGTCCATATTCTGTGTGTTACCTTATTACACAGGCTACCAGGTAAGCTGTCCACTTTGGGGTAGAAATACTAGCTCATTTTCTATTACTTAGGGCGCAGCCTGCTGTGCGATTTATGCAGCGTGCCTACCACCATAGAAATTTACATAAATGCTTTAGTAAATGAAGCCAGCTACCGCAGAGCTCTCGCTAAAATGACAAATCAAAATATGTTGTCTATTATTTCAATAAAAACCTAAGGTTGGATAGCCCTGACTTAAGGAATAAGATTAGGAGCTGTTAGGTAGCATGAAATTGTGTAATCTTGGGTGAGCAACTTTACCTTTCTGTTTTCTCCATAAGTAAAGGTCTAGCATCCCTGATTTCTGATCTCTAACTTTCAGTGACTGGGTGTATTTTTGAACCAAAAAAAAAAATATTTTCTTTTAGGCTTCCCAGTAGGAAAATACCCACATACCTAGGACATTTTTACTTCTTCTTTACATTTATAGCTTTGACTAGGAAGAGACCTAAGGTAGTACAAGTCTCAGAGAGGTACTTATGCCTCACACTGATATTTTTCTCCTCCTAATTAGTTAATTCTGGCATAGGGAAGGCTAAAAGTGCTTTGAGAGTTCTGTTCCCACTGTCTCTAGGCATCACTATACTTCAGCTACTATGACTTCCCTTAGCTGGCTATGTGGTTCTTCCTTGAAGAGATAGGTATCTGATTGACTAGTCCAATTTGGAATCACTTCATAGATGAGACTAAAACCTTCAGTATAGCTATCAAGGGAATTGAGAGGTAGCATGGTGTGGGAGATACAGAGCCAGCCCCAGACTCAGAAAGACCTGAGTCCACATCATTCCTCTGACAGATGCATTGACTATTGACAAGTCACTTAACCTCTCAGTACCCCAGACAATTGTTCAAGTCTAGCAATTACAGATAAGTAGCCAATCAGCATTGTTGGAGAGAGTTTCTATTCTAGAAGCTCCTCATACTAAAATCACAGATCCAAACCAAATTTTTTTTTTTAATAATCAAGGAAGTCTAAGCAGAATGCACCCTGAGATATTAGATGAAAGGGAAGCAATAGTGGCTCCCTTCTAGGGCCTTAAGTATCAGTCATGGGGAAAAGAAAAGTTATGACAAATCCTAATGCAAGTGAGTATTGCTTTTGATCTAAAATGTTGCGTAGTCCTGTGAATGATAGTACTATTAAGAGCTAGAATACACCGTTTAAGTTGCTTATATTTAACTAATTTTTTTCATGTTTGCAGAATTCTTCAACATTGTATCAAAGTTAGACTTTCTTTAAGCCATAACTATAATATATGCTGCTGGAAAATGGTATGTACTTGGCTCAGCAGAACAAAATAATTTCCTTAGTCCTCAAAGCAAAGTACCTTCTACCACTTCTGATCTCTTCTGTTCTTTTAGAATCTTCTCTTGGCCGTATTTTGGAAATAAATAGATCCCTTGGCACCCTTAAAGTTGTTTTGTCTCCAATTCAGATTCCTTCTATGTGTATTTAGTTAGGTCTAACCACTGATCCTATTTTATATTCTGAAGTGCTGTTGCCATCTCCTTACCCAGTATATCAAGTACTGAGATGTAGAGTCTGTAGAGAACAGCTTTTGGGCCTCCTGGTGATGATCATTACCATTACCAATGAGAAAGGAACACTTAAAATGCTGGTGCAACTGTATTATTTCACATTGGTTTTTCTTCTAGTTTCAAACACAGGCACCTCAGGATAATCTGACTTATTTGGGTTTCATACATAGTTGTCTTCAAGGTCATTTTCTCCTCCATTATTTTTTGCTGTTTTCAAGGTGATAATGCTCATAATTCAATCACAATCCTCTATAATATTTTACAAATAAAGTTGGGCTCCAAATGTTTATTGCTGTTGGCTTCTACGTTTCTCCACTAAACAAAAGAGAACAAATTTTTTTGTGTGTGAGACAGTGTTTGGGATTTTTCACCCTTGAAAACTGGTAGTAAAGTAATGTCTTTTGAATATTTCCTTTTTTCAAAGTCTGCAGCTTGTTTGAATAGATTGAGTAGGAACTACTGTTATCAAACTTGGTAACTTCTCATTTTTAAATTGATTTAGACTAGATTTTGACCTTCAAGACCAGTTGATGGTCTTGACTTGACACAGATGACTTTGTTGTTGTTTTTCTATTTTTTTTTTAAATTTCAGACAACTTAGTTGGAAATGACTCCCAAACAAATAACATATCTCTGTTATGAGATAGCCAGTACGTATTTTGTGGTGGTGGTTAGTGCTTGCCAAATTTCAATACCTTCTGACTCTTATAGAAGGTAATTAGCCATATGAAAATATGCTCCAAATCATTAATAATTAGAAAAATGCAAATTAAAGAAACTCTTAGCTTCTACCTCACACCCATCGTATCGGTGAAGTTGACAAAAAAGAAAATGATAAATGTTGGAAGGGCTACAGCAAAACAGACATTAAGTGCACATTGGTGGAACCATGAATTGAGCCATTCTGAAGAGCAATTTGGAACTATGCCTCAAGCAATACCACTATCACATCCATACCCCAAAGAGATCAAAGAAAGAGGAAAAGGACCAATATGTACAAAAATATTTATAGGAGTTGAGTTTTTGAGGTTTTTTTGTTTTTGTAATAGCAAAGAACCAGAAACTAAGGTGGTGCTCACCAGCTGGGGAACAGCTGAACAAATAATCGTTTATGAATGTGATAGAATACTGTTGTACTGTAAGAAATGTTGAAAGGGATGGTTTCATTGAAGCTTCAGAAGCTGTAACCTACAGTTCATGCTCTAAACTGATTTTCCATTACATGTGTTGATTAGTGCAACAGAAACACTAAATCAGACTTAACACTAATGAATGCATACCGATAGACTTTAGTAATCTATAACGGTCAGTCATCTTTTTGACCATGTAAACATCAACCCCTCTAGGAACATATCAACAGCCTGATTCCTAGAAGTCCTAGTAAATGTGTTTCATCCCAGCATTCACAGCAAAGTACCCTCAGTGCCCAACTGGAGGCTATGCCTGTCTGTCTGTATGGCTCTCAGGCCAGCATTGGTTGTTGTTCAGAGAATGCAGGAGTTTGTCTTAGTTGTAAGGAGCAGGCTGATGACTGAGACCTCCAGCCTGCTTTTATGATTCTAGTTAGGGGTATTAACTGATTGCTGTCAATTTCTGATTGGTGGTTTGTTAACCTAATTTATCTGTCACATAATTTGATTGGTAGATAGTTCCATAAACTCTTGACAAACATTGTTTACAATATTTTCTCATTAGTAGTCTGTCATATCTGGGGTTTCACATGTTTTATCAGTTGTTATGGACATATAACATTCTCAAACTATACCATATAAGTGTTTATCTTATTGAAAACCTAACAGCAAAACAACTCAATCAAACATCTCAGTCATAAAATAAAGGCTTTTAAACAAAATGGAGTTGGTTATGCTAAGTTAACTTACAGCTCTCATTACAGCTTATATGAGATGAAGAGTGAAGTGAGCAGAAGAAAGAAAACAATGTATACAGTAACAACATTGTAAAAACAAAAAACAAACAACTTTTGAAGGCCTTGAAAGCTTTTGTCAATGCAGTGACCAACCATGATTCCAGAAGACCATTGATGAAGCCTGGTACCCAGCTCTTGACAGTACAGTGATGGACTTGGTACAAAATGAGACACTATGCATACACATTTGTTAGAAGGGTTTTGATTTTCACTTTTTCAGTGTTGGGGATGTGGGAAGGAGAGAAAATTGATTTTTATAGGCAATGTAAAAACAAAATGTCAATAAAAACTACTTAAAAACAAAAAAAAAAAAGAAAGTAGTTATGACAGTATGAGATAGGAATTGTGAGTAGCAGAAAAAAGCTAAAATTTGACTCCATTTTGTCTACAGTTCTCTGACTTGGCCTTGACCCTCCTTGTATTGAGCCCCCACCCTGTTTTCTATTTTCATTGCGAAAACAGCAAAAATGGTCCTATCTATTGGGGTGGGATTACATGAGATAGCTAACCGAATAAGAGCCTTTTCTGTACTAGCCCAGCAGCAGGCCTGTCCAATCGGAGGATATCACATCCACTCTTTCTACCTCACTATCCCCAGCAACAACCCTATCCAATCCTAAGGTACCCCATACCCAGTTCGTCTCCTGGCCAAATCAAAATCTATATAAACTTTGCCTTTTTGTTTCCTCAGGAGTCTCTGTGTGTGAGTGAGGCTGCCTTTGTGGCAAACTCAATAAATCCTTGTTGGTTCGTAAATTTATGGTATTGGGCTTGGATTCTAATTATGGTTTGTGGCAGTACCAACAATTTTACCCACAGTAGGCTCGAGGCAACTGAGTAGCTTATAGGTCTTTGGAGTCTTCAGAATAGTATTTGCCATACACTTCTGTGTGCCATCTTTGCAGTAGAAATACCAAACATCAGTCAATTTTTTGACATAACTCGAAGATGTTGTTAAATCCTTACATCTCCTGGACGTTACCATCGTCTACAACAAATATTTGTACAACAACTAAGAGATGGTGGTCTCTGCATATTGTGAGCACTGCCTCCCAAGATAACCGAATGTCCCACGAAATGATGTTTCTTCTTATCTTTGCACACGTGATGAAAACCTACTGCCAACTCCTTTATTCACATATCTGAGGAGAACCGATTATGTGACCCCTTCATTTAACTATAATTCATGTCTTTAGTTTTCATTTATGGCAAGAATTTCAATCTGGATGTCATTCAGTTACTCCAGTAATATTTCACTATTTAGACATTTGTGACTGGACAATGGTAACAATTTAAGAATGATGAGATAAATTAACATTCGTAGATGGTCTAAGAACTGTGATTATTAGCATCCTGTGCTTTTCTGCCTCTCACTGCAGAAGTGGAAAAGAGACCCAACGATATCAAGTCTCCTGAATTTTAAATGTTCCGTGAGTGGCCAACCTTTTGTTGCTAAGCCTCTTTTTTAAAAACTTCAAAAAAATAATTTTAATGAATGAGTTTTATTTTCTGTCTAACAAACCCTACCACTGAAAAAACCCTTGTAACAAATATGCATGGTCAAGCAAAACCAATTCCCACATTTGTTATTTCTAAAAATATTTGCCCCATTCAGCTTCTTGAGCCCATCACTTTCATAAGTTCTTTGGAATCATGATTAGCCATTGTGTGATCAGAGTTCTTGAGTCTTTACAAGTTATTTACAATGCTGTTAATTGTATAAATTGCTCTGGTTCTGCTCTCTTCACTCTGTATTAATTCATATAAGACTCCCTAGGTTTTTCTGAAACTAGCCCTTTCATCATTTCTAATTACACAGTATTTATTGGTCTTTTATATTCATATGTCATAACCAGTTTAGCCATTCTACAATTGAAATTGATGGATCCCACTTTAGTTTCTAGTCCTTTGCACCTACAAAAAGAGCTATTATAAACATTTTTGTACGTATCATTTGAGCCTCTCCATCTTGATTGGGCCTGGTGTTCAGGTAGCATACAGTTTTCCACCCAGGTCATATCAAAGCCTTTTCATTGTTGGAACCAGTTAAGGCCTATACTTTGCTGCAATAGCCTTCAAGTACCTAGGGTCACAAAATCCTAAAAAAAAAAAGCCCCAGAAGGCTTTGAGAAAGTTGGATGGCTCTTTGGAGACTGTAAGGTACAATTTGAACAAAAATCATAAAAAATGAAAAAAGGCATGAGGGGTGGCAATCTGCATTAATGACAACTAATGAGATGATGGATCCACTGAAGTATAAAAAGTTGGGGATACTGACAAAAATGTGAAAATGCTTTGTAGTTGATTATTTAAATCTTGTTTATCAATAACTACTTTTTCCTTATTTCAATTTACTTGGTTTTAGGTTTCTGGATCAAATAAAGGGAATATACCAGTGCTTTTGAGGGAAACACTCATTCCCATGATAGGAAGTTTTTTTGTGTACTCTGATAATAAAGTATTTGCTATCTTTTTGGATGGTATTTCCCTAACCCTGATTTGGAACTTCAGAACTTTCTTCAAAAAGAGACAGGTAAATATATTTCAGGGAAGTCTGCCTTTTTTATTCTGGATATTCAGCAATGTATGTATCTTCAGTATTGTGTGTGTAAAAATATTAGGACATTTCCCCCCACTACTATCTTTCAATAGAAACCCCAGATTGAGTTGAACAGAACCCTAAACATTAAAAACCTCTGGCCTCTGTAGCCTTACTCCTCAGCAAATGCCATTGAAACCCCTCTTCCTTGGCATTACCCCATTGGAGAATGGGGAGACAGGGAGACTTTTACTTGTCTGGAACAGCAAAAAGAAAGGACAGAAATCAGTTCTATCTTGTTTTTGGGGTGGAAGGGAGAAGAGGGTTCTCTTTTTAGACTGGGACGGTGGCAGAGAAAATATTCCTGGCTTTCAAAGGTCCAAGGTATAACTTTGGATTCATTTTCCCATATGAGGAACTACAGTATTGTAATTCAGTAGGTAAAATAATCTGGAGTGCAACTGAAGACCTAAACATTGCTTATAACTTGTTTCTATGTCTATGGCAAATTGTTTTCAGTATTAAATTACCAAATAATTTTTCAAACATCATTTCACTGGACCTGGGTTCAAATTTTACTTCAGACTCTTAACTATGTGATCTTGAGCAAGTCACTTGACCTCTATCTGCCCCAGTTTCCTCATTTGTAAAATGAGGATAATAACAACACCTGCTTCCCAGGGTTTCTTGTGAGAATCAGCTGAAGTTAGGTTTGTTAAAATGCTTTGTAAACTTTAAAGTGCTCACTATAAATGCTAGCTTTATTGTTGTTCATACGTTGGGAACAGTGTATATTCATAATTGGAATGTGGACTGGTAATGTCCATTCTTCTGCAAAATGCAAATAATAAAGAAATACGAAGAAATGTTGTAGTGTTAACTCTGCTTCATTTATAAAATACAGAAGCTATGGAAGGGACTGTGCTTTCTTGATTTCTTTTGGTAGTAAATTGAATTAACTTCATTTTGCTTCTCTTTGTTGGTTTATTTCAATGCAAGGATAATTTATCAAAATAGTGCCCACATCCCAGGTGAAAGCATTAATTGCATTTAAATTATCTGCTAATTCTTTGCTGATTCAGTTACTTAACTGAATATTTCTATATTGGTATTTATGTAAAGTAGGAATATTTTTTCAGCTTTAGATTTATGAGGCTTTTTTATCTTTCTACTCACCTTAAGATAAATCAAGGTGTCACCTTGGGTTGGTGTAAATTAACTCTTCCCGATGGACAAGATCAGTTAATTCAAATTGAACATCCGGGACAATTTGAAAGGTACTGTAGTAAAACTTATCTTTTCCTCCATATATTCGTTTTAGAAAATGAAAATTAACATTTTTTTTTACTTGTCTGTCAAAAATGAATTTATCATCCGGTTGTTAACAGCTTCCCACAGTAGATGTTGGTAAAAGAAAGCATTTCATTAAATAGCAGCGCCTTCTCTTATGTTGGCAGGTAGGGTAAATGAACAGATGAGCCTTGCCAAAATCAAATATCTATGCATCCCAACTAGTTTTCAACATAAGAGAAAGGGAATGGTCTTCATCAAGCTATTAGGTGTAAGTAATCTGTGTTTTACTACCAGTTCACTATTTGGAAATATGGGGTTTATTGGAACACCTAAATAAGCAAAACTTTACACGATTTGACTTGCCTATTTTTGTAGAAAAAAATGTAGAGTAGATATTGGAAGGAATGGACTGAAATTTCTGCAAATTAAATTGGCCAATTAGATGTTATTCTATTAGTCCCAATGGAGAAAAATCCTTAAAGTCATCTTAATGTAATTATGCCTTGTCTCTTTTTAGCCTACATAATGCCATTGGTAATTACATTTTTTACCGTATTTTAAAAGTGTGTATGTTTTAAGTAGCCACAAGAGAATGCTTATCTACTTTTTTTCCCTGCTGATTTTGTTTTAGTTTTAGCATTTGTTAATTTTCAAGGTACTTGCTTCCTTCAGAAAGAAAAGAGGTAGCTGGATGCCATTACTTTTTAAAACAATTAATACCTTGTCCACTCTTTAAGGCCACATCTCCACATTTATTTAATAAATTCAGTGAGTCATGTATTACTGATATTTATATGCACTGATCAAAAATTTCTTAATTTTTAAATTTTATATATTCAAGTAAGCGTTTATTAAAAGCTTTTTGCGTAAAACTTATAAAATATATTTTTTTAAAAAATAGAAATTAAATTGAAATACATTTTGCTTGGGAAGTTTGCCTTATAAGTGAAATTGTATTTTTTGGTCAAGGAATCTAGGTGTCAACTTTGTTTTTATTCCCAAACAAAATTTGTTAGATACTTAGTTATTTTTTTTCCTGGTAAAAGGGGATCTTCTTTGATTATGTAGGCATAAAAATAATAAAGTTGAATTAAATTTACATCTAGATACATTTTAAAATTTTAGAAAATTTCCCACTTAACACTTTTTCTGCTTCTTCATTACCACTCTTTTCCCATATGGTCTGCAAGAGTAATTTTCCCTTTTCGGAAATAGATGGTTTCAATGATTTCCTTTCCTAATCACTTGTCTTCAACCTAGGTATGTGGCAACAGTAATAGCTTGGTGCAGGAGTCTGACTCAGACTAATCCACAGGAATTCTTCACATATCCTCCGTCATCACCCATTACTGAAGAAAACTGGTATTCATGCTAATCTTCTACATACTTTATTTGTCTAGGGAACATAGCCAATACTGAAAGCTTGAGAACCTGAATTTGTGAAACTAGGGAAGGTTTTTTGTTTTCCCTGAGTAAATTATCTGTTAGTCTTAATTTAAATCTGGTTATCTTATCATTTTTCACAACTCATTGAGCCCGAAAAATATAGAACTAGTCTTAAACAGAAGTGCTAATATTATCATTTAACGTAACTTAGTAATGAAGTCCTCATACTAAAATGCTTGGTAACATAAAGCTGTGTGACACAGTTATAATTTTTATGCCAAAATTTAAGAGATTATAAAAACAATCTGAAGGCTAAGGGTTTTAGACCAGAAATCTAAAGTTTTTTTCAGTTCCAAATCCTACAATCATATGATTGCATGCATTTTGCCTTCATTAGGGAAATCCCAAGTACTAGTTGAAGTACCAGATGTTCTTAGAGATTTTGATGTGATCGTCCTACCTAAAATCAATTAGTAAATCACCAAGTACTGAGCTCCTTCCCCAGCATTTTTATAGGGGCTTTAGATGATGCAAAAGAAATAGGAGATACAGTCCTTCTTCCTGCCCTCTTACTTACAGATTACCTCTAGTTAGAAAGGCAAGACAAGCACTGAGAGAACTATTAGAGAAGAGTTAGATGCACTAGGAGTTGAGAAGGGAGAAATCAGCCTGAGCTGGAAAATTGGGGTGAAGTTTCATAGAGTTTGCTTGACCCTGAAGATAAGATTTGAATAGGTGGAGAGGAAAAGGTATTTTTTTGAAGGTGAGAGGAACAAAATGAGCATAGCCTTTAAAGCTAACAGTTAGGAACAGCTTAACTGGAGTGAAGGCTTCATGGCGGGGTCTGATTAGGAGGTGGAGGTAAGATTAGATAGAAGAGATTGCAACGGATGATAGAAAACCTTGAAAGCCACAGAGAGGATTTTGAAGGAAACGTCATCAGTAGAGTTACTGGAGCAAAATCGTGATATTTGTTGATGGGCTTATTGTTGAAGGTTATTGTAGCAGGAGGATGAAAGATGGGTTGGAAAGGTGCCACTGGATTCAACAATGCCAGGTAGAAAGCTTTTCACAGTAATCAGCATGAGGTCTTTTGGACCGACCTAGACTGGTGATAGAGTACAAACATGGACCTAATTCCTCCCATATGATAGGTAAATCACTCATTCTTAATAGGTCAAAATAAAAGAAATCAACAAATTTATTGTTTTCACCCTCTAAAATTTCTCTACTCAGGATGTAGACTTCTGCTGGTTCTATGACTCCAGAAGTAGCTGGAAAAAATTTTTAATAGCAAAGAAGCCTGCTCCCTTCTCTACTCATTCTCCCCAGCACCATCCTCAGCAACCAGCACAAAATAAAGATAAATAAGAACAAAGGACCCATAGATTATAACTAAAATATTAAAATTGATCAGTCATTCAAAAGGAAAGGAATCCTTTGAATTAACTAGATAGCCATATCTTTTGTATGAAAAATTACAGAAGACAAAAGAGATAAGAAAAAAACTTGAAGTGAAGAAAAAAATCAGAGATTTCAGTTTGTAGTTGAATCATTTCAAGCCTATCCGACTTTGTTGACCCCATTTGGGATTTACTTGGCAAAGATAATGGAGTGATTTGTCATTTCCTTCTCTAGACCATTTTACAGATGAGGAAAGTGAAGCAAACAGGGTTGTGACTTGTCCAGAGTCACACAGCTAGTAAGTGTCTGAGGCCAGATTTGAACTCATGAAGATGAATGAGCCTTCCTGATTTCAAGCTTGGTGCTCTATCCATTGTCCCACTAGCTGCCCTAGAGATGGCAGCAATGGGCAGTGTTGGAAGCAACAATGATACGTACCCAACAATGACGTTGGACAAGTTGTCTGCTGTGGAGAAACATAAGAGAGGGATCAGTGAAGAAATACAATATAGGCAAATGGCCACCAGAATTTCTGCTCAAATAATCACTTTAAGAACATATCTACTTCTGCTGGTTTTGGAGGGCAAGAGAGAAGGAGTAGGCGAAGAATAGCCACCAACATTGTATATAACTGTATTCAAATTGAATACAACAGTAGGCTTGAAAGGCACAAGAAATCTCTTCTCTGCACGAGTAAGGACAAATGGCTTCCTTTGCTGTACCTCAATATTGTTACAGTCTACATGCTTCTCACTCTTTCTTCACGGATCCAACCAGCAACCAGGGTTTTATTTATAATGTGGAGTGTAATTACAGAAGACATATCATGGAAAAAATTGATGCCTTGTGCATGTCCTGCATAGGATTTGCCACTTAATTGTGTCTTTAAAGATCTGATTTCTCTTCACTCTGTTCTTTATGAGAAAACAGCATATAAGTGAATAGTAAAATTGAAATTAAGGATTTTTTTTGAGAAATCAAGTTCCAGTAGATACTCATATCCATTCAGCCCTAAGTCTTACTTTATCTGCATTAATACTGCATCATGGTAGTTGGTACTTTATAACCCTGAAAAGATCAATAAAAAGATTGTTTCTCAGATTCTGTTAATAAAAAAGTAAGTATACCTTTTGGAAAGATTTCTCTCAAAAAAAGTTTTTAAAAGTTCTGACACTTCTGCCCTTATCTATCTAGAAAATGTTACTGTTCAAAGCAATGTATTTCCTGAGGTGTTAGGCTTCCCAGATAGTAGTCATTTTATTGTTCATGCAAACTCCTCTATGAGTCACTCCTGGGGATGCAAGGGCATATAAAACCTGACCTCACAGAAAAGTAATAAAAGATGTATCAAGTAACAGTTAATGATAATAGAATTGTCATATTAAAAACTATGTACATATGACTCCTTAAAAAATAGGGGTAATATCTAATATATTCGACACTGTGTAAAATTGGGCAGAAATACATTAGCAAAATAACCATACAACCTTTTAGTTACAAACTTTAAGGGGAGGGCACAAGGGGAAAAGCACCTACTGTATTAAGAACTGCTACAAATACTACCCCATTTGATCTTAATTTATTCTTTTTTCTCCTTTGTTGCAGGTCTGTTGCTTCTGAACTTGAAAAAATACAGAAATTTAACTGTATCCTTTCAAAATAAATTCTTATTGTACATCATTTCTACCTTTTCAAACTAGGCCGAATTAATACTTTCTGAATGTGACATTAAACTAACTACCATTGTTAACATTTTATTGGATTTTATGATCCTGAAAAGCACTTTGAAGGTCATGCATTACTATAATTCCCTCATTTTGAGGAAACTAAGGTCCAGATGAAGGAGTGATTTGCCTGTCACACAGATAAGTGGCAGAACTGAGATTCAAATCCACATCCTCTGACACAAAACCCAGTATTTCCACAGCACCACATTGCTAGACTTGATAGAAGATAAGTAAACAACTTTGCAGTTTTTAAAGTACACATTGTAGCTGTTTTTCTTAAACATTTTTGTTGACTCAGGAAAGTTGCATAACACTGCTGTACCTTTCTTTGGGTTCAGGTTAAGCAGAGTCACTGTACTCAGGTAGAAGTTAACTCTGCTGTAAAACTTGTCACACACACACATATATATATACAAACATATACACCCACATACACATGTGTATGTGTATGGTTGTATATTTTTTTCTTTTTACTCTTAATGATGACAACAGCCCTTGAAGACATGCCCTTGCCTTCTGACCCTTTCCTGTTCATTCCCTCTTCACACAAGTACGTATTATTCTTTAGTGAGTATCTGTACAGCCAAAATGAACACAATCTTCTTTTTAAAATAAATTTTTATCATTTGTTTTTACATTACCTACATTTCCTAATGTATCCTTTCCCCTCTCCCTCATAACAAAGAATTAAAAAGAAAAACAGTTTAGCGAAACTTAATCAACACGTGGGAAAATCTGACATTATCTGTAATTTACCACACTCATAGTTCTCCAACTCTGCAAGTGAAGAAAGTCCCATATGTCTTGTTTGGAGCTGAGCTTAGTCATTATAATTGCCAGCATTCTGTTTCAATTATTTTATTTTTATTCTTCCCATTTACATTATTGTAATCATTGTATACATTGTTTTCCTGGTTGTGCTTACTTTACTTTTTATCAGTTCATAGAAATCTTCCTATGCTTCTTTGTATTCATCATACTTAATTCATCCTTTCTTCATCATGATAATATTCCATTACATTCATGCTCCACAACTTGTTTAGCTGTTCCAATATCAGCAGGTGTCAGATGTCCTTGTTTCCAATTTTTGCCACCACAAAAAGTACTGTTATAAATATTTTTGTGTATAGAGACCTTTATTTTTGTCATTGACCTCCTTGAGGTATATGTCTACCATTGAGAATCTGTAGGTCAGAGGGTATGGGTATTTTAATTGCTCTCTTCACATAATTCCAAATTGCTTTCTGGAATAGATGGACCAGTTCATACCTTCATCAACAATATGCTGGTATCTTTCGGTTTCTATAGCCCTTTCAGCATTGATTATTCTTATACTTTGTCACCTTTGTAATTTTGCTAGGTGTAAGGTAAGACCTCAAGGTTGTTTGATTTGTATTCCTCTTTATCATCATTAGTGATTTATTTAAAACTGTAAAAACCATTCTTGGCTCCTGGGCAGAAGGTGGCTAGATTTGGCTTGCCAGCTGTACTTTGCCAACCCTTGAGTCTTAAGAGCATTGTTCCATATGGTTGTTAATACTTTGCAGTTCATTTGGGAGCTGGTTTTTTTTTTCATATTCTTTGATCGCCATATCCATATTGGGCAATGCCTTTTGGTCTTATAAATTTATTTGTTCCTGATATGTTGTCTGTCAAATCCTTATCAGAAATATTTGATTGAAAGATTTTTTTTTTCTCCCCAGCTCATAATTTCCTTTATCCTACATGCACTGATTTTGTTCATTCTTTACACCTTTTTTTCCATTTAATTAAGAAAATACCTTTGCATTAGTTAGAAAACAAGTCATCTTTAACCTAAAATTTTGGTGGTTTTGTTTGTTTATATAAAAAGAACATCTGTCCAAATTGTAAACAGATTTCATAGGTCTCTTTCAGCCTCTTTCAAAGTTTCCTGAGGTTTCTGTATTATATAACAGTCAAACAAAAGCATAAATTTCAGAGGCAGTTTGTAGTCAAGACTTCTAAAAATGAAATGTTTACAGAAGAAAGAGTTCCTTAACTAAACAACTTAGTTTTATTGGAGAATGATAGCATCCTAAGTCAGATTTCTACTAAGAAAAATGAGGAGTCTTCTGATATTTCCAAATCAAGATCTTCAGAAACCTGTAGCTTTTTTGAAGAAGTAAATAAAAAGAGTGTATCAGTAGCATTGAAGAAAACCTCAGAAATCCTTCAGGATATTGAATCTCTTCTAGCCTATTCCAAAAAGTAGAAAATAAGTAATTTTTTTTAAAGTAAAGGTTTTTTAACTACATCAAATTTTTGAAGTTGTATTTTGTTGATACAAATGACTATCCTCAAGAGAATTGTCTGTACACAGGATTATTAAAATTAAATGGGAAAATTTGCCCCTCTTGAGCTGGCAGTGCAAATGTGGTGTGAAAATTTTTTAGTTTAATGTCATTTT